>NC_136958.1:35903365-36503365 GCF_032717465.1 Coenobita brevimanus | reverse complement strand
CTCCCAGCCATTCCTCAGCCACTGATACTCGCATTATTTCCATCCTCTATGTTCAACAATTCCTTAACCCTTTAACCACGGGTATTGTTTTGGCCTGACTGTCCTCTCCCGCGGGGGTTTCAGCCAAATGTAAACAAACCTTTAAACCTTAATAACTCTGCACAGAATAAAGCTAGAGAAAAAAATAAGGTACCATTAGAAAGTACTAACCTTCAGCTTTCCATTGATGTAGGTTTCATGACTTTGTTGACTTTCACAGGACGGGCAGAGCCATTAGAAGTGAGGGGTGTAAAATCACTATTTTACGCCCCACACACCAGTACCAAATGCCAACCACTCTCTGATAATAGCAATATAAACATATATGAACATTGCACATACGATAAACACCCATCCTGTGTTCACTGAGGTAGGTAAAAGGCACTTCACTGCGGCTGCACCCGCACTTCACTGCGGCTGCGCCTCACTTCACTGCGGCGTCACCCGCTCACTGATGTTTCAGGCGATCTTTTCATTATTTCTAACTTCTAATATTATTTTACATATAATCTGGGCAATATACATTATATTTACACTGCACTTATTACTATATTGCGTCACTGTCGCATCACAGAATTACACAAGTGCCGCAGAATTACACAAGTGCCGCAGATTCTCTTATTACAATATCACTTCTTATACTGGCCAATATTTACATTTTTTTCTAGGCAAAATATCCCTTATTACTACATTATCCATTATACAATTATTGGTAAAGCACGTCACTGTCGCATCACTGTATATCACTGTCACTTTCAGTAACTCTGCACAGAATAAATCTAGAGCGAAAAATAAGGTACCATTAGAAAGTACTAACCTTCGGCTTTGCAATGATGTAGGTTTCATGATTTCGTTGACTATCACTGGATGGGCAGTGCCACTAGAAGTAAGCGATCTAAAATCATTATTTTTCGCTCACACACCAGTACCTTCGCTCATACACCATTACCAAATGCCAACCTCATTCTGATAATAATACTATAAACATATATGAACACTGCACATACGATAAACACCCACTCTGTGTTCACTGAGGCAGGTAAAAGGCACTGTAATTGCCTGCACTTCACTGCCATATCAGCGGTGTTGTAATCACTATTTTTCGCTCACACACCATTACCAAATGCCAACCTCATTCTGATAATAATACTATAAACATATATGAACACTGCACATATGATAAACACCCACTCTGTGTTCACTGAGGCAGGTAAAAGGCACTGTAATTGCCTGCACTTCACTTCCACATCAGCAGTGTTGTCACTCACACAGCTTGACAGATACTGATGCATATTTGGTCCGGGGTGGGGTGGGGGGCCCAGGGGGTGGGAGGTGGGGCCCCAGGGGGGGGAGGAGGGAGGTGGGGGTCGGCTGGAGTGAAAGAACTTGATAGCTACTCTCCCTTCAAACAATTGCCACACGGAAAAAACGCGGGGTATTCAAAATATTCACAAACATTCGAGAATGACACCCGCGGTTTGGTCCAGTTTTTGCAATGTCCTTCTGGAATGACACCCACGGTTAAAGGGTTAAAGTGTTCTCTCCATCTGCTCACTTTTTCTCCCTTCTCCATTAGTAATCTACCATTTTTATCTTTCACTCCCCTGCTAACTTCACTTCCACCCTGTCTTACTCTTTTCACCTCTTTCCAGAACATTTTCTTACAGTTCCTCCACTTTACACTCAAATTCCTTCCAAATTCCTCATCCACTCTCTTCTTAATCTCTCATACTAATCTTTTCACCTCTCTCTTTCTTTCTACATATAACTCTATCTTCCGCCTCTCAACTTCTTCCACGCCCCTGTTTCTCATCCATTCATTGTATGCTTTCTTCTTTTGTGCCACAGCCTGTTTCACCTCTTCAGTCCACCATGCTGTTCCTTGCACCCCCCTCAGTCTTCTTTTCCTTCCACACACCACATCACATGCTGCACATATTTCTTCTGTAAATATCCTACACACACCTTCCACGTCTCCCATCTGCTCCAATTCATATTTGCCCAATCGTTCCTCCACTTCTCTCTTATACTCTGCCTTTTTCTCCTCCTCTTGTAACCTTTCCACTCTCCTTGCAACTACTCCTTCCTCTTGTCTTTCCCTTCTTCTATTCCTCCATCTTACTTCAATTCTAATTCTGGCCACCACCAAGTAGTGGTCAGAAAGTCCACTCCCCCAACCTCTATAAACTCTTGCATCCATTAAACATCTTCGCATCCTTTCATCCACACACACATAATCAATCATTGCCTTCCTTTCATTCAGTTCACCACCCACCCTTCTCATCACTCGCCATGTATACCTGTGGATCATTTTATGCCTGAAGAGGGTATTGGCTATTACCAATCCCCTCCCAGCACAATGTCCACTAACGCACTCCCATTCTCATCTATCCCAGCAGGCACACCCCACTCACCAACTATTCCATCCACCTTCACAATCCGAACTTTACCATTCATATCACCAATCAAAAACACTCTCTCATTCCTTCCAAACTTTTCCATGCACACTTCTACATTTGTCCAGAACTCTTCTCTCACTCTTCTAGCACGATCTTGCGCTGGCGCATACGCACACACAATCGCCCACATTTGTATTCCAACTTTCAACTTTACCCACACAATCCTTGACCCAACTGATCCATACTGTCTTATGCTCCTCTTCCATCTTTTACTCACAACTATACATACTCCTTCCTTTGCCCTCTCATTCTAACCTACTCCTGCACATATACCCCACCCAGACTCCCATTCTCTCACACTTTCTCCTCCCCATTTTGTTTCAGTTATTCCACATACATCCACTTTCGCACCCTGAAGCACCTGGACAATCTCTCCCTCTTTCACCTCATCATTCACTCTCCTTACATTCCACGTTCCGATAACCATGTCCTTTGTCCGGTCCTCGGCCGTCATCGTTTGGTCAGTCCTTGTCCGAGGCTTATTGTTTGTTTTTTTAGTTAGTTGTTTCTCGGGGAGGGGCACTAACCCTCCGCCAACCCTTTTAGTCACCTTTTATGACAAGCAGGGATACTGGGGGAGTATTCTTGAAAAAAAACCCTACCCCCAGGGGGTTCTCGTCGCTGATTTAGCGTTATTTTCCCACGATCTGCATGGAGCTCCACCACTGGCGATGTCCTGTGTGTGTGTGTTTGTGTGTGTGTGTGTGTGTATTTACCTATTTGTATTTACCTATTTGTAGAATACAGGAATTGAGCAATGCTCGTGTTGTCCTGTCTCCAGATCCACATTTATCAAGTCTACCTTTACACACATGAATGTTTTTCTCATGCACCACCTCTTTGTCTAAGTCGTTCCAAATATTTAAGTATTTACCTAATATACCTAATCGTGATATACACGGAATGTACTATGCTCGTGGGTTTCCGTCGTTGTTTCTCAATAAGTCGAATTTAACTTTAAACACGTTTAAGTTTTTAGACTGGACGATCTCTTTGTCCAGACTATTCCATAAGTCTATACTTCTGTAAGGAAAGCTATATTTCTTGATATCCTTCAACCAGCTTGACTTTTTCAATTTCATTCCATGTCCTCTTGTTGCTCTCTTATCCCATACAAACAATTTTATCTACTCCCATCATGGTCCTGAACACCGCAATCATGTCTCCCCTCTTTCTTCTTTCCTCTAACGAAGGCAAACCCAGTTTTTCCAGCCTCTCTCTGTATGACAGGTCTGTCAGACTGGGGACCATCTTGGTTGCTGATCTTTGTATTCTCTCAATCTTGTTTATATCTTTCTTTTTGTGTGGGGACCACACTACTGCTGCATATTCTAACCTGGGGCGGATCATGGCCACTATCAATTTTTTCATCATTTCCTCATCCATATAATGAAATGCTACTCTTATGTTAGTCAAGAGTTTATAAGTCTCTCCAACTATCTTGTTAATGTGCTTTTCTGGTGACAAACTATCTTGGACCAACACTCCCAAATCTTTCTCTTCTCTCCTTTTTGTGATTAATTCATTACCCAAAAAATAATTCAGTGATGGTCTCCTGGCACTTTTACCCATTTGCAATATTTTACATTTCTTTACATTAAATTTCATTTCCCACGTCCGGCTCCAACTGTGTATCCTATCCAAATCCTCCTGCAGGATTTTACAATCCTCCTCAACCTCTATCTTCCTCAAGATCTTTACATCATCAGCAAACAGACTTGCATAACTCTTCACTCCATCTACCATATCATTTACGTAAATCAGGAACATTACTGGCGCCAACACTGAGCCTTGATTGACTCCACTTGTTACTTCCCTCCATCCAGACATCTTTTCCTTTATTACTGTCCTCATTTGTCTGTCTCTCAAAAAGTCTCTCATCCATTCCAGAAGTTTCCCCTTTAGTCCTCCTATATATTCTAGTTTCCCCATTAGTCTCTTATGAGGTACCTTGTCAAAGGCCTTCTCTAAGTACACACAATCCACCCAACCATCTCTCTCCTGTACCACATCAATCGCTCTTGAGTAAAAGCTCAACAAGTTAGAAACACATGACCTTCCACTTCTGAATCCAAACTGATATTCAGCCAAAATATTCATCTCTTCTAGATATTTTATCCATCTGTCTTTCAGGATTCTCTCACACAATTTTGCGACCATGCTGGTTAGAGACACTGGTCTGTAATTCAGGGGTTCTTCCCTGTGTCCTCCCTTGTAAATTGGTACCACATTTGCCCTCTTCCATTCTTTTGGCACTTTCCCCTCTTCCAGTGAGCATACAATTAAGCTGTGAATTTTATCCGCCAGTTGTTCTCTGCATTCCTTCAGTACCCAATTAGAAATTCCATCAGGTCCTGGGGCTTTCCTTACATCTTGAGTTTCCAGTAATTTATACACTTCCTGTACCTCCTCTTTTATATCTTTCATCACCGGAACATTTCTAATCACTCCCTCCCCTTCCACAAGCTCCTTTTCTTTAGTGAAAACTGACTGGAAACGTTTGTTCATTATTTCTGCTTGCATTGCCGCATCCTTAAAGACCTCTCCTTCTACTTTCAGCTTGGTGATTCCTTCCTTTTGTTTCAGTTTGCCATTAACAAATCTATAAAACAGTTTGGGTTCATCCTTGCATTTGTCAATTATACCTTTTACAAAATTCCTTTCTTCTTCTCTACGTATTCTTGTGCATTCATTTCTTGTTCTTTTATATTCTTCCTTTGTTCTGTCGTTACCTCTCTTTCTCCAATTGTTCCACGCCTTATCTCTCTCTTTTTTTGCTATCATACACCTTCTATTAAACCACTCCTTTTTCCTGTTTTCTTTCCCTCTTACTCTTGGTACAAATTTTTCCACTCCCAAATTATAGAGGTCTAGAAAGATATCCCACTTCCTCTGTATCTCTCTTGTTTCTCTGAATTTTCTCCAATCCGCATTTTCAAAAAAGTTTCTCAATCCTGTAAAATTTGCTTTCCTAAAGTTGTATCTTCCCTGTCTATGAAGCTCGTCTCTTGGCTCGACGTTTCCTATTAACATCTGGAACTCAATGACCACGTGATCACTTTTTCCCAAAGGACAGAGATATTCCAATGATTCTATTACATCGGGTTCTTTGGTAAACAGTAAATGTAACCTTGCTGGTGTGTCCTCACCTCGAAACCGTGTCTCTTCTTTGACCCATTGCGTCATCACATTATTCATTATTATATTTCATAACATAGTGCCCCACGAATCCTCGCCGCCTCCCGAGTACCATTCCTCCCAGTTCACCTCTTTACAATTAAAGTCACCCACCAAAATTATATTATTGCTTTTCTCAATTATTTTTTGCAAGTAGCTAGCCATATCTGACAACATCTCATGGTATTCATCATCCTTCCATGCTCTCGTCTATGGGGGAACATAAACTACCGCCACATCTCTCTTAACATTCTCTCCAGTTTCTTATTTCATATATATCACTTCAGCCCTGCCTTCTCCCATTTCCACGGTATCTACATTTATGTTGTTCTTCACTGCTATCATCACTCCTCCTCCCTTTTTTTCTTTTCTGTCTTTTCTCCACAGTTTGTATTTACCATCTCCCAAATGAACATCAATATCTTCTCTTAATTTGGTCTCTACAAGGCACATGACATCAGGTTCATGTTCTCTCAAGAAATAATTAATTTCGATCCTTGTCGATATGAAACCATCAACAGTAGTATATATCACCTTCAAATTATGGAGATATGGAGAATGTGAGTGCATTCAAGTACTTGGGTAGTGTGATGAGTAAGGATGGAACTTTGGGGGATGAAGTACGTGAAAGGATACAGCAGGGAAGGAAGGTTGTTGGCACACTGAAAGCAGTGATGAGAAATAGGGAGGTGAGTATGGAAGTTAAGAAGTCACTGCATGATGGTATTGTGATCCCTACCCTGACGTATGGAAGCGAGGCGTGGACCTTGCAAGAGGGGAACAAGTCAAGAGTGAGAGCAGTGGAAATGAGTTACTTGAGAGGAGCATGTGGGGTGACATGGAGGGACAGGTTGACGAATGAAGAAGTGAAGGAACGTTGTGGGGTAGATGTGGATGTGGTTGAAAAGATTAGGAGAAATACACTGAGGTGGTTTGGACATGTGGAGAGGATGGAGAATGAAAGACTGACTAAGAGGGTGTATGTAGGTGAGGTGGAGGGAGGGAGAGGGAGGGGTAGACCGAGGATGAGGTGGAGGGATGGAGTTGAGAGGTATATGAGGGAGGGGGGGGTGAGTTGGGGGGAGGGGAGTCAAATGGTGGGTGACAGAGTGACTTGGAGGCGTTTTGTCTGCGGCCACCCTTTGAGGGATTAGGGCGTCGGGCTATAGATAGATAGATAGAAATTATTTTTGACATTATTAATACCCTCTTCTTTCCTACTCTCTGTCCGTACCACTTCCTCAATTTCTGATCTTTCACAACCATCCCCCTTAGTTTCCTTCACTTCTATTTCCTTAAATACCATTTCCTTACTTTCATTTCCAATACTCTCCAAAAAAAAGTAATACATTCTTCCTCGGTCCTCTTATCATTTTTTTCCTTTACTTCTTCCTTTAATGATTTTAAAACTTCTCTTTCTTCTTCATTCAGATCTTTTCTTATTATAATATTTTCCATCCCTGCCTCTTTGCTTAATTTCCAGGTCATTTTAAGTATCTCATTTATTACACTTTCTGATGTAAACTTGACTCTCATTGGTCTTGTTTCCCCTTTCTTGTAAGGCCCTATCCTTCTTACTTCCTCATTTTCTTTTACCCACTTGTCTCCTTCGGGGTCAATCTTGCCTAATATTCCTCTCACCATGTTCGTGTCTCTCTCGAGTCTTACGAACCTAACCTTTTCTTCCTCTTCCCTGTTTCCAAATACTACCACACATCTGTTCCTTTCTACAGTTTCTCTCACTATTTTCTCTTTTTTCTTCAGTATTTTCACTACATTATCTTCCATTTCTTTCTTGTTCATTTCCCTTTCTTCCTGGATGATCTCTCTTAAGCTGACCACTTCTTTCTGTTCTTCTTCTACGTGTGCCCACTTTGCCTTATGTTCTTCTAATACATTACTCACCTTCTCCGTTTTATTAGTACTCTCTTCTAGTTTCCTCCTCAGTTCAACATTATCCAGCTTCAAATTCCTAATCTCTTCATTGGCTGTTTCATTGGACTGGATCAGACTCTGTATGGTGGTTTCCGTATTTACTGACATCCTTTATCACTAGATTCTCTACTTTCTTTTCGAGTTCACTAATCCTCATAATTAATGTTTTAACCAGGTCCATGACATTGGTATTAGCATCAAATCCTTGAAATTCCAGTCCCTCATTGTTTATATTTTCGGCCATGTTTGATGTTGATTAAATACCAAAACAGCTGTTACCGAAAAGAAACTACAAACATTCATGTACAATCTAGTCAATAAATCTTTACATTTTTGTTAGTCTATTAACTTTCATTATTTTGAATTTAAAGCAAGACCTTAGGAGACAGGACAGACAAAATTCCTGAAACTACTTAAGGTTAGCAGTGATGGCTGGGACGTCTGCTCTCTCCGGCTCTGTGTGTGTGTGTGTGTGTTCTTACCTTACCTAATTGTTCTTACCTAATTGTATCTTTACAGGAATGAGTCAAGCTCGTATTGTCCCGTGTCTTAGACCATATTTATCGTACATATCATTAAATTTGTGAATTGTTTTGGCACACACTATTTCATTCGGTAGTGCATTCCATTGATCAATTGCTCTGTTTGGGAAACTGAATTTCCTTACGTCTTTATCACCTCTCTTCTTATGCAGTTTTTTGCAGTGTCCTCTTGCTGATGCTTCTCCATATGTTAAGTAATCATTTATGTCTATTTTCTCCTTTCCTGATATGCACTTATATAGCATTATCATGTCACCTCTTTTCCTTCTCTCCTGTAGTGTTGGTAGATTCAGTTTATTTAGTCTTTCTTCATAGCTTAGGTCCCTTAAGCTTGGTATCCATCTTGTAGCGGCCCTTTGAACTTTTTCAATCTTGTCTATATGCTTTTTGAGATGAGGACTCCAGACTACTGATGCATATTCCAGGGTTGGTCTAATGAATGATGTTATTATCCTTTTTAGCATGTCTTCATTTATGTATGTGAATGCTATTCTCATATTTGCAAGCAGTGTATACATGTTCCGTACCTTCTCGCTGATGTGGTCAGCCGGAGATAGTCTGTTATTGATAATCACACCTAGGTCTTTCTCTCTTTCTGATGTGTATAGGGTTTTATTTCCTAACTTATAATCCCAATCAGGTCTTTTTCCACTTTTACCAAACTTGATTACATGACACTTGTCCACATTGAATTCCATTTGCCATGTACTACTCCATTCATGAAGTTTATTTAATTCTTCTTGTAGCTCCCTACAAGAGACTGTGCTAGTAATTCTCCTTTGTATTTTTGCATCATCTGCAAACATATTCAGATAGCTCTCATTTCCAGTGTTACTGTTTATATCATTTATGTACACTAGAAACATGATTGGTGCCAGCAACGAACCCTGTGGTACTCCACTAGTCACTTCTTTCCATGATGAGTAGTTTCCTCTTAGTACTGTCCTCATTTCTCTTTTTACGAGAAAGTCTTGCATCCAACAAAACAGTTTGCCTCGAATTCCTCCTTGATGGTACAGCTTCCATAAAAGTCTTTGGTGTGGTACTGTGTCAAAAGCTTTCTTGAAATCTAAATAGATACTGTCCACCCATCCTTCCCTTTCCTGCATTGTGTTTGTTACTCTGTCATAGTACCTCAACAGATTAGTAACACATGATTTTCCTTTTCTGAAACCAAACTGTCTTTCTGTTATCATACTGTGTTTTTCTAGATGATTTACCCAAGCTTTTCTTATAAGTTTTTCTAATACCTTGCTTACAACACTAGTCAGTGATACTGGTCGGTAGTTGAGAGGATTTTGTCTATTTCCTTTCTTGAATAAGGGGACTATATTTGCTTTTTTCCAAATATCAGGTAGTTTCCCTTGACTCAAAGATTTCTTGAAAATTAAAAATAATGGTTTACTTAACTCCTTTGCACAATCTCGTAACACCCAACATGAAATTTCATCAGGACCACTTGCTTTTCCTCTGTCTAATCTACTTAACTCCTCTTGTATTACTTTTTCTGCTATTTGTATATCTGGTAGTATGTGTGGACATGCGTGTTCCACATAGTCCCTCTCAAAATTTTTTTCTTCTGTGTGTGTGTGTGTGTGTGTGTGTGTGTGTGTGTGTGTGTGAGAGAGAGAGAGAGAGAGCTAAAGCGAGGCTGAGACAAAAAACTAAGGACAAAACAAAAAAGCAGTAGAAAGAATATAAGAGATACCAAGACAGATGAACCAACAAATACAAGCACCAACTTACTGTAGATAAAGTATTGTCATCATCAGTGGGGAGTCTGCATGTGTGTGTGTTGAAGTGAGGTAGAGACAGGCAGGCCAGGTTACATGTCTTACAACAATACAGTGGTAATGTATTGTTGCCACCCACCACATCACTACCACCACCATCACCACCATCTTCATCAAGGTGAACCTGAAAGTACATCATTATTACCATCATCATAATCATCATGCAGTAATCATCACCATCACCATCAGCATCACCATCATCAAAATGCACTCAGAAATCAACATCATCATCATCAACATCACTTTCATAGTCACCACCATCGTTATGAAGGTTTACCTGGCAGTATTTCTTCCATTAATAATCATTCACTTAGATTACATGTTTTCCATAATAAAGGTACCAGAGTATTGTTCTTCTACCATCACTTAGTAAAGATTTTCATCCTTTCACTACTTATTTCCCATTGCTCAGTGACAGAATTTAACAATAATATGGCTGTACATCCTTTCCAGAGGACTGTTTCATGACTGGCTTTATGTTTTAGAGAAGAGATGGTAAATTTAGATGAAATTAGAGTGAATGAGAACATTCAAGCCTTTGTTATTTTATTCTCTTATTTTCTTGCCCCACTTGTTTCTATAATATTCTTGCACCTGATTCTTCAAGATGAATCAGGAAAGAAAGTCAGGATACTTAATACAGTGCAGCCACTTTATGCAATAGGGCTGCATCACGTGAAGACCTACTGAATAACAATTTACCGCATAACGATGTCAATATAACATAGGTTCAATTGGACTGGTGAGGGTGACCTTGAATGTTAAACATAAAATGACTCTGCCCACCACCTGAAGTTTGTTCTATGCCAGTATGAGTAGTAGTAGTACTAGTAGTTGTTCCCAGGCAGTCTGGAAGAACAGCCACAAGTTCCTAAGGAAGGCCACGGACAAGACTGGGCTTTCCCACAGAGCTCTCAAGGAGTGTATGTTGTGTTCTTGGCATAGGTGACTGTGTGCAATGCAGTATTTCCATAATGTACTTAATAGTATGGGGCGCTGTGTTGCATCCTGGACAGGCATCAGCAACAGAGTCATCCAGCCTCTTCTGATAACTTATGAGGGCTGGATGATGCCCACATCTAAGCCCGGCCAGGTGGACCCTGTCCTCACGAGGGAGATAGAATTCAGAAGGGTGGATATCAGGAGGCCAAGCATGCAGCTGTGTGCTGTCTTTTAGTGATTGAATGAAGCAGCGGGTGATTTGAGTAGGGATATGTTTCTGGAGGCTGGTCTGAGGTGGGCGAGGGGGGAGATGATAGTATTTGTGTATGATATCATGTGCAGGGTGTTGTTTTGATGTTCCTTGGTGGGTGTAGATGTGCGGCCATGAAATGTAGTGGATGGTGTGAGTTTGTGGAGGCTGTGGCGAGAATCTGAGTGCCTCTCATGTCTAGATGATACTTGACTATAAGGACTTTGGTTTCTTGGTGTGGGTGGTCTGTGGGTGTAGTAGCTATGCAGCCTGTGATTATTTTTAGGACCTTGTTCTGTATGGTCTGTAGAGTGTTGTAGTATGTTTTAGTGAGGTTAAAAGCACATGCAGGACTTGCATAATTCATCACTAAACATATTGTTTGTATACTGTGGTGGTGGTTTCTTGGTTGTGTCCAAATGTTGTATGGGCAAGTGACCTCAAGAAGTTGAGTCTTAGTGTTAATTTACCTTTAATGTTTGTGATGTGTTGTTTAAATGACAACACAAGTCAAGAGTGAGAGCAGTGGAAATGAGTTATTTAAGAGGAGCCTGTGGAGTCACGTGGAGAGACAGGCTGACGAATGAGGATATAAAGGAGCGTTGTGGTGTGGATGTGGATGTGATAGGAAGAGTTATGAGGAACACACTGAGGTGGTTTGGCCATGTGGAGAGGATGGAGGGTGAAAGACTGACGAAGAGAGTGTATGTGAGTGAGGTGGAGGGGGGAAGAGGGAGGGGGAGGCCGAGGATGAGATGGAGGGATGGGGTGGAGAGGTATATGAGAGAGGGGGGTGTGAGTTGGGAGCAGGGCAGTGAAATGGCGGGGGACAGGGCGACTTGGAGGTGATTTGTTTGTGGCCACCCCAAACAGGATTGAGGCGTCTGGCAATAGATAGATAGATAGATAGATGTATGTTACACCAAGGATTGTGTGTGTGTGTGTGTGTGTGTGTGTGTGTGTGTGCACTAGGGGAGTGTTGCTTAGGGTGAGGTGTGGAATGTGACTGTCTTCTGCTGTCCAGTCTGTGAGAAGGGTCACTGCAGATTTGGCTGGGGCTATTTAAAGCCTGTTTGTGGTGAACCATTTGTGTAGCGTGTTGAGGTAAGGTTGGAGGATGTGTGCAGCTGTATTTGAGTTTTGGTGTGTACATATAAGTATTACGTCGTCTGCATAAGAAACTACAGTATATGTATCTGTGGTGTGTGGGGTGTGGGTATGTCATGCAAGTATAGGTTAAAGAGTGCAGAGAACAAAACAGATCCTTGGGGGACGCCATTTGTGAAATTTCTGATGTTTGAAGACTGACCGACAAATGATACTTTTTTTTTTTTTCTTTTTTTTTTAATGCGAGGATGAAGGAACCAAAGGCCATGAGCCCGCAGTAACAGTTCCCTCCAAGAGAAAAACAAAATACAATAGAGAGCCAAATTCAAGATTCAATCATTTTGAGATGCCTGGACACACTGCGTTTGAAAGACTGGAGATCATAGGCAGCAGGAAATACAGACAGAGGGAGACAGTTCCAGAGCTGACCTGTTGCATAAATGAAAGACTGGGAGTAACGGTTAACTCTTGCATTAGAGAGTTGGACAGAAAAGGGATGAGAGTTTGCTGCCAGATGGGTGCTACGTGCCCGTCATAGAGGTGGAGAATGCAAGCAGACAGTTCAGAGGAGCAGTGACCATTAAAGTAGCGATAGAAAAGAGATAAAGATGCAACAGTGCGGCGAAGAGACAGAGGTTGAAGGGAGTCAGTAAGAGGAGGAGAGTTAATGAGATGAAAAGCCTTTGACTCCACCCTATTAAGAAGAGCTGTATGTGGGGAGCCTCCCCACACATGAGAGTTGTACTCCACACAGGGGCGGATAAAACCCCTGTATAGAGTCAACAATTGTGCAGGGGTAAAGAAAGAGCGGAGTCGGCTTAGCACACCCAATCTCTTGGAAGCAGATTTTACAAGAGATGTAATATGATCTTTCAAAGATAAGTTCCGAGTAAATGAAACCCCAAGCATGTTCAAGGATGATGCAGGATTAAGCTGAATATTATTAAACATTAGTGGGTATACCTGTGGAAGATTTTGTCGGGTTGATAGGTGTAAGAACTGAGTCTAGATGCATTAAAAACAACCATATTATTATTAACCCAGTCAGAGATACGAGCCAAGTCAGACATTAGGTGTGCCATAGCCTCATCCCTTGTTTGTTGAAGTAACTGTTGAAATGGGCATTGCGGGAACCGAATGGAAAGGTGAAGGGTGGAGTCATCAGCGTATGAGTGGATAGGGTTAGATGTACAGCTTAGAAGATCATTGATGAATAAAAGGAAGAGAGTTGGTGATAGGACAGAGCCCTGAGGAACACCACTGTTGATAGATCTAGGAGAAGAACGATGGCCGTCTACAACAGCGGCTATAGATCGACCAGAAAGGAAGCTAGCGATGAAGGCACAGATAGAAGGATAGAAACCGTAGGAGGGCAGTTTGGAAATTAAAGATTTATGCCAGACTCGATCGAAAGCCTTTGAGATGTCAAGTGCAATGGCAAAGCTTTCGCCAAAGTCCCGAAAGGAGGATGACCAGGAGTTTGAAAGGTAGGTGAGAAGATCGCCAGTGGAGCGTCCCTGACGGAACCCATACTGACGATCGGAAAGAAGGTTGTGATAGGAAAGATGCCTTAAAATTTTTCTATTGAGTACTGACTCAAAAACTTTTGAAATACAGGACGTTAAAGCAATTGGACGATAGTTGGAGGGTTGGGAGTGGTCACCCTTCTTTGGAACTGGCTGAATGAGAGCAAACTTCCAGCAATAAGGAAAGGTACAAGTTGATAGACAAAGGCGAAACAGTTTGCCTAGGCAGGGTGTAAGCACAGAAGCACAGTTCTTGAGAACAACAGGAGGGACCCCATCAGGCCCATATGCCTTGTTAGTACTGAGGCCAGTGATGGCAGAAAATACATCAACTGAAGAAATTTTAATATCAGCCATGAGGAAGTCAGAGGGGGAAAGTGATGGAGGAACAGCACAGGAATCGTCTAAGGTGGAACTGGAGGAGAAAGTCTGTGCGAAGAGATCTGCTTTATCAGTAGAAAAAATAGCTACAGAATCATCAGAGTAGAAAAGAGGAGGGAAGGATGATCAGGTAAAGTTGTTAGAAAGAATTTTGGCAAGGTGCCAGAAGGAGTGGGAAGAATTCGAGTTGGAGAGTTGAGAGCATTTAGTATGGATGAAATTATTTTTAGTAGAGCAAAGAACAGACTTAGCACGATTCCGGGCAGAAATGTAAAGATGATGTGATTCAGGGGTGGGTTGGCTCCGGTACAGGCCCTCTCCTTGCTGCGGACAGCATTAGAACAAGTGTGATTAAACCAAGGCTTTCTTGCGTTAGTCAAAGGATATGAGAAAGGAATGCATGCTTCCATGCCCGAGAGAATAACCTACGTAATGCGCAAGGCACAGTCAGATGGCTCCCGGCCATGGAAGCAATAATCATTCCAGGGAAAATCAAAGAAGTACTGCCTGCGGGCCTCCCAGTATGCGGCTCCAAAATACCACAGACGATGTTTCCCTGGAGGATCCACAGGCCGTACCGGAGTGATAGGACAGGTTAAGGTAATAAGGTTGTGATCGGAGGAGCCCAACGGAGAGAAAAGATTAACAGAGTATGCAGAAGGATTAGTTGTGAGGAAGAGGTCAAGTATGTTGGAGCTCTCTCCAAGGCAGTCATGGATACGGGTAGGGTGCTGTACAAGCTGCTCTAGGTCATTAAGGATAGAAAAGATGTAGGCTTGTTCACCAGGTGGATCCACGAAAGGAGAGGAGAGCCAAAGGTGGTGGTGAACATTGAAATCTCCTAGAATGGAGATTTCAGAGAAAGGAGAAATGGATAGAATGTGTTCCATCGTAGAAGTAAGATAGTCGAAGAATTTTTGATAGTCAGTAGAATTAGGGGATAAGTAAACAGCACAGATATACTTAGTCAGAGAATGACAGGAAAGCCGAAGCCGGAGTGTAGAGAATTCAGAAGAATCGAGTTCAGGAACACGACAGCAAGTCGTTGCGTCGTACATACACACAACAGCCACCTTTGGCTTTGAAATGAGTATAGAGAAAGTAGGAGGATACAGAAAAGGGTTTGCTATCAGTTGCCTCAGACAGCTGAGTCTCTGTTAGAAAAAGAAGGTGAGGTTTAGAGGAGGAGAGGTGGTGCTCAACAGAGCGAAAGTTAGAGGAAAGGCCGCGAATGTTGCAGAAATGAAGAAGAAGAGAGTCAGACAGTGCACATCTGCCTGCTACGTAGTGTACCAGCCATCTTTTTGTGTTATTGTGCATGTTTGTGTTGAATATATTGTTTATGAGGTTGAGGTGGGGATGGCATCAAAAGCTTTGCTAATGTCTAGTGTGACTAGAAGTGTTCTGTGTGGTGGCCTAGCTGAATTCATGCCATCAAAAACGCTCTGTTTAAGGTCTGTAAGCAGAGTGTTTGTGGTGTGTAGCAGCCTAAAACCATGTTGTGATGGGGCTAGGGGGGTGTAAGGTGTAACTACTTGTAGTACCAGTCGTTCAGTGACTTTGGAGGGGGAGCAGAGAAGTGTGATGGGGCAGCGTGAGGAAGGTAACGTGAGGTCTTTGTTGGGTTTGGGGATAGTCATGAGAGTGCCATGCTTCCAGATATTGGGTATTATGTTGTGTGAGTAGTAATGAGTACATGGAATGTAAGAGGAGCGAATGATGAGGTGAAAGAGAGAGAGATTGTCCAGGTGCTTGAGGATGCGAAAGTGGATGTATGTGGAATAACTGAAACAAAATGGGGAGGAGAAAGTGTGAGAGAATGGGAGTATGGATGGGGTATATGTGCAGGAGTAGGTGAGAATGAGAGGGCAAAGGAAGGAGTGTGTATAGTTGTGAGTAAAAGATGGAAGAAGAGCATAAGACAGTATGGATCAGTTGGGTCAAGGATTGTGTGGGTAAAGTTGAAAGTTGGAATACAAATGTGGGCGATTGTGTGTGTGTATGTGCCAACGCAAGATCGTGCTAGAAGAGTGAGAGAAGAGTTCTGGACAAATGTGGAAGTGTGCATGGAAAAGTTTGGAAGGAATGAGAGAGTGTTTTTGATTGGTGATATGAATGGTAAAGTTGGGAATGTGAAGGTGGATGGAATAGTTGGTGAGTGGGGTGTGCCTGCTGAGATAGATGAGAATGGGAGTGCGTTAGTGGACATTTGTGCTGGGAGGGGGTTGGTGATAGCCAATACCCTCTTCAGGCATAAAATGATCCACAGGTATACATGGCGAGTGATGAGAAGGGTGGGTGGTGAACTGAATGAAAGGACAGCAATGACTGATTATGTGTGTGTGGATGAAAGGATGCGAAGATGTGTAAAGGATGCAAGAGTGTATAGAGGCTGGGGGAGTGGACTTTCTGACCACTACTTGGTGGTGGCCAGAATTAGGATGCAAGTAAGATGGAGGAATAGAAGAAGGGAGAGACGAGAGGAAGGAGTAGTTGCAAGGAGAGTGGAAAGGTTACAAGAGGATGAGAAAAAGGCAGAGTATAAGAGAGAAGTGGAGGAACGATTGGGCAAGTATGAATTGGAGCAGATGGGAGATGTGGAAGGTATGTGTAAGATATTTACAGAAGAAATATGTGCAGCATGTGATGTGGTGTGTGGAAGGAAGAGAAGACGGAGGGGGGTGCAAGGAACAGCGTGGTGGACTGAAGAGGTGAAACAGGCTGTGGCACAAAAGAAGAAAGCATACAATGAATGGATGAGAAATAGGGGCGTGGAAGAAGTTGAGAGGCGGAAGAGAGAGTTATATGTGGAAAGGAAGAGAGAGGTGAAAAGATTGGTAAGAGAGAGTAAGAAGAGAGTGGACGAGGAATTTGGAAGGAATTTGAGTGTAAAGTGGAGGGACTGTAAGAAAATGTTCTGGAGAGAAGTGAAAAGAGTAAGACAGGGTGGAAGTGAAGTTAGCAGGGGAGTGAAAGATAAAAATGGTAGATTACTAGTGGAGAAAGGAGAAAAAGTGAGCAGATGGAGAGAACACTTTAAGGAATTGTTGAACGTAGAGGATGGAAGTAATGCGAGTATAAGTGGCTGGGGAATGGCTGGGAGAAGGAGGGAGGTGAGAAGACAGGAAGAAATCAGTAGGATAGAAGTTGTGGAAGCAATGAAGAAAGTTAAATCGGGGAAAGCCCCAGGAATTGATGGAGTGTGTGGTGAAATGCTGAAGCATGAGGGAGAGATAGTAGTAGAATGGATGTGGAAGATGTGCAGATTGGCCTGGGAGGAAGGTAAAGTCCCGGAGGATTGGAAGTCAGGTAAAATTATTCCCTTGTACAAAGGAAAAGGGGAAAAAGAAGTGTGTGGTAATCATAGGGGCATTTGTCTTCTTAGTATAATAGGAAAAGTGTATGGTAGGATACTTATAGACAGAGTCAGAGAAAGAATAGAGAAATTAGTTGGAGAAGAACAGGGAGGCTTTAGGAAGGGAAGAGGTTGTGTAGATCAGATATTCATTCTTAGATCTTTAGTGGAAAAGTTTCTAGAGAAGGGAAAGAAGTTGTATGCAGCTTTCATGGATTTGGAGAAAGCATATGACAGGGTGGATAGACAAGGATTGTGGAAAGTGTTAAGAATATATGGAGTAGATGGGAAGTTGTTGAATGCTGTGAAGAGTATGTACGATGGTGCGAAGGCTGCAGTGCGTGTGGATGGTGAACTAAGTGAATATTTCTCTTTGAAAGTTGGTTTGAAACAGGGATGTGTCATGTCTCCATGGTTGTTCAATCTGTACATGGATGGGGTAATAAAAGAGGTACAAGGTAGAGTAGTGGATGTTGGAGTGGCCCTGGTGAGAGAGGATAGTGTTTGGAAACTCCCTGTACTGTTGTTTGCAGATGATACTGTGTTGTTGAGTGAAGACGAAGGGGAGCTGCAAAGGCTTGGTGGATGAGTTTGAGAGAGTGTGTAAGAAACGGAACCTAAAGGTGAATGTAGGGAAGAGTAAAGTGATGGTCTTTGAGAGAGGTGAAGTTAGTGAATGTACAGCGAGGTTGGATGGTGAGGAATTGGAAAATGTGAGTACGTTTAAGTATTTGGGTAGTGTGATGAGTAAGGATGGAGGTTTGGAGGGTGAAGTGCTTGAAAGGGTACAGCAGGGAAGAAAGGTTGCTGGTTCCTTGAAAGCAGTGATAAGAAACAGGGAAGTGAGCATGGAAGTGAAAAAGTTACTACATGACAGTATTGTGATACCATCTCTAACGTACGGAAGTGAAGCTTGGACATTGTTGGAAGGACACAAGTCAAGAGTGAGAGCAGTGGAAATGAGTTATTTAAGAGGAGCCTGTGGAGTCACGTGGAGAGATAGGCTGACGAATGAGGATATAAAGGAACGCTGTGGTGTGGATGTGGATGTGATAGGAAGCGTTATGAGGAATACACTGAGGTGGTTTGGCCATGTGGAGAGGATGGAGGGTGAGAGGCTGACGAAGAGAGTGTATATGAGTGAGGTGGAGGGGGAGAGAGGGAGGGGGAGGCCGAGGATGAGGTGGAGGGATGGGGTGGAGAGGTATATGAGAGAGGGGGGTGTGAGTTGGGAGCAGGGGAGTGTAATGGCGGGGGACAGGGCGACTTGGAGGCGATTTGTTTGTGGCCACCCCAAACGGGATTGAGGCGTCTGGCAATAGATAGATAGATAGAGTAGCTGTAGTTTGATATGCTGGTGAGTGCTTGTATGCCTTGTGGTCCAATGTGTTTAAGGTGTATGTTGCTTATGCAGTCTGGTCCACAGGCAGATGAGTGCTTAAGGTTGCTAATGATGTGCTTCATCTGGTTGTATATGAAAGGTGCGAAGTCTGGGTCTGTGGGGAACTGTCTCTTACATCAGATGAAACATCGGTAGTCGTGATGGGGGTTTAGATGCCTGACATGTGAAAAGTAATTGATGAGAGTGTTTGCTTGTTGTTTGTTTGAAGGTATTGTGTCTGTCGTTGTGATGGCAGCGTGTGATTGTGTAGTGTTGCTGTTGGAGACTGTGATGCTGTTTAGTGTTTTGTAGAGTTTCTGGTGTTTGTTTTGTGATCAAGAGTTTGGAGATAATTATTCCAGTTTAGTGTTTGCTGCTCTGATATTTTACTGTTTATTTGAGTGTTGAGTTCTTGTACTTGTTGTAAGGTGTATTCTGTATGAGGTGTTGGGGAATGTCATAGTGTGTCCCATTGACTGATGAGGCCTTGAATTTCCAGTGTGAAGTTGGGTTGTGTCTCTTTCTGTTGCCTCTAGGGATGTGTCTCTTGTTTGCCTTTTGAATAACTGTATTTAAAGTGTGCACAGCAGTGTTGATGTTTGTGATGGATGTACTGTTTGATGTTTCAAGGTGTTGTTCTGTTTCAGTTGTGAAGGCTTCCCAGTTGGCTCTCTTATAATTAGTGTATGTGTGTCTGTGGCCAGCTGGTGTGATGCTGGTTTTGGTAGTGATGATGATCAGGAGGTGGTAAGAGCCAAGGGCTTTGACCACTCTCCACCATGTTGTGGGGGCAAGGTTTGAAGAGCAAAAGGTGATGTCTGGGGATGATGGGAGGAAGAGGGCCTGATGTGGGATATGGGTATGTTGATGAAGATTATTGATTATGAAAAGATTATGTGTTTGAGACTGCAGTACCAGCCCTCTGTGTGTGTCACAGTTGTTGACATGCCAGGCCGTCACTTTGGCATTGAAATCACCACCCAGGATGATGTTGGGTAGGTTAGTAATGTGGTGTATTTGTGGAGAGTACTGTAATTGTGTGGTACTGAGGGGGACGACTGGGAGGGAATGAATGTATTGGCGATTGTTATGTGTGATTTGATACCAGTGCATATTTTAACTGATTGTATTTCTGTTGTGGTGTCATGTGGGGGGAGAAGTGACTTTGTGTGTGAATTAGTATCTGAAAAGTTGATGGATTTGTGTACCAGGGTGATGAGTCCATCACCACCACCTTCGGCCCAGTCTTGTCTAATGGTGGTGAACTTATGAAATGTAGGTGTTTTTTGCATTCTGTGTAGTTTTGTTTCTTGTAAGATGGCAATGCGTATGTTTTGTTGTTTGATGAATTGTGTGAGTTCTTGTTTTTTTTTTATTTATGCCATCTATGTTTATTTGAAGAATGTTTACGTTGTGTGTACGATGTGTGTTGGGTGCTGCAGCAAAGAGGGAAGGTGGGGGTGTGGGTGGAGGGGAAAAGGTAGAAGGTGGTTGTGATGGAGGTATGGGTTGGAGTGAATTAGACTGGGGTGGAATGGGAGGGGTTGAGGGATTGGATGGTGCGGGAAGGATCAGTGGGTTAGGCTGAGGAGGTGTGGAGGAAGTAGGAGTGAGGTTGGTGAGGGGGTTAGTGGGTGGAGGGAAGGAGCATAAGGAGCAGGTCCAGGTGTTTGTGTAATGTTTTCTGGATGCAAGTTTTGTGCAGGTGTAATGAGTCCAGTTCTTGCAGGAACTGCACAGAACTGAACCCTTTGTCTGTTGGTTCTAAGTGATAGGTTTTGAGCATCTTGGACATGTGTATTTGTTGGTGCGTCCTGGATTGCTCTCAATGTCCCAGGCTAGAAGAAGTCGTCGAGAAATGACCACTGGGGAGTCATTTCTCAGTGCAGAAAAAACGGTGCTGTTGTGTGTGTTGTGTTGGGAGATGTGGTACTTGCCCGGGTGACCGAAGCCACTCCCAGGTTCTCGGGCCACGTGAGGGGCTGGAGAGAGGGGGGGGGGTGCAGTGGTTTGGCCCCCAAGCAGTCCTCCTCTTCTGCTTCGACAGCCTCTGGGGATAGACACACGGCGACGATGCCACCGTTCCAGGTCCTGCCAGTATGAGTCACCACCAATGGTCTTCCCCCCCAGCCCACCCCCCCAGGATTGGGGACAGTTGTGGGCCTGGGTGACCACTCCACACAAAAAGATATGGTATCACTTTACCTAATATCAAACACTGCACTTTTTGTCAAGTATTTGTGCTGTTATCTCGTGGCCTTTCTTATACAAATACAAAAACAGAAGGCAACGATCATAGTCACTGCAAACAATGGGCAGACATCTTGGCTCAGTCAGCTGTGTTGAGGCCTAAAAAGGTAATGATGGTTACAGAAGGCTGACATGATTTCCAAACCACAAGTTTCAGTAACCACACACAAAAAGTATCCATCCATCCATCATCCAACCCTATGTTGCCCCATGAGGAGCGTAAGGAGCCCGGGGCTAGGCAAGTTGGTCTTGACACTTAAGATGAGTGACCAGCCTCACTCATCCATGAGTGACATTACATGAACAATAAACCAAAACCACCCCTTGGATATAAACCTACACAGGCTCAATCCAATTGGAGAGCCTTAATTACTCACTAAAACACCAGGTGCCATAATCTGGTTATATGGTTACCACCCAGCATAGTAAATGGTTTCCTGGTGTGCAGGAAACCATTTAGCTTGTCACTCAGTGTAGAGTCACCCACAGGCAGAAGGAAGAGGAAAAAGTAAAGGAAAGAAAGACAGAAGAAGAAGAAGAAGAAGTGTAAAGTCACCTGTAGGCAGAAGGCAGAGGAAAGAATGAAGGAAAGACAAACAGAAGAGGAAGGAAGGAAGAGAGGAAAGGGAAGACACCCAAAGCAACACAACACCGAGTGAGTGGATGGTGAGCGCCCCCACCTACACTTCACTTAATATTGCGCACTGCACTATTTGTTAAGCACTTTGCAGAGTTATTTGACAATAACAACAGTGTTTCAGTGGCCTTTCATGAAAGAGTAGAGGCCTAAAAAAGGGGATGATGGTTACATGAGGTTGACACGATTTTGAAGTCACAAGTTTCAGTATTTCACACACAAAAAAGTATCACTGTACTTAATATTTCAAAAAGCACTATTTGTTAAGCATCTGCACTGTTTCCTGGCAATAATGGTGTTTCTGTGGCCTTTTATGCACAAAACAGAACAAAAGGCAACAATCACAGCCAACGTAACCACTGGGTGGCCATTTTGGCCTGTGTGAGTCACCACATCCTCACAAGATTCTCAGAGGTAGCCGTCGAAAATATCGTTGTGAAATTGCAATTAATTTTTTAACGCTACATCGAGACAGGGTATAACTTTTTAATTATTGTTGTGGCAATTTTTCACATAACGACACACTTATTTCATGCACCTTTCTCTCATTACACAGGCAAACAACATAACCAATAATATCTAGTGAATTTTGTATAAGTACAGCACTGGTGAGGGCTACCTTCACACAGTTGCGCTGATATAACCAGATATGGTAGATGGAGTGAACAGTTATGCAAGTCTGTTTGCTGATGATGCAAAGATCTTGAGGAAGGTAGAGGTTAAGGAGGATTGTAAAATGCTGCAGGAGGACCTGGATAGGATACATGAATGGAGCCGGACGTGGGAAATTAAATTCAATGCAAAGAAATGTAAAATATTGGAAATGGGTAAAAGTACCAAGAGGCCATAATTAAATTATTTGATGGGTAATGACCCAATCAAAAAAGCGAGAGAAGAGAAAGATTTGGGAGTACTGGTCCAGGACAGTTTGTCACCTGGAAAACACATTAATAAGACAGTTAGAGAGACGTATAAACTCCTGACTAATATAAGAGTAGCTTTTCATTATATAGATGAGGAGATGATGAAAAAATTGATAGTGGCCATGATTCGCCCCAGGTTAGAATATGCAGCAGTGGTGTGGTCCCCACACAAAAAGAAAGATATAAACAAGATTGAGTGAATACAAAGAACAGCAACCAAAATGATCCCCAATCTGTCAGATCTGTCATACAGAGAGAGGCTGGAAAAGCTGGAGTTGCCTTCCTTAGAAGAAAGAAGAAAGAGAGGTGACATGATTGCAGTGTTCAGGACCATGATGGGAGTAGATAAAATTGACAGAAAAGATCTGTTTTTATGGGATAAGAGAGTAAGAAGAGGACACGTGATGAAACTGAAGAAGCCAAGCTGCCTGAAGGATATCAAGAAATATAGTTTTCCTTATAGATGTACAGACCTGTGGAATAGCCTGGACAACGAGATGGTCCAGTCTAAAAACTTAAACGAGTTTAAAGCTAAATTTGACTTATTGTGAAATGGAGACAGGACCCCATAAGCATAGCTCATTTCCTGTATATCACAATTAGGTAAATACAATTAGGTAAATACACACACACACACACACACACACACGAACAGCCGGAGAGAGAGGACGTCCAAGGCATCGCTCCTGACCTTGAGTAGTTTCAGGAATTTTGTCTGTCCTGTCTCCTAGGGTCTTTCTTTAAATTTAAAATAATGAAAGTTGGTAGACTACCAAAAATGTAAAGATTTGTTGGCAATAGTATACATGAATGTTTGTGGCTTATTGGTAACAGCTGTTTAGGTACTTGATCGGTACGTTAAAGATGGCCGAAAATGTAAACAATGAGGGAATGGAATTTCAAGGATTTGATGCTAATACTAATGTCATGGACCTAGTGAAAACATTAATTATGAGGATTAGTGAACTCGAAAAAAAAGTAGAGAATCTAGTGATAAAGGATGTGTCAGGAAATACGGAAACCACCATACAGAGTCTAATCCAGTCCAACGAAACAGCCAATGAAGAGATTAAGAATTTGAAGAGGGAGAATGTTGAACTGAGGAGGAAACTTGAAGAGAGTACTAATAAAACGGAGAAGGTGAGTAATGTACTAGAAGAACACAAGGCAAAGTGGGCACACGTAGAAGAAGAACAGAAAGAAGTGGTCAGCTTAAGAGAGATCATCCAGGAAGAAAGGGAAATGAACAAGAAAGAAATGGAAGAAAATGTAGTGAAAATACTGAAGAAAAAAGAGAAAATAGTGAGAGAAACTGTAGAAAGGAACAGATGTGTGATAGTATTTGGAAACAGGGAAGAGGAAGAAAAGGTTAGGTTCGCAAGACTCGAGAGAGACACGAACATGGTGAGAGGAATATTAGGCAAGATTGACCCCGAAGGAAACAAGTGGGTAAAAGAAATTGAGGAAGTAAGGAGGATAGGGCCTTATAAGAAAGGGGAAACAAGACCAATGAGAGTCAAGTTTACATCAGAAAGTGTAATAAATGAGATACTTAAAGTGACCTGGAAATTAAGCAAAGAGGCGGGGATGGAAAATATTATAATAAGAAAAGATCTGAATGAAGAAGAAAGAGAAGCTTTAAAATCATTAAAGGAAGAAGTAAAGGAAAAAAATGATAAGAGGACAGAGGAAGAACGTAATACTTTTTTTGGAGAGTATTGGATATGAAAGTAAGGAAATGGTATTTAAGGAAATAGAAGTGATGGAAATTAGGGGCGATGGTTGTGAAAGATCAGAAGTTGAGGAAGTGGTACGGACAGAGAGTAGGAGAGAAGAGGGTATTAATAATGTCAAAAATAATTTGAAGGTGATATATACTAATGTTGATGGTTTCATATCGACAAGGATCGAAATTAATGATTTCTTGAGAGAACATGAACCTGATGTCATGTGCTTTGTAGAGACCAAATTAAGAGAAGCTATTGATGTTCATTTGGGAGATGGTAAATACAAACTGTGGAGAAAAGACAGAAAAGAAAAAAAGGGAGGAGGAGTGATGATAGCAGTGAAGAACAACATAAATGTAGATACTGTGGAAATGGGAGAAGGCAGGGCTGAAGTGATATATATGAAATTAGAAACTGGAGAGAATGTTAAGAGAGATATGGCGGTAGTGTATGTTCCCCCAAAGACGAGAGCATGGAAGGATGACGAATACCATGAGTTGTTGTCAGATATGGCTAGCTACTTGCAAAAAATAATTGAGAAAAGCAATAATATAATTTTGGTGGGTGACTTTAATTGTAAAGAGGTGAACTGGGAGGAATGGTACTCGGGAGGCGGCGAGGATTCGTGGGGTACTATGTTATTAAATATAATAATGAATAATGTGATGACGCAGTGGGTCAAAGAAGAGACACGGTTTCGAGGTGAGGACACACCAGCAAGGTTAGATTTACTGTTCACCAAAGAACCTGATGTAATAGAATCATTGGAATATCTCTGTCCTTTGGGAAAAAGTGATCACGTGGTCATTGAGTTCCAGATGTTAATAGGAAACGTCGAGCCAAGAGACGAGCTTCATAGACAGGGAAGATACAACTTTGGCAAAGCAAATTTTACAGGATTGAGAAACTTTTTTGAAAATGCGGACTGGAGAAAATTCAGAGAAACAAGAGAGATACAGAGGAAGTGGGATATCTTTCTAGACCTCTATAATTTGGGAGTGGAAAAATTTGTACCAAGAGTAAGAGGGAAAGAAAACAGGAAAAAGGAGTGGTTTAATAGAAGGTGTATGATAGCCAAAAAAAGAGAGATAAGGCGTGGAACAATTGGAGAAAGAGAGGTAACGACAGAACAAAGGAAGAATATAAAAGAACAAGAAACGAATACACAAGAATACGTAGGGAAGAAGAAAGGAATTTTGAAAAAGGTATAATTGACAAATGCAAGGATGAACCCAAACTGTTTTATAGATTTGTTAATGGCAAACTGAAACAAAAGGAAGGAATCACCAAGCTGAAAGTAGATGGAGAGGTCTTTAATGATGCGGCAATGCAAGCAGAAATAATGAACAAACGTTTCCAGTCAGTTTTCACTAAAGAAAAGGAGCTTGTGGAAGGGGAGGGAGTGATTAGAAATGTTCCGGTGATGAAAGATATAAAAGTGGAGGTGCAGGAAGTGTATAAGTTACTGGAAACTCAAGATGTAAGGAAAGCCCCAGGACCTGATGGAATTTCTAATTGGGTACTGAAGGAATGCAGAGAACAACTGGCGGATAAAATTCACAGCTTAATTGTATGCTCACTGGAAGAGGGGAAAGTGCCAAAAGAATGGAAGAGGGCAAATGTGGTACCAATTTACAAGGGAGGAAACAGGGAAGAACCCCTGAATTATAGACCAGTGTCTCTAACCAGCATGGTCGCAAAATTGTGTGAGAGAATCCTGAAAGACAGATGGATAAAATATCTGGAAGAGATGAATATTTTGGCTGAATGTCAGTTTGGATTCAGAAGTGGAAGGTCATGTGTTTCAAACTTGATGAGCTTTTACTCAAGAGCGATTGATGTGGTACAGGAGAGAGATGGTTGGGTGGATTGTGTGTACTTAGACTTAGAGAAGGCCTTTGACAAGGTACCTCATAAGAGACTAATGTGGAAACTAGAATATATAGGAGGACTAAAGGGGAAACTTCTGGAATGGATGAGAGACTTTTTGAGAGACAGACAAATGAGGACAGTAATAAAGGAAAAGATGTCTGGATGGAGGGAAGTAACAAGTGGAGTCCCTCAAGGCTCAGTGTTGGCGCCAGTAATGTTCCTGATTTATGTAAATGATATGGTAGATGGAGTGAACAGTTATGCGAGTCTGTTTGCTGATGATGTAAAGATCTTGAGGAAGATAGAGGTTGAGGAGGATTGTAAAATACTGCAGGAGGATTTGGATAGGATACACAATTGGAGCCGGACGTGGGAAATGAAATTTAATGTAAAGAAATGTAAAATATTGGAAATGGGTAAAAGTACCAGGAGACCATCACTGAATTATTTTTTGGGTAATGAATTAATCACAAAAAGGAGAGAAGAGAAAGATTTGGGAGTGCTGGTCCAAGATAGTTTGTCACCAGAAAAGCACATTAACAAGATAGTTGGAGAGACTTATAAGCTCTTGACTAACATAAGAGTAGCATTTCATTATATGGATGAGGAAATGATGAAAAAATTGATAGTGGCCATGATCCGCCCCAGGTTAGAATATGCAGCGGTAGTGTGGTCCCCACACAAAAAGAAAGATATAAACAAGATTGAGAGAATACAAAGAACAGCAACCAAGATGGTCCCCAGTCTGACAGACCTGTCATACAGAGAGAGGCTGGAAAAACTGGATTTGCCTTCGTTAGAGGAAAGGAGAAAGAGGGAGACATGATTGCGGTGTTCAGGACCATGGTGGGAGTAGATAAAATTGACAAAGAAGATCTGTTTGTATGGGATAAGAGAGCAACAAGAGGACATGGAATGAAATTGAAAAAGTCAAGCTGTTTGAAGGATATCAAGAAATATAGCTTTCCTTACAGAAGTATAGACTTATGGAATAGCCTGGACAAAGAGATCGTCCAGTCTAAAAACATAAACGAGTTTAAAGTTAAATTCGACTTATTGAGAAACAGCGACGGAAACCCACGAGCATAGTACATTCCGTGTATATCACAATTAGGTATATTCTTAAATATTTGGAACGACTTAGACAAAGAGGTGGTGCATGAGAAAAACATTCATGTGTGTAAAGGTAGACTTGATAAATGTGGATATGGAGACAGGACAACACGAGCATTGCTCAATTCCTGTATACTACAAATAGGTAAATACAAATAGGTAAATACATGCACACCTACACAAGCAAGCACCCGAATGAGGAGACCATGGCAAAGAAACACAGCGAAACATTCACTTATTTTGTAAACTGGTAGTACAACTCAAATTTTTTTCTGTACCCATGAAAAAAATTCAGTGTAGAGTCAATATTAGCTGGAAAAAAATAGTTACTAAGTTTATGAGATGGATTCTCTTAGCTCTTAAACCGCAAGGACCATTGCTTACAAAGGACAATGGAGTGGTGTTCGAATCTGACCCATGAACGTGATGGCATTAGGTCAAAAATAAGATCAAGTAAGCCCAGAAGCCTGGCATCATCTAATGAATTTGAAGACTTTGAGACCCATATGAAAAAAAAGGTGAATGGCAAGATGGCAAAGGAAGTGATGTTTTCCATCAATCTATGCTGCTTAAGATTAAAAGTTTAGAAAGGGAGCTACTGTACACAAAAACAGGTAGCTCAAGAAATTTTGGCATGAACTGGAACATTGGTGAAAAAAGTTAATGAAGTTTATGACATAAGAGTAAACAATTTAGAGAGAATGAGAATAATAAGAAAATACAGTAACCCCTCATTTATCTGGACATAATAGATCCAAAAGCATGTTCGGGTAGTGGCAACATCTGGACAATGAACACTATTCCCCTACCACACCCAGACCCTACCTATACCCAACCTCCAACCCATACCAAACCTATTTGTACAGTACCTATGCTTAATTTGGCAGTGTTCTTCGGCCATTTAGGCATAGCTAGACATCAAAATACACAAACGAATATCCAAAGTAATGCTAAACACCAAGAAAACCATGCAGAGAAAACACTGAAAACCAAAAAACACCCTACCTAAACACTACTGTATGTTGTGTACCCCTCCTTATTTTGGCACTGTTTTCTGGTCATTCTGCCATATTTTGACATCTAAACATACACAGGATTATCCAACATAAATTTCAACACAAAGAAAACCATTTTTTTTTTTTTTTCAATTATGAAAACACCATTCCTATACCTACACCTATCCACCAATACCCCTTCTACTTTTGGCACTGTTTTCAGGTCAATCTCCCATATTTAGACATCGAAACACACAGGAATATCTAAAGTAATGCTAAACACCAAGAAAACCATGAAAAAAAAAAAAACATTGAAAACCAAAAATCACCTGACCTATACACTACAGCATGTACAGTTCTCCTCCCAATTTTGGCTCTGTTTTCTGGTCATTCTGCCATACTGAGACATCAAAATACATATGAGATTATCTATATTAATGCTAAACATCAAGAAAAAGCATAATAAAAAAAAATCCACATAAAAACTGACGACGGTTTGAAAATCTGTTGTCTGTGATGAGTGATTGCTTCCAGGGCTCAAAAAAATCCATGGTCAAATATGCCACCAGTTATACAGTATTGATATAAATGGTATACCATGATCTTCACTGGTGTTTATACTACTGTATAAGGTAAGCTAATAAAAACACGTAAAACTGAGGAGGGTGGGGACTGAGGGAGTGAGAGGGGAGCTAGGGGGATATGGTAGTATGGCAGAGGGACAGGAGGAGCGGAGAAACAAGGATGTGGCCAGGATTCTCCCCCTTCTGTCAACAGGCAGATGGGTGTCTTGCTGTACATTTACTCGTGGCTTGCAGTTTGTTAGACACCAAGTGGCCATGTGGAAACACAACTCATCGTGACCGGGGTCTTTCGACATTCAGTAGAGAGGCAGACGGCCGCTGATTCTGAACATGTACTTGTGGCTTGTGGTCTGTGTCCGATGGTGGTGCCAGTTGGGAAACACTTAGCCCGTAAGCCGAGCGATCTTGGACATTCGGTGGGGATGTGTATGGACGTTTCGACACCGTTTGTGAGTTACAGTCGTATTACTGCACTCGTGTGATGGAGGTTCACTGGGAGTGATAGAACGAGTGCGCGATTCTGACCATTCAGTACAGGGGTGGACGGACATTTTAACCCTAGTTGTGGGTTACGGACTACTTCCTGTTCACGGTTAGAGCCCAGCAGCCATGATAACTAATGTCTGAACATGTCGGCTGGCCAGCCGAAGTTCTCGGTGACTTTTGCGTCTGGACAATAGCAAGTAAATATGGATAATGGTTTAATAGAGCCAAGGTCCAGCATCCCGATAATGAACATGTCTGGATACTGAGCGTCCGGATTAATGAGGGACTACTGTAAATTAAAAAGGTTAAATGGGGAGTTACTGTACAAAGAAATATACTGTACAGCACTGGAAATTTTGGCAAGAACTGGAACATTGGTGAACAAAATTAATGAAGTTTGTGATATAAAAGTAAACAATTTTTACATAATGAAAATAAGAAAATAAATTGGAGGAAAGAGATAGAAATAAGGAGGGTTAAAAAAGTCAATAAATTAAGAACTGAAAAAATACAAAAAGATGCTGAGCAACATATTATGATGCTAAAAGAAGAAAATGAAATATTAAAGAGAATCTATCCGTCCATCTATTGCCAGATGCCATGACCCTTTAAGGGGTGGCCATTTGTCTCTGAGTTTGTTGTTTTAACATAAGAGAGACGGCTAAAATGTAGCAAGTACAAACACAGATAAAGGATATGCTGAATGCCTTGCAAATAAAAAGAACTTAAAAGAAAAGAGATCCACCACACTGGCAGAGATAATGGAGGAACAGAAAAGTACAAAAGAAATTCAAGAGAAGAAAATTTAAATTTCAAAGCATGAGTGTTGAAAATTATGAAAGACAGAAAATATAGTGTGAGAAGCAACTGAAAGAAAAAAAAATGCATGATTGTGTTTGTGTGTTTGGTGATAATGACAATGAAGTTGGAAACATAACTGAATGGAAAAGAGTCAAAGGAATACAAAAAGCCTCAAAACTGAACCAGGAACTACATACAGATAAAAATGGTTGGGATAGAGAGAGATCAATGGAGATTGGAGAATAGGAAAGTATAAAAAGGGTGAGAAGAGGTCATTTAAGATACAGTTTAATTCAACAAAAGTTTCCAAAGAGGTATTAAGATCCACACTAGGTTGCATCATGGTACAGTAAAACCTCGATATAATGGACTTCAATACACCAGAATTCACTTTTATCTGACTCGAGGAGCGACCGGAGTAAATTCTTAAACAGTACACTTGACCCTCGATTTTACGGACCCCTATTTCCCGGAATTCGGATTTCCCGGACAAAATACTGAAAATACTGAAATTTATGTTTCAAACTACCCGCGCAGCGATCTGTTCCGTTCCCCGGTCAATGTCCAGACCACCCAATAGGTGGCTGTGTGCATGCCAGACATATTTGTTTACTATTATCTCGTGCTGTAAAGCAGCCGCGCTGTGACTTTACATTTGAGCATTATTTGAGCAGTTTATACTGTAACTCCAGGATGGCACCACCAACCCCTAGGAAAGTAACCAAGTGCACACAGAAGCCTGTGCATCTCTCAGTGTCCCCAAAACCTGAGTTAATAAGGAAACTTGAGGCTGGGAAGATGGTTGCTATGCTGTGTGAGGAGCATGGTGTAAAAAAACAGACTGTATCTGACATCAGAGAATTGAAAGTAAAGCTGCAGAGTTACGCTGTGAAGTTTTCTGTGTCTGGGCCTGAGAAGAGTGAATCTGCTAGAAAACATACAAAAAGTTCAAAGAGTGTTGATTTAGATGCTGCTGGGCACAAGTGATATGTTCAGCAGCAGGCTTGTGGTGTGTCAGTGAGAGGTATGGAGGTGGCTGCCAGTGCTGCAAAGCTTGCTGCACACATGGGTATTGCTGATTTTAAGGCAAGTGATGGATGGCTGTGGCATTTTAGGAAACATCACGGAATCCATAGTGTGAAAGTGTCAGGCACGGCTGCCAGTGCTGATGTTGACAGTGTTGAACCGTTTAGATTAAAGTTACATGATCTTATTAAACGTGAACATTTATTAAGGAGTCAGATTTACAATGTGGATGAGACTGGAGTAATGTCGAGGTCCTTGTCTAATAATACCCAGGCAAGGAAGGATGACCATAAAGTGCCAGGTAAAAAGATTTACCCCTAAACCGCGGAGTTGTTTCAGCTCGACTTGCGTGTACCGCGGGCATATTCACGCTCCGACAGACTCTCTAAAAATATTTGCCAAAAATCAGTTATTAGTCCTAGAATATTATAATTAAATATGCATATGGCACATACCTTTAGCTTTCTCCTGGGGTGTTTGTTGAGCCTTTGTCGATTACTGTAGGACTTGTGGAGACTTCTGAAGTTGGTTAACGAAGTCTCCACTTTACTCTTCCCGATACCCCATAATATGATTACCACAGCCTGATATTATCACTAGGAACACTATTCTATGATTTTCAAATAGTTTGGAATCCATACTCCAAAAACAAAAAAACCACTGTGAATGCAATGAAAATTACGAGCGCGTATGACCTTCCCATATGAGCTCGTTCGCCACTGGTATTCTGTCATTTATTATTCATAAAAACACTCACACTTTATATTTCTATTACTATATAACACTTATATATCTCTGCAGTCTTTATCCATAAGTTTCCTTCAGTAATAGTAGTTTATTGTCGCTGTAGGCATTCAATTTCTCTTTCAGTAAAATACGTAGCATTCACTTTCTCGTCCTGTATACTAGCGTTGAGAGCGAATCTGTCACTTTCACTTCCACTTTCATAACTCATAGTATTCATACATGCTAGAGTGAAACTTTCACTTTCATTACTCCTAGTATATATACTCGTATTCTTATATTACTACTCATTTACATTTCTATTTACATTCTAATTTTCTTTACATTATTTACATTTCTATTTTATTTGCACTGTGTTGTGCACTGTCACTTGCAGTAACTCATAAAACTATTTTCCACTGTTCACTTATATTTACATTCACTGCTTTCACTTGCTGTTTACACATTATTCACACATTATTTACATTTCCACTTGCACTATTTTACTTACCAGAAAGATCGTAGTCACTGTCCATCATTTTCATTGATAAATTAGCCAGTTCACATTCCACAGCAGTCACTTAGCCCTTTAACCCTTTCCACACGAGGTTTAGTAGGGGTTGAAGTCACAGGGCCCTTTGCATGGGGCTAATAAGCGGCGGAATTGGACAGGCGCGAATCCGACGTGGTTTCACCTTGAAAGACGACAGTAAACTGACTGCTGTGCTGGCCTAAGGGCAGTTAAAGGCTGCCAATGTCAGCATGGTGACAGCTGCTAATATATACACTATGAAATGATTGGCAGGAAATCTAGACAATACATAATAAATTAGGTAGTTCCAGGTGAATGTAAGTATCACTTAGGCTTCTCCCTTCCTATCTTATATATATTTTTATTATGAGAATAGATTATACAGCATATTTCAAAGGGGAAATTACCGTGGGAAATTAGTGAACGAGTGCACGTGAGATGTTGTCAGGTGATAATTAGCCAATTCCAGGTGTATAGCATTATCACTTACCTTTTTTCTTTTTTGTATATATTATTTTGTATAAGAATAAGGCATAGGGCTTATTTCAATGGATGAAATCAGTGGAAAATTCCGGGGACGATTTACTTAGCACAGCGCGGCTGGGCAGGCGAGAGGAGAGGGTAATGGAGGTGAGGTAGGGAGGGTAGAGAGGGTAATGGAGAGGAGGTAAGGAGGGGAGTCAAGAATGGGGAAAAATGGCTAAATTGTCAACAATGGATGGGAGTACAGATGAGATAAAGAGTGCTGACTATTGGTGGACATTAGCAGTACATGCTAAAAAATGATTAGTAGGAAATCTCGACAATACATAATAAAATAGGTAGTTCCAGGTGAATGTAAATATCACTTAGGCTTCTCCCTTCCTTTCCGATATATATTTTTATTATGAGAATAGATTATACGGCATATTTCAAGGGGAAATAAACAGCGAAAATTAGCGAACGAGTGCACATGAGGTGTTGTCAGGTGATAATTAGCCAATTCTAGGTGTATGGCACTATCACTTACCTTATTTCTTTTTTGTATATATTATTTTGTATAAGAATAGGGCATAGGGCTTATTTCAATGGATGAAATCAGTGGAAAATTCCAGGGAAGATTTACTTAGCGCAGTGCGGCCAGGCAGGCGAGAGGAGAGGGTAATGGAGGGGAGGTAGGGAGGGGAGTCAAGAACGGGGAGAAATGGCTAAATTGTCAACAATGGATGGGAGTACAGATGAGATTAGGAGTGCTGACTAGTGTTGGACATTGGCAATACTGATAGATGATACAAGCCACCACTTGAAAGCCCGGGCGAATTCAAAATAACACAGAATCACGAAAGTGACGCCCCGCAGTATGATCCCTTGCTCCCAAGCGTCATGAAAGTGACGCCCCGCAGTTATGGGGTTAATAAAGAGTGGTTATCAGTGATGTGTGGTGGTAGTGTGTCAGGTACACACAAGCTCAAACTGGCTATTGTGAGGAAGTCTGTGAAGCCCAGGGCTCTCAAGGACTGTTTGAACAAGCTTCCTATCCATTATTACAGTTCTAGTAAAGCATGGTTCACCAGCTGGATTTGTGAAGACTGGTTCCATCATCACCTGGTGCCTGAAATAAGGAACCACAAGGAAAAGGTGCTGAAAATCCCACCTCCAGAAGTTAAGGCATTAGTGCTAACGGACAATGCCCCTGCCCATCCCTCCCAGGATGTTTTGCAGAGTGCTGACAGGAAGATAAAATGCATGTTTTTACCCCCAAATACCACCTCACTGATCCAACCCATGGATCCAGGTGTAATCTGTTAATTTAACTGGAGTACCAGAGAAAATATCTTGACGAAGTGCTGGTTGTGTTGGAGACTGAGGCTGACAAGGGAGAAGACGCAAGAGGGAAGAGAACCCTGGAAAATAATAAATCACACAACATCTGCTCCGCCATCCACAACTTGGCTGAGGTTTGGGTGACATTAAGCATTCCACGCTTACCAACGCATCGAAAAAGCTCAAGGACGAAGATTATGACTGTGATTTTGAGAGGTTCAAGGCATCAGACTTCCATGCACTTCTCCATAGGGGTGGGGAAAATGCAGTTACGCTGGATGAAGTTCATGAGAGGATGGAAGAAAATGAAGCTGCAGAAGGGCATGGAATATTGTCCGAGGAACAGACACTGGCAGCAGCGACTGGGGAGCAGAGCAGCGACAGTGAGGGCAGTGATGTCGAGCAGCCAACAACAGTTAAGATGTCTGTGATCAGGGAATGTGCAGATATGCTACTTCAGTTTGTGGCAAACACCAACAATAAGGACATCCACGAGCATTACAATCAGTTCCGCCTTCTCCGTGCAAAAATTACTGTGATGCAGGACCAGGTTGGTCACCAGTCTAAGATTGATAGTTTTTTTAAGCCATGCACTGCCCAGCTGCCATCTCCTGAACCAGGCCCCAGTGGTATGAGCCAGTCTGCCACCGCCAAGCCACCTCCTCCTGAGCCAAGCAGTTCACCTGCAGCTCAACACGACTCCAGCGGTGCTACAGATTCACCGATGGATGTCGTGTCTGACCTTGAATAGTTTAAGCTATTCGGGGAACCACTATACAATCACGGTATACACCTATATCCTCTCTACAATATAGTACAGTAAGTACAGTTGGCTCCACTTCTGAGTTTATCACTTAGCATTGCCAATCCTGTCCACCTGTATGTGTGAACCCTGGAACACCAACTCAAGGATTCAAGGCATCATCAAGTAGTTGCTGGGGGTAGGGAGGAGAAAGGAAGGGGGATGGTTTATCAGTGAGGGAAGAAGGTGGGTTATGGTTGAGAGTGAAGAATATAACTAATGAGGGAGGTAAGGAGGTAATAAGGGTGGGAAAGGTTTTGAGATGAGATTATAGAAACATGGTTACAACATTTGATGAAACATAAGGAATAAGCTAAGCTAACCCAACTGGATGCGCCAATAACAGAACTCTGGCTAAAACCTTGCAACTATCACTGCATTGAGGGAAATTATGAGACTTATCTTAACAATCTCTCTCTCTCCCCCAACCAAACAAACTATTAAGTACTGTAACTACCGAGTGACAAGAGACGCAAAGCTATAACTTAGCATCTATATAAGCAGTGGTGCTGTTCTGCAATATGGTGTTATTATAAAATGCAATGATGAAGTTTTATTGCACACTTCAATGAGGCAGTACAGTATTCACGTTAATGAACAATGAAATGGGATATAACAAAATACCAATCAGATCAATCATTAGGCCAGAACTACATTACAATTTCTTTATGCCTAGTAATAAAACGCGCTGTGTAGCCAAATTACATTATGGCAGATTGCTGCTGCTCTGATAAATTTTGATGGGTATTGGATGACAATACGCCAGCAGCCATTGGTAGAGAAAGAAGTTAGTAACGTGTTATATGGTTAGGTCAGAAAATTGCGGTATACACTATTCTACATTATTATGGAAAGTATATACGATATCTGACATAAGATTCACCACTCATTTCTTATTGTTTTTTTATGTGACATTATTAAGCTGTGAATGGAAGGAGCTAGGGCTACAGTGTGAGTGGATGGTGAGCTGAGTGAGTTCTTTTATCTCAATGTGGGACTGAAACAGGGTTGTGTTATGTCTCCATGGCTGTTTAATATACACATGGATGGGGTTGTAAAGGAGGTGCAACGTAGGGCAGTGGATGAGGGGGTGGCTCTAATGAATGAGGGTGAGATTTGGAAGATTCCAGTGTTGCTGTTTGCTGATGATACAGTATTCTTGAGTGAAGATGAATGGGAGTTGCAAGGTTTGGTGTATGAATTTGGGACAGTGTGCAGGAAGAGGAATCTTAAAGTTAATGTAAACAAGAGAAAAGTTATGGTGTTTCAGAGGAATGAACTCACAGAATGCACAGTGAGGTTGGATGGTGAGGATATGGAAAATGTGAGTGCATTCAATTACTTGGGTAGTGTGATGAGCAAGGATGGAACTTTGGGGGAAGAAGTGCTTGAAAGGGTACAGCAGGGAAGGAAGGGTGTTGGTTAACTGACAGCAGTGATGAGAAACGGAGAAGTGAGTATGGAAGTTAAGAAGTCATTGCATGATAGTACAGTATTGTGATCCCTACCCTAACGTCAGAAAGTGAGGCATGGACCTTGCAAGAGGGGAACAAGTCAAAAGTGAGAGCAGTGGAAATGAGTTACTTGAGAGGAGCATATGGAGTGACATGGAGGGACAGGTTGATGAATGAAGAAGTGAAAGAACGCTGTGGGGTGGATGCGGATGTTGTCGAGAAGATTGGAAGAAATACACTGAGGTGGTTTGGACATGTGGAGAGAATGGAGAATGAAAGACTGACCAAGAGGGTGTATGTAGGTGAGGTGGAGGGAGGGAGAGGGAGGGGAAGACTGAGGATAAAGTGGAGCGATGAAGATGAGAGATATATGAGGGAGGGGGGAGTGAGCTGGGGGGAGGGTAGTCAAATGGTGGGTGACAGAGTGACTTGGAGGCGTTTTGTCTGCGGCCACCCTTTGCGGGATTAGGGCGTCGGGCTATAGGTATATAGATAGAATGGAAGTGATCACATGCCCTCTCGCTCTCCCAGACACCCACCCCCAACCGTATCTTTCTCCAAAACCTTCCACCAGCAGGTTGGTTACCATAATGCTGCCAGTTCACTGTGCACAGTTACTTAACAAATGTCTGTTATGTTGATTACTTTCATTAGTAAGATATTATGTAAGGGAACATGTGGTGGATGGGGATGCCCATCATCCACCCACTCAAGGTAGAGATGTCATATGATTTCTACACTGAGTGACAAGCCAAATGGTTTCCTATACCCAGGAAACCATTTACTACTGTGGTTGGTAACCATATAACTGGGGTTTCTTGCAGGGTTAAGTGTCCCCCAGATTCCCCTATCCAAAATCACTTATTCATGGCAATCGTTTCAGAGAGCCTCGGAGGGCCCAATACCTGCCCAGGGCCCCAACCAAATGGGTAGATTCACATGGCCATGTGGAATGTGAGAAGTGTGAATAAGGAAAGCAAGAGGGTTGAAGTGGTGAATGTGTTTAAGAATGCGAGACATGCCATGATGACACTGTGTGAAACGAAGATGAAAGGGTGTGAAGTGGAGTGGGTGGGTGTGAAATGTGTAAGATCGGGAATGAATGGACGAGGACGATGCAAGGAAAGAGTTGCTTTGTTGATGAATGAGGTGTGTCAGAGTGGAATGAGAGATTACAAATCTGTCAGCTTGAGGTGTATGTATGTCAAGTTCAAGTCTGAGAAGGTGAAAGTGGCAGTAACTGTAGCACATGCACCATGTAAGGCCAGGAGTGAGAGAGAAAAACAGGTTTTCGGATGAGCTGTATGAAGTAGTGGGAGAAATGCCTAGGAGCTATAAAGTGAATGTGATGGGGGATATGAATGGAAGAGTAGGCACTGGTCCTGAAGATGACATAATGGGTTGTTATGGAGTACCAGGAGAAAGTGATAATGGGAAGCGACTAAATGATATGTCAGGAAAGGAGGTTGTGCATTTGTAACTCGTATTTCAAACACAAAGATGCACATAAATATACATGGTATAGAGGGAACAGGGATCGTGCTGAAAGAAGCCTGATTGATTATGTGCTTGTAGTGAGGTCGATGATGGGAATGGTTCCTGATACAAGGGCTGTGAGAGGATGATGTGGAGGTCTGTCAGATCATATGACTGTGGTATGCATGATCAAGCTGAGAGGAGTGAGGAGGTTCAGGAGAGAGAGGAGCAGTTAGGGGGAAAGACTGAAAGTTGAGAAGCTGAGGATCAAAGAAATGGCAGATGATTACAGGACCAAAGTAGAGGAGGAGCTAGAATCAGTGAACTGGAGTGAAATGGATCTGGACAACCTGTGGAATGCATATGAGGATTGATTAGTTAGGAATGCTAAAGTGGTGTGTGGTGTGGCAATCTAAGGTACAGCATAGTGAGATGAGGAGGTTAAGAGAATGGCGGAGGAAAAGAAGAAGTGGCTAAAGTGGTTACAGGACAGGGGTTCAGTTGAAATATGAACTGAATATATTGAAAGCAAGAAGCATGTAAAGAGACTAGTGAAGAGGAAAAAGGAGGAGGCAAATGATGATCTAGCAAGAAAAACAAATGCAAACTACTCTGAAAATAGGAAGTTATTCTGGAAAGAGGTGCGGAAATTTAGAAGTGAAAGCGGAAAGAAATGTGATCGTGTGAAGCATGTACGTGGTAGATTATTAACCCATGGGATGAAGTAAGGACCAGATGGAAGGAATATTTTGAAAGCCTGATGAATGGGAATAGAGATAGCAGAGCGGCTGTAAACATGATTGGTTTTGGGGGTGTGCAGAGATGGAATGCAATGCCGGAAGACATGACACTTGCACAGGAGAAGAGTGTTGTGAAGCGGCTGAAAAATGGGAAAGCAGCTGGGGTTGATGAGGTGTATGCAGAGATGCTTAAGTGTAGTGGAGAGAGTGGAATGAAGTGCTTCTTGGAGATATGTAAGAAGGCATGAATGAGTGAAACTGTGCCTGCAGGGTGGAGAAAGGCTTTGATTGCAGCACTGTACAAAAATAAAGGTGAGCAAAGTGAGTGCAAGAACTGTCGTGGCATAAGTTTATTGAGTGTGGTAGGGAAGGTATTTGGAAGAATTATTATAGAGAAAGTAAGAGAGATTTCAGAAGTCCTAGTGAGTGATGAACAGGGTGGCTTTAGGATGGCAGAGGATGTGTGGATCAAATATTTGCAGTGAGACAGATAGCAGAGGAGGCTTGTGAGAAAGACCATAAGGTGTTTAGGGCATTCATGGATCTGGAAAAAGTATACAACAAAGTGGACAGAGAAGGACTGTGGAAAGTTTTGCACATGTACGGTGTAGATGGTAAGCTGCTATTTTTTTTTTTTTTTTTTTTTTTTTTTAATGCGAGGAAGAAGGAACCAAAGGCCATGAGCCCGCAGTAACAGTTCCCTCCAAGAGAAAAACAAAATACAATATAGAGCCAAATTCAAGATCCGATCATTTTGAGATGCCTGGACACACTGCGTTTGAAAGACTGGAGATCATAGGCAGCAGGAAATACAGACAGAGGGAGACAGTTCCAGAGCTGACCTGTTGCATAAATGAAAGACTGGGAGTAACGGTTAACTCTTGCATTAGAGAGTTGGACAGAAAAAGGATGAGAGTTTGCTGCCAGACGGGTGCTACGCGCCCGTCGTAGAGGTGGAGGAATGCAAGCAGACAGTTCAGAGGAGCAGTGACCATTAAAGTAGCGATAGAAAAGAGATAAAGATGCAACAGTGCGGCGAAGAGACAGAGGTTGAAGGGAGTCAGTAAGAGGAGGAGAGTTAATGAGACGAAAAGCCTTTTCCTCCACCCTATTGAGAAGAGCTGTATGTGGGGAGCCTCCCTACACATGAGAGTTGTACTCCACACAGGGGCGGATAAAACCCCTGTATAGAGTCAACAATTGTGCAGGGGTGAAGAAAGTGCGGAGTCGGCTTAGCACACCCAATCTCTTGGAAGCAGATTTTACAAGAGATGTAATATGATCTTTCCAAGATAAGTTCCGAGTAAATGAAACCCCAAGCATGTTCAAGGATGATGCAGGATTAAGCTGAATATTATTAAACATTAGTGGGTATACCTGTGGAAGATTTTGTCGGGTTGATAGGTGTAAGAACTGAGTCTTAGATGCATTAAAGACAACCATATTATTTTTACCCCAGTCAGAGATACGAGCCAAATCAGACATTAGGTGTGCCACAGCCTCATCCCTTGCTTGTTGAAGTAACTGTTGAGATGGGTGTTGCGGGAACCGAATGGAAAGGTGAAGGGTGGAGTCGTCAGCGTATGAGTGGATAGGGTTAGATGTACAGCTTAGAAGATCATTGATGAATAAAAGGAAGAGAGTTGGTGATAGGACAGAGCCCTGAGGAACACCACTGCTGATAGATCTAGGAGAAGAACGATGGCCGTCTACAACAGCGGCTATAGAACGACCAGAAAGGAAGCTAGCGATGAAGGCACAGATAGAAGGATAGAAACCGTAGGAGGGTAGTTTGGAAATTAAAGATTTATGCCAGACTCGATCGAAAGCCTTTGAGATGTCAAGTGCAATGGCAAAGCTTTCGCCAAAGTCCCGAAAGGAAGATGACCAGGAGTCTGAAAGGTAGGTGAGAAGATCGCCAGTGGAGCGTCCCTGACGGAACCCATACTGACGATCGGAAAGAAGGTTGTGATAGGAAAGATGCCTTAAAATTTTTCTATTAAGAATTGACTCGAAAACTTTTGAAATACAGGACGTTAAAGCAATTGGACGATAGTTGGAGGGTTGGGAGTGGTCACCCTTCTTTGGGACTGGCTGAATGAGAGCAAACTTCCAGCAAGAAGGAAAGGTGCAAGTTGACAGACAAAGGCGAAAGAGTTTGCCTAGGCAGGGTGTAAGCACAGAAGCACAGTTCTTGAGAACAACAGGAGGGACCCCATCAGGCCCATATGCCTTGTTAGTACTGAGGCCAGTGATGGCAGAAAATACATCAACTGAAGAAATTTTAATGTCAGCCATGAGGAAGTCAGAGGGGGGAAGTGATGGAGGAACAGCACCAGAATCGTCTAAGGTAGAATTGGAGGAGAAAGTCTGTGCGAAGAGATCTGCTTTATCAGTAGAAGAAATAGCTACAGAACCATCAGAGTAGAAAAGAGGAGGGAAGGATGATGAGGTAAAGTTGTTAGAAAGATTTTTGGCAAGATGCCAGAAGGAGCGGGAAGAATTCGAGTCAAGATTGATTGATTGATTGAAAAAAATTACAATCTGGCGGCGCAACTGCCAGGGTCATATGCCGCCGGATGACAAAGTAGAAGACACGGCAAAATAAAAAGTGCCTATTCAAAATAAAGTTACTATCTGTTAGTAGGAATAAAACACTAAAAATAATAAAAGAATAATTTATAAAATAACAATTACTTATAAAAGTGGAAGGAGGCCCGCCTCCCAAAGAAAACTGAAAACATCAGTAAAATTGTTAGAGGCCTCACCAAGCATCGAGGACAAACAGTAGGCACCATCTGCTCCCCCATGCCTATGAAGGAACCTCTGACGCAGGCCCCCCAGACTCGGACACTCGACCAGCAAGTGACGGACAGTAAGGGGAACAAGGCAGTCATCACAGTATGGTTGAGTTTCACCACACATGAGGAACCCATGTGTAAGCCGAGAATGGCCAATGCGAAGCCTAGCAAGAGCAACCTCCAGTCGCCGAGACATAGAGGGAAGAACCCTTGGCACAACCACTCTCTGAAAGGTTTCTTTTAGTTTATTGTGAGAAACACCATCCCAGTGTCTCTGCCAACATGTACAAATTGCGTACCGCAAGTAAGGTGTTACATCAGAAACAGGAAGTGGGTAGTCAGCTGGGGGCTGTTGAGAAGACGCAGCTTTAGCTAAAGTATCTGCCCTCTCATTCCCCACCACACCAACATGTGCAGGAACCCAACAGAAGTCTACACGGCGGCCACGGCATCCAAGAAGAAAAAGCCACTCTAAAATTGATAAAACCAATGGATGGGATGCATTAAAAGACTCCAGTGCAGACAAAGCACTACGCGAGTCACTATAAATCACAAAAACAGATTGGGGGAGAGTAAAAATGATTTTAAGAGCATACAAAATTGCAGTCAGTTCTGCTGTATACACTGAAGTAATGTCAGGAAGGCTACCGCCCCTCATAAAGGAAGGGAAGACAACACCAAATCCTACTCCAGTATCAGTCTTAGACCCGTCAGTATAGATGGGGACAGAATCCTCATGAATGGAGGCATGTTCTAAAAAGAGAGAGAGGGACACCTGAGAGGGAAGTGAGCCCTTTTTTCCAACAACGGACCTACAGAATGTCACGCGAGGGAGTAGCCAAGAACCCACCCTTGGGATCCGATGTGGACAAATTGCCAGTCTTGGGACAAAGAGGGCTAGCATAACAGACTGGACCCTGTAACCAAATGGCTTTGGGAAATTAGGACGGGTCTCAAAAACAGAAGATCGGGAATCCTGGGAGACAATGGTACATGAAATTGAGTCTGGAATGCGGTGAAGACGATACCAACACCTCATCATTAGCAACTGACGTCGCAAGTCCAAGGGGAGTACACCAGCATCTACCAACAAACTTGGAATTGGGGATGATCTGAATGCCCCGGTTGCCAGACGTACACCAGCATGATGCACAGAATTTAACAACCGGAGGCGGGCATCTGTTGCAGAGGAGCAGACCTCACACCCATATTCAAGTTTAGGAACAATAAGAGATCTATACAAGAGGAGGAGGGTCTGACGGTCAGCACCCCAAGAGGTATGAGCTAAAACCCTCAAAAGACTCAAAGCTTTAAGACAAGCCACCTTAACAGAACAAATATAAGGAACCCAGGTTAATCTTCTATCAAACAGAAGACCCAAAAACCGTGTCTCTTCCACACAGGATATTCTCCTACCATAGAGATACAAGTCAGGGTCTGGGTGAAACCCTCGAAGACGACAAAAATGTATAGCCACTGTCTTTGCTGAAGAAAAATGGAAACCGCGTGTTTCTGCCCAGTCAGAAATTCTATTGAGAGCCAGCTGCAACTTCCTCTCTATCAGAGACATTCTAGACATGGTGAAGGAAATCGAGAGGTCATCGACATACAGTGATCCTCGTACACCATCAGGAAGTACACTGATGACGCTGTTAATGGCTACAGCAAACAGAGTAACACTAAGGATACTCCCCTGTGGTACTCCATCTTCTAGTGGTCGGGCATTAGAAAGCACTCCTCCCACTCGCACCCTTAAAATTTGGTTACATAAAAACTGTTGAATAAAAACAGGCAAGCGTCCACGAAGACCAAACTCATGAAGAGAGAGTAAAATACCATGACGCCAGGCAGTGTCATATGCCTTCTCCAGGTCAAAGAAGACCGTGACCTGGTGTTGGTTAGTGGAGAAAGCCTCACAGACAGAAGATTCCAAGGACAGCAGCGCATCAGAGGTAGATCGCATTGTTCGAAAACCAAACTGGGCAGGGGATAAGAAGTCACCTTTCTCCAAAAACCAAACAAGCCTGACATTGACCATCTTTTCCAGAACTTTACATATACATGATGTTAGAGAAATAGGCCGATAATTCGTTGCCTGTAGGTGGTCCTTATCTGGTTTGGGGATGGGGATAACCACAGCAACACCCCAACTAGCCGAAAACTCCCCAGAACACCAAATCTTATTAAACAGAGAAAGCAAAAACATAAGGGACTCATCAGATAGGTGACTTAAAAAGGCATAAGGAATATCATCATAACCAGGAGAAGAGTCATGGCACTGCGACAGAGCTGCCTGGAGTTCAGAAATTGAAAATGGAACATTGTAAGGCTCTCCCCCAGGAGAGGTAAAACTGAGATCACGAGACTCTAGGCGCCGATGGTGGCAAGCTGAAGGCGTATCCACATCCTTCTGTGACACACTGGCAAAATGATCAGCAAGCATCTCTGCAACAGCAAAAGGATCAGCCACAGTTCCACCTGCTGCAGATAAAACGGGAGGCGAGGGGGCAGTAAATTTCCCTGAAATTTTCCTTACCCGGTTCCACACCTGGGTGATGGAAGTCCTTGAATTGATGGAGGAAACATAACCCTTCCAGGATGATCGCCTGGCCTCCTTTAAAACCCGCCTCATATGAGCTCGTGCCCTCTGATACGCCACCAAATACTGAGGATCCCCACGGTGATGACGAAGTCGAGAGAAGGCGACTCGTTTAGCTCTCACTACGGAACTGCACTCAGAGTTCCACCAAGGAACCGGACATTTAGGAAACTGACCTTTAGTTCTTGGAATAGTTAAAAGGGCTGCTGAGTGCAACAAGTCAGTGAAATATGACACTGCCTCAGTAAGACAGTCAAACTCATTGACAGAAAAGGGAAGTGGAACTTAATTCCCTGAAACGTGGCCAGTCAGCCTTACCCAGAAGCCATCGAGGAAGACGTGGCTGAGGTCCACCTGCACTAGCAGTTCAAAGTAAGGGAAAATGGTCACTGCCATATAGGTCTGGCAACACATCCCAGGTAAAATCTAAAACTGCATCAGCTGAGCATAAAGATAAATCAATGACAGTAAAAGTTCCAGTTTGGCTATGGAAATAAGTAATTTTATCAGCATTGAAAATGCCCAGCTCCTCATCTTCCACTAAAGAGGCCAGCATGACACCCCGAGGGCTGGCCCCACTGTTTCCCCATAGTGGATGGTGTCCATTCATATCTCCTAATAACAAAAAGGGAGAAGGAAGGCCACGAATAAGGCTTTCCAGATCCGCCCTTTCAACAACAGCACTGGGAGGTAGATAAAGACTGCAAACTGTATACTGCCGATGTAAAAACATCCGGACGGCGACAGCCTGCAGGGGAGTAGAGATGTCCATATGACTGTATCGAATATCCTCGCGAAGGACGATAGCAGCACCTCCATGACGACCTTGACCCGGCACAGGATCTGAATAAAAGGCATGGTAGCCAGAAGGACCAGAAGGAACAGCATCACCTACCATGGTCTCCTGGATGCACATGCACAGAGGAGTAAATTGAGAAACAAGATGACAAAGTTCCTCATAGTTAGCACATAAACCCCGACAGTTCCACTGGATGATAGAACCCACAATGGAGGAAGGATGACTAAGTGTGGGACTGTACACCTGACAAGTGAGAGGGTTTGGATTGATGCTTATGAAGGCCCTTCGCAGGGGCCTGCCCAGCACCAGAAACCCGCACCCTCTGTCGAACATCTGTGGGCAAACGAGAGGACGAGGAAGGATGTTTTACCACACTCCTTCTTGGAGGTTGCTGTCAAGAGTTTTTATGATGGTAATGAAGCATGTGTAGGGTTAATGGGCATCTAAGTGAATGGTTCACGATCAGTGTGGGCATGTGACAAGGCTGTGTGATGTCCCCATGGTTGATCAATATATTATTGGATGAGGTGAAGAAAGAAGTAAAAACACGAGTAATGGAGAGAGGGATGGCGCTGGTAATGATTGGTCTATCTATCTATCTATTGCCAGATGCCATAATCCAGTACAGGGTGGCCATTTGACTTTGAGTTATTTGTTTTACAAGGAGGGGCACTAACCCTCCACCAACCCACTTGCTGACATGTAGCCTAGGGAGCACGTGTGATTTGGTTATATGGTTACCACCCAGCACTGTAAATGGTTTCTTGGCTTACAGGAAACCATTTGGCTTGTCACTCAATGTAAAGTCACCTATAAAGGAAAGAAAAACAATAAGAAGTGACAGGAAAGATGGGAGAAATAGGAAGAGAGGAGGGCAGGCACAGAAAAAGAATGATACAGGCTAGGGAAGTCTATCTATCTATCTATAGCCCTACGCCCTAATCCCGCAAAGGGTGGCCGCAGACAAAATGCCTCCAAGTCACTCTGTCACCCACCATTTGACTCCCCTCCCCCCAACTCACCCCCCCCTCCCTCATATACCTCTCAACTCCATCCCTCCACCTCATCCTCGGTCTACCCCTCCCTCTCCCTCCCTCCACCTCACCTACATACACCCTCTTAGTCAGTCTTTCATTCTCCATCCTCTCCACATGTCCAAACCACCTCAGTGTATTTCTCCTAATCTTTTCAACCACATCCACATCTACCCCACAACGTTCCTTCACTTCTTCATTCGTCAACCTGTCCCTCCACGTCACTCCACATGCTCCTCTCAAGTAACTCATTTCCACTGCTCTCACTCTTGACTTGTTCCCCTCTTGCAAGGTCCACGCCTAGGGAACTGATGGATGGAATATCTCAAATTTGTTGTATGCTGATGATGCAGTACTGCTTCCAAGTACCAAACAAGAACTTGGTAGGCTAGTGCTGAGTTTTGCTGAGGTCTGTGAGCATCGTGCCTCGAGAGGAAATGTAGCGGAGAGTAAAGTGATGGTTACTGAGAGAGAAGGTGACTCCCAGTGTGATGTAACAGTGAATGGAGAAAGACTGGAATTGGTGAGAGAGTTCAAATACCTGGGTACAGTGATAAAAAAGAGAGGAAAATGTGCAAAAGAAGTTGAAAGCAAAGTGTCACAATGATTAAAAGTAGCTGGTGCAATGAAGGCCTTGATGAGAAATAGAGGCTTGAGTGTTGCAGCTGCACAAGGCTTACATGAAGGAGCGTTAGTGCAAACTTTAACATATGGATGTGAGACTATGGCGTGGCATGAAAATGAAAAGTCAAGAGTAAGAGCAGTGGAGATGGGACTGCTGAGGAATGTATATGGAGTACAGAGGGTGGAGACGATATGAAATAATGTGATTCGTGAAAGATGTGGAGTAAGGAACCCAGTGGACACCAGAATTGAAGAGAGTGTACTGAGATCATATGGTCATGTCGAGAGAATGGATAACAGAGTGGTGAAAAGGGTATAACTGAGTGAATTTGAAGGAGGGAGGAGGCAAGGTAGGCCAAGGAGAAGGTGGAGAGATATGGTGGATAAGTGTGTGAGGAAGAGAGGTTTGGAATTCGATAAGGCTAGGAAACTGACAAGACATCGAGCTGGCTGAATGAATGATGTGAGAAGTGCATGATCAAAGATTTGGCACCCCTTTTTAATGTGGCAGTGTCCAGATTGACTGAATCAGATATGTTTATGTGAAGCTACAGAATGTGATGAATGTTTTTGGCATATTCGAGACAGCCAGAATTCCGGGGCCTTGAATGATGAATGGATGGATGCATGGCCCACTGAATTGGGCAAACTGGGGCTGTCTGGACATTGCTACTCCTCACCCTGCCCTAGGGTGGGAAAGGAGGTCCAGATGATGATGATGAATGATATATATATAAAATGTGTGTGTGTGTGTGTATTTACCTATTTGTATTTACCTATTTGTAGTATACAGGAATTGAGCAATGCTCGTGTTGTCCTGTCTCCATATCCACATTTATCTAGTTTACTTTTACACACATGAATGTTTTTCTCCTGCGCCACCTTTTTGTCTAAGTCGTTCCAAATACTTATGTATTTACCCAATATACCCAATTGAGATAAACACGAAATATGCAATGCTCGAGGGTTCCCATCGCTGTTTCTCAGTAAGTCAAATTTAGCTTTAAACTCGTTAAGTTTTTAGACTGGATGATCTCTTTTTCCAGGCTATTCCATAAATCTATACAGTACTTCTGTAAGGAAAGCTATATTTCTTGATATCCTTCAAGCAGCTTGACCTTTTCAATTTCATTTCGTGTCCTCTTGTTGCTCTATTATCCCATAAAAACAGATTTTCTCAGTCAATTTTATCTACTCCCACCATGGTCCTGAACACTGCAATCATGTCTCCCCTCTTTCTCCTTTCCTCTAAGGAAGGCAAATCCAGCTTTTCCAGCCTCTCTCTGTATGACAGATCTGCCAGACTGGGGACCATTTTGGTTGCTGTTCTTTGTATTCTCTCAATCTTGTTTATATCTTTCTTTCTTTGTGTGGGGACCATACTACCGCTGCATATTCTAACCTGGGGCAGATCATGGCCACTATCAATTTTTTCATCATCTCCTCATCCATATAATGAAATGCTACTCTTATGTTAGTCAGGAGTTTATAAGTCTCTCTAACTATCTTATTAATGTGCTTTTTAGGTGACAAACTGTCTTGGACCAGCACTCCTAAGTCTTTCTCTTCTCTCATTTTAGTGATTAATTCATTACCCAACAAATAATTCACTGATGACCTCCTGGTACTTTTACCCATTTCCAATATTTTATATTTCTTTACATTAAATTTCATTTCCCACTTACGGCTCCAATCATGTATCCTATCCAGATCCTCCTGCAGCATTTTACAATCCTCCTCAACCTCTATCTTCCTCAAGATCTTTACATCATCAGCAAACAGACTTGCATATCTGTTCACTCTATCTACCATATCATTTACATAAATCAGGAACATTACTGGCGCAAACACCGAGCCTTAGGGGACTCCACTTGTTACTTCCCTCCATCCAGACATCCTATCCTCTATTACTGTTCTCATTTGTCTGTCTCTCAAAAAGTCTCTCATCCATTCCAGGAGTTTCCCCTTCAGTCCTCCTATATATTCTAGTTTCCACATTAGTCTCTTCTGAGGTACCTTGTCAAGGCCTCCTCTAAGTCTAAGTACACACAATCCACCCAACCATCTCTCTCCTGTACCACGTCAATCGCTCTTGAGTAAAAGCTCAACAAGTTAGAAACACATGACCTTCCACTTCTGAATCCAAACTGACATTCAGCCAAAATATTCATCTCTTCTAGATATTTTATCCATCTGTCTTTCAGGATTCTCTCGCACAGTTTTGCGACCATGCTGGTTAGAGACAGTGGTCTATAATTCAGCGGTTCTTCCTTGTTTCCTCCCTTATAAATTGGTACCACATTTGCCCTCTTCCGTCCTTGTGGCACTTTCCCCTCTTCCAGAGAACACATGATTAAATTGTGAATTTTATCTGCCAGTTGTTCTCTGCATTCCTTCAGTACCCAATTAGAAATTCCATCAGGTCCTGGGGCTTTCCTTACATCTTGAGTTTCCAATAATTTGTACACTTCCTGTACCTCCACTTTTATATCTTTTATCACAGGTATACATGGCGAGTGATGAGAAGGGTGGGTGGTGAATTGAGTGAAAGGAAGGCAATGATTGATTATGTGTGTGTGGATGAAAGGATGCGAAGATGTATATTGGATGCAAGAGTTTATAGAGGTTGGGGGAGAGGACTTTCTGACCACTACTTGGTGGTGGCCAGAGTTAAAGTTCAAGTAAGATGGAGGAATAGAAGAAGGGAAAGACGAGAGGAAGGAGTAGTTGCAAGGAGAGTGGAAAGGTTACAAGAGGATGAGAAAAAGGCAGAGTATAAGAGAGAAGTGGAGGAACGTTTGGGCAAATATGAGTTGGAGCAGATGGGGGACGTGGAAGGTGTGTGTAGAATATTTACAGAAGAAATATGTGCAGCATGTGATGTGGTGTGTGGAAGGAAGAGAAGACGGAGGGGGGTGCAAGGAACAGCGTGGTGGACTGAGGAGGTGAAACGGGCTGTGGCACAAAAGAAGAAAGCATACAATGAATGGATGAGAAATAGGGGCGTGGAAGAAGTTGAGAGGCGGAAGAGAGAGTTATATGTAGAAAGAAAGAGAGAGGTGAAAAGATTAGTAAGAGAGAGTAAGAAGAGAGTGGATGAGGAATTTGGAAGGAATTTGAGTGTAAAGTGGAGGGACTGTAAGAAAATGTTCTGGAAAGAGGTGAAAAGAGTAAGACAGGGTGGAAGTGAAGTTAGCAGGGGAGTGAAAGATAAAAATGGTAGATTACTAGTGGAGAAGGGAGAAAAAGTGAGCAGATGGAGAGAACACTTTAAGGAATTGTTGAACATGGAGGATGGAAGTAATGCGAGTATAAGTGGCTGGGGAATGGCTGGAAGAAGGAGGGAGGTGAGAAGACAGGAAGAAATCAGTAGGACAGAAGTTGTGGAAGCAATGAAGAAAGTTAAATCAGGGAAAGCCCCAGGAATTGATGGAGTGTGTGGTGAAATGTTGAAGCATGGGGGAGAGATAGTAGTAGAATGGATGTGGAAGATGTGCAGATTGGCCTGGGAGGAAGGTAGAGTCCCGGAGGATTGGAAGTCAGGTATAATTATTCCCTTGTACAAAGGAAAAGGGGAAAAAGAAGTGTGTGGTAATCATAGGGGCATTTGTCTTCTTAGTATAATAGGAAAAGTATATGGTAGGATACTTATCGACAGAGTTAGAGAAAGAACAGAGAAATTAGTTGGAGAAGAACAGGGAGGCTTTAGGAAGGGAAGAGGTTGTGTAGATCAGATATTCATTCTCAGATCTTTAGTGGAAAAGTTTCTAGAGAAGGGAAAGAAGTTGTATGTGGCTTTCATGGATTTGGAGAAGGCATATGACAGGGTGGATAGACTAGGATTGTGGAAAGTGTTAAGAATATATGGAATAGATGGGAAGTTGTTGAATGCTGTGAAGAGTATGTACGATGGTGCGAAGGCTGCAGTGCGTGTGGATGGTGAACTAAGTGAATTTTTCTCTTTGAAAGTTGGGTTGAAACAGGGATGTGTCATGTCTCCATGGTTGTTCAATCTGTACATGGATGGGGTAATAAAAGAGGTACAAGGTAGGGTAGTGGATGTTGGAGTGGCCCTGGTGAGAGAGGAGTTTGGAAACTCCCTGTACTGTTGTTTGCAGATGATACCGTGTTGTTGAGTGAAGACGAAGGGGAGCTGCAAGGCTTGGTGGATGAGTTTGAGAGAGTGTGTAAGAAACGGAATCTAAAGGTGAATGTAGGGAAGAGTAAAGTGACGGTCTTTGAGAGAGGTGAAGTCAGTGAATGTACAGCGAGGTTGGATGGTGAGGAATTGGAAAATGTGAGTACGTTTAAGTACTTGGGTAGTGTGATGAGTAAGGATGGAGGTTTGGAGGGTGAAGTGCTTGAAAGGGTACAGCAGGGAAGAAAGGTTGCTGGTTCTTTGAAAGCAGTGATAAGAAACAGGGAAGTGAGCATGGAAGTGAAAAAGTTACTACATGACAGTATTGTGATACCAACTCTAACGTACGGAAGTGAAGCTTGGACGTTGTTGGAAGGACACAAGTCAAGAGTGAGAGCCATGGAAATGAGTTATTTAAGAGGAGCCTGTGGAGTCACATGGAGAGACAGGCTGACGAATGAGGATATAAAGGAGCGTTGTGGTGTTGATGTGGATGTGATAGGAAGCGTTATGAGGAACACACTGAGGTGGTTTGGCCATGTGGAGAGGATGGAGGGTCAAAGACTGACGAAGAGAGTGTGTGTGAGTGAGGTGGAGGGGGAAAGAGGGAGGGGGAGGCCGAGGATGAGATGGAGAGATGGGGTGGAGAGGTATATGAGAGAGGGGGGTGTGAGTTGGGAGCAGGGGAGTGAAATGGCGGGGGACAGGGCGACTTGGAGGCGATTTGTTTGTGGCCACCCCAAACGGGATTGAGGCGTCTGGCAATAGATAGATAGATAGAGACATTTCTAGTCACTCCCTCCCCTTCCACAAACTATTTTTCATTAGTGAAAACTGATTGGAAACATTTGTTCATTATTTCAGCTTGCATTGCTGCATCTTTATAGACCTCTCCTTCTACTTTTAATTTAGTGAGTCCTTCCCTTTGTTTCAATTTGCCATTAACAAATCTATAGAACAGTTTGGGTTCATCCTTGCATTTGTCTATTATACCTTTTTCAAAATTCCTTTCTTCTTCTCTACGTATTCTTGTGTAATCATTTCTAGTTCTTTTATATTCTTCCTTTGTTCTGGTGTTGCCCCTCTTTCTCCAGTTGTTCCACGCCTTATCTCTTTCTTTTTTTGCTATCATACACCTTCTATTAAACCACTCCTTTTCCCTGTTTTCTTTCCCTCTTACTCTTGGTACAAATTTTTCCACTCCCAAATTGTAGAGGTCTAGAAAGATATCCCACTTCCTTTGTATCTCTCTTGTTTCTCTGAATTTTCTCCAATCCGCATTTTCAAAAAAATTTCTCAGTCCTGTGAAATTAGCTTTCCCATAGTTGTATCTTCCCTGTCTATGAAGCTCGTCTCTTGGCTCGACGTTCCCTATTATCATCTGGAACTCAATGACCACATGATCACTTTTTCCTATAGGACAGAAATATTTCAATGATTCTATTACACTGGGTTCTTTGGTAAACAGTAAATCTAACCTTGCTGGTGTGTCCTCACCTCGGAACAGTGTCTCTTCTCTGACCCATTGCGTCATCACATTATTCATTATTATATTTAATAACATAGTGCCCCACGAGTCCTCGCTTCCTCCTGAGTCCCATTCCTCCCAGTTCACCTCTTTACAGTTAAAGGCACCCACCAAAATTATATTATTGCTTTTCTCAATTATTTTTTGTAAATAGCTAGCCATATCTGACAACATCTCATGGTATTCGTCATCATTCCATGCTCTCGTCTTGGGGGGAACATACACAACTGCCATATATCTCTTGACTTTCTCTCCAGTTTCTAATTTCATATATATCATTTCAGCCCTGCCTTCTCCCATTTCCATGGTATCTACATTTATGTTGTTCTTCACTGCTATCGTCACTCCTCCTCCCATTTTTTCTTTTCGGTCTCTTCTCCGCAGATTGTATTTACCATCTCCCAAATGAACATCAATATCCTCTTTTAATTTGGTCTCTACAAAGCACATGACATCAGGTTCAGATTCTCTCAAGAAATCATTAATTTCAAGCCTGGCTGATATTAAACCGTGTATATCACCTTTAAATTATTTTTCATGTTTTTTATACCCTCTTCTCTCCATCAGTACCACTTCCTCAATTTCTAATCTTTCACAGCTATCCCCCTTAGTTTCCTTTGCTTCTATTTCCTTATATACCACTTCCTTACTTTCATATCCAATACTCTCCAAAAAACAGTATTACATTCTTCCTCTGTCCTCTTATCATTTTTTTCCTTTGCTTGATGCTTCAATGATTTTAAAACTTCTCTTTCTTCTTCATTTAAATCTTTTCTTATAATAATATTTTCCATTACAGCCTCTGCTTAATTTCCAGGTCATTTTGAGTATATCATTTACTAAACTTTCTGATGTCAACTTGACTCTCATTGGTCTTGTTTCCCCATTCCTATAAGGCCCTATCCTCCTTACTTCCTCAATTTCTTTTACCCACTTGTCTCCTTCGGGGTCAATTTTGCTTAATATACCTCTCACCAGGTTCGTGTCTCTCTCGAGTCTCACAAATCTAACCTTTTCTTCCTCCTCCCTGTTTCCAAATATTACCACGCATCTGTTCCTTTCTACACTTTTTACAGTGTGTGTGTGTGTGTGTGTGTGTGTGTGTGTGTGAGACCGCTTGTGTTTGAAATATACTGTATGTTTCCTTTCAGATATGACTGATCAAATATTTATGAGAAGGCAAGGAGTGGCCAAGTCACCACAAACATCTGGGGGTGGTCGACTTTGCATGGGGTAGGTGATGTTACCCAGATGTATGGTCGCTTCACTGCCGACAAATATGGGAGTCTTCTTGAGGATTTCTTTCTCCCATCCCTTAGGCAAAGGGGTTTTCCATTTGCTCATGGTCCCATAATTTTTGTCTAGGTCCACTGTCCTGTCCATACGGCCCGGCAGTGGTTCCTCTCGCAGGAGAGCTTGCAGTTGCTTGACCTCCTAAGGGTTGTGATATGAAACCCACAGAGAATCTATGCGGTTCTATCGTTAATACATGGGAGCCTGCTGAGGAGAGGACACCAGCCGAGTCGATGACTCATGTAAAAGCCCAGTGGGAACTAGTCCAGGCCAGACCACAAGTAGTAAGGAACCACAGAACCTGAATGCCGTCCCAATTGTAGGCGATAATCAAGAAAGAGGGTGGCTAGACTCGGTTCTTAGGTAAGATGCCATCATATGTGATGATAATTTTTTAAAATATATTTTTTTATATAATTCTTTTAGGCCATTGCTGCCTAAGTATGCAAATATTTTCTCGCTATATGGTGTTTAAATGTGCATCCTGTGCTATTCAAATGAAATATTAAATAGTTCATGTCTATTCACCTTAACAGACGCTTTAAGGGGAAGTAGGATTCACTTCATAACATTACATTTTGAAAATTGCACCGTGGATATGAGAAGGCAGACAAGCATGCAGGAGAGCCAAGAATAATACGAATGGAAGGAAGAGGAAGGAGATGGAAGGGTGAGAAACCTCTGCTGTAAAATGTTGAAATATATCATTTTTTTACAAAGACATTGCAGCAACCAAGGAATCAGTGGTGATATTTCTAGCTGGAGAGATGATGTGACCTTTGCATACTTATTGGTACTGTGTAAGAAAATAAATATTATGTTATACAGGTGTCTTTCATCCTGAATTAATCAATACCTCATTAATAAAACAGGAAGATACTGATTTCCTGGTTCATATATCCTGCTATTTATAACAATAACCTGCATGTCACAGGCTAAGCCTTACTCTAATATTTCCATCTTATGTATTTCTCTTTATAGTAGTGACAATAATAATGAGTTTAGTGGTTTAAGTACTGTGTTACATGGTCGAGAGAGAGAGAGAGAGAGAGAGAGAGAGAGAGAGAGAGAGAGAGAGAGAGAGAGAGACAGACAGACAGACAGACAGAGAGAATGAATGACTAATGAAGAAATAGCACCAAGACAAAACATGGCTACATGACACTAAGTGTTTCAGTAACACAGAAAGTAGGCCAGCATGCTCTCCAGTACAAGTTTCTCTAACTGTCAACACCAATCTACATGCACAGTACGCACTACACTTCCTTTTCAAAATTACAAAAAAAAATGGCACACAATAACCAGGCCTCGGAGTCCCCGGGGTGGGGGGGGGACCATAAATGCCCCTATCTGCCCCTTTCCTGGTGACAACTCTGCAAGATGCCCGGAACCACTGTCTGACTAACTTCTTCATTTCTGCAACATTCGCTGCCTTTCCTCTAACTTTCTCTCTGTCGAACACCACCTCTCCTCCTCTAAACCTCATCTTAATTTCCTGACAGGCAGCTGTCTGCAGCAACTGACAGCAAAGCCTTTTCTGTTTCCTCCTACTTTCTCTACACTCATTTCAAAGCCAAAGGTGGATATTGTGTATATGTATGCAACGACTTATCTTGCTATCATGTTCCTGAACTTGATTCTTCTGAATTCTCTACTCTGTGGCTTTGGCTTTCCTGTCATTGTCTGACTAAATATATCTGCACTGTTTACTTATCTCCTATTTCTACTGTCTATCTATCTATCTATAGCCCGACGCCCTAATCCCGCAAAGGGTGGCCGCAGACAAAACGCCTCCAAGTCACTCTGTCACCCACCATTTGACTCCCCTCCCCCCAACTCACCCCCCCCTCCCTCATATTCCTCTCAACGCCATCCCTCCACCTCATCCTCGGTCTACCTCTCCCTCTCCCTCCCTCCACCTCACCTACATACACCCTCTTAGTCAGTCTTTCATTCTCCATTCTCTCCACATGTCCAAACCACCTCAGTGTATTTCTCCTAATCTTTTCAACCACATCCACATCTACCCCACAACGTTCCTTCACTTCTTCATTCGTCAACCTGTCCCTCCACGTCACTCCACATGCTCCTCTCAAGTAACTCATTTCTACTGACTACGAAAAATTCTTCGACTATCTAACTCCTACAATGGAACACATTCTATCCATTTCTCCTTTCTCTGAAACCTCTTTTCTACGAGATTTCAATGTTCACCACCACCTTTGGCTTTTCTCTCCTTTCACTGATCCACCTGGTGAACAAGCCTACATCTTTTCTATCCTTAATGACCTGCAGCAGCTTGTACAGCACCCTACCCGACTGCCTTGGAGAGAGCTCAAACATACCTGACCTCTTCCTTACAACTAATCCTTCTGCTTATGCTGTTAATCTTTTCTCTCCAATGGGCACCTCCGATCACAACCTTATTACCTTGACCTGTCCTATCGCTCTGGTGCAGCCTGTGACCCCCCAAAGAAATGTCGACTGTGGCACTTTGGAGCTGCGGATTGGGAGGCCAGGCAGTACTTAATTGAATTTCCCTAGAATGATTATTGCTTCCATGGCCAGAAGCCATCTGAGTGTGCTTTGCGCATTATGGAGGCTACTCTCGCGGGCATGTAAGCATACATTCCCTTCTCATACCCTTTGACTAATGTAAGAAAGCCTTGGCTTAATCACACTTATTCTAATGTTATCTGCAACAAGGAGAGGGCCTATAAAAGGTACCAGAGCCAACCCACCCTAAATCACATCTTGTTTATGTTTCTGCCTGGAATCATGCTAAGTCTGTTCTTCACTCTGCCAAAAATACAGTAATCCCCGTACTATCCGGACGCCCACTTTCCAGACACACCGCGTACCAGACATTTTGGTTCCGGGATTCAAAAAAAAAAAAAAAAAAAAAAAAGACTTTTTTCCCCTGAAATTTGAAGTCAACGTGTGCAGCGCGGACCAGCTGTGTTTTGGTGCGTAGTTCCACCGCCATCTGCTAGAGCGCCCCTGCATCCTCCCCACTAGCCGCCTGTCTCTTGTTGTAAGTGCACGCTCCGCATCATGGCTGCCCATGTGATCGCTTTTGTGGTGGTGCTCTACCTGCTGCAGGCTCTTCTGCTGCTCTCCTGCCTCTTGTTAGTGTGTGTGATGATGGCCCCACCGGCTGAGAAGAGGAAGAGAGTGGTTCTGACTCTGGAGAAGAAGAGGGAGATATTGGAAAAGGTGGACCTCATGCATCCTACGTGAATTCAACCTGGCCTGATCTACTTTGTTTGATATCAAGAGATCCCGCAACAGACTCATGCAGTACACGGCTGACTTCTCGTCGAAGAACAAACACAACGTGGAGAGGAAGATGATGTTTACTCCCCAGTATGCCGAAGTCGACTACTCCACTTTGATTTGGTGTCGACAGCAACGTGCTGCTTGTGTGCTGGTGCGTGGCACAGAGCTGAAGGCTGCTGCTGAGAAGTTCGCAAGGCTTCACGACGACCCAGACTTCAAGGCATCCAAGGGTTGGCTCTTCGCGTTCAAGTTACGATATGGCCTTACCAACCGTAAGTCTCATGGTGAAGCTTTGGACCCCAATGAGGATGGAGTAGAGGAGTTTCAGCACAAGGTGAAGGGCCTGATCGACAGGGAGGGCCTCACTCTCGGTCAAGTCTACAACGCTGATGAAACAGGTTTATTCTATCGCTCTCTGCCAACGAACACTCTAGCCGAGGACACGGAGAGGCGCGTACCTGGCCGCAAGCTCTCCAAGCAACGGATATCTGCTTTGTGTTGTGCCAATGCTAACAGCATGCACCGGCTTAAGCCCAATATTGTTGGCCGTGCAAAGCAGCCTTGGTGACTTCGTGGGGTGATGGATGTCCTTCCTGTCGTTTGGTACCATTCTTTGAAGGCATGGTTCACTGCCCAGATCTTCAAAGACTGGTTCCACTGCCATTTAGTCAAGGAGGTCGTCAATAACCAGACGAAGACACTGGGAATCCTGTGTGACCAGGTAAAGGCCCTCTTTCTCCTTGATAATGCACCTGCCCACCTGTGCGACAAGGACTTGGTGGCTGAGAATGGGTGCATTAGGTGCATGTTTATGTCACTTAATACGACTGCTCACATCCAACCAATGGACCAAGGAGTGATCGTGGCAACGAAGAGGCTGTACCGAAGGAAGTTCCTGGACGAGTTGATGGTTGTTCTCGAGGACGAGCACAGGGAGGGACGGGACACGCAAGGCCAGCGGACTTTGGAAAACCTTCGCTGCTACAACATCAAGTCTGCAATCTACAACTGGGCCAGTGCATGGACGGAAGTCCCTGTCAAGACTCTATAAAATGGTTGGTCTCGTCTGCTTCTCGAAACGGAAGTAGAGCATGATTTCCTAGGTTTTGACGTGGATGACTTCCATGCACGTCTACGTGCGCACGGTGACGATGGTGATATGGACAAAGTGCGTGAGTGGTTGGATGACAACGAGGGCGATCCTGGGCATCAGACCATGTCTGATATCAAGATCGCATCATCAGTTGCAGGTGTCAGTACCCAGCTTGTAGAGGTGTATGATATGTAGGAGGGCTGATGGGCCTTGATAGCAGGCTGTGAAGCCTATGCCCAGAGTCGGACACATTAAAAAAAAAAAAAAAAAAAAAAAAAAAAAAAAAAAGCTTGAAGATTCTGACGATGATGGCGACGATGATGTGGATTCCTCTCAGCGTGACACTACTCCAGCCATCCCCAAGCTAAGCACACCCCGGGAACACGTAGAGTTCGTTCTCGACTATCTGGAACACCCGGACTGCGACAGGGAGATGGACTTGTGGAAGAAGTGCGCGCTTTCAGGCAGCGCATCATTAATTGCCAAAATCATCGTTCCTTGCATCAATCAACCATTGACTGCTTTTTCAGACCCGTGACCCCCACTGTGCCCAGCCCTGGCTCCACACCATTGCCTCCCCAAGACAGGCCCTCATCCTCCAAGCCACAGTCCAGCACATCAGGCACGGTGGAGTTACCGCTGGACATGAGTTTGCACCTCTCTTCAGAGTCGTCTGCAGTGGGTAGTCCATCACCACATCCCAGCGACGCACCCCCTAGGCCACCTGCATCAGCTACTCTCAGACTTTGACAGTGAATAAACAGCAAGAACTCGCCACTAGACCACACGGGAATTTACAGTGTTGTGCAGTGAAAAAAAACAGTTCATAGTGTTAAGAAATTAGATTTCTGAGTGCAAAGACTTAAGTGCACTGATTTTATTAACGTTCAATGAAGCGCAAATTAGACTAGAGCGTGTAGTGTTAAGAAAATGGATTTATGAGTGCAAAGACTTAAGTGCAGAGTGCAACACTTATTTCATTAAGATGCAATGGAGCGCAAGTAAGACTAGAGTGCGCAGTGTTAAGAGAATGGAATTCTGAGTGCAAATGACTAAGTTCAGTGCAAGACTTCATGTACAGTGTACTGCAGGTGCTTCAGGTACTCCTTTTTACTGTCAGAGTCTGAGAGGAAGCGGGTTATTCATCGAGATGGCTAGGGACTTGTTGTATGTACCCAGAATGTTTCATATTGTACTGTATTTTCCATACTTACCTCTAAAACCCCCTGGGGGTAGGGGGGTTTCAAGAATACTCCCCCAGTATCCCTGCTTGTCGTACGAGGCGACTAAAAGGGTTGGTGGTGGGTTAGTGCCCCACCCCGTAAAAAGAACTAACTAAAAAAGCAAATAAAGCGCCTCGGACCCGGACGGACCATACGTTGACGACTAAGGAACGGACAAAGGACATTCTGAGAGTAGGAACGTGGAATGTGAGAGGAGTGAATGATGAAGTGAAAGAGAGAGAGATTGTCCAGGTGCTTGAGGATGCAAAAGTGGATATATGTGGATTGACTGAAACTAAATGGAAAGGTGAAAGGATGAGAGAATGGGAATACGGTGTAGGTATATGTGCGGGAGTCAGTGAGAATGAGAGGGCAAGAGAGGGAGTATGTCTGATGATAAGCAAGAAGTGGAAGGAGAATATAAGAGAGTATGGAACAGTGGGTGCAAGGATTGTATGGGTGAGGATGAAAGTAGGTATACAAGCATGGGCGATTGTATGTGTATATGCTCCAACAGAGGATCGAGTGGCAAGAGTGAAAGATGAGTTTTGGGCGAGAGTAGAAGCATGTATGGACAAGTTTGAGAGGAGCGAGAGAGTGCTGTTGATTGGAGACATGAATGGCAAAGTCGGGAATGTACGAGTGGATGGAGTGGTTGGTCAGTGGGGTGTGCCAGCGGAAGTAGATGGGAATGGTAGTGCTTTGGTGGACATCTGTGCTGGTAAGGGGTTGGCAATAGCCAACACCTACTTTCGTCATAAGATGATCCACCGGTATACATGGAGAGTAATGAGGAGGATGGATGGTGAACTTGTTGAACGAAAGGCAATGATAGACTACGTGTGTGTGGATGAGCGAATGAGAAGACAAGTGTTGGATGCAAGGGTGTGGAGAGGGTGGGGGAATGGAGTCTCGGACCATCACTTAGTGATGGCCAAGGTAGAGCTGCAAAGAAAGTGGTTGAGGAGGCGAAGGGGAAGACAGGAGGAAGCAGCTCCTGTGAGAAGAGTGGAGAAATTGCAAGATAGTGAGAAGAGGACAGAGTATAAGAGCATAGTGGAAGAAAGATTGGGAAGGTATGAGCTAGAGCAGATGGAAGGGGTGGAAGACGTATGTAAGATATTCACGGAAGAGATAAGAACAGCGTGTGAGGCGGTTTGTGGAGTGAGGAGGAGATGCAAGGGTGTGCAAGGGACAGCATGGTGGAATGATGAGGTGAAACGAGCTGTGGAACAAAAGAAGAAGGCATATGGTGAATGGTTGGCGAGTAGAGGTAGGGGAGAAGATGAGAGAGAGAAGAGAGAGGTATATGTGAGCAGGAGAAGGGAGGTTAAGAGACTGGTGAAGGAGAGTAAGAAGAAAGTGGATGAAGAGTTTGGGAGGAATCTGAGTGTGAAATGGAGGGAGAGTAAGAAATTGTTTTGGAAGGAGGTAAAGAAAGTAAGGCAGTGTGAAAGGGAAAATAGTAGGGGAGTGAAAGATAGGAATAATAGATTGTTGGTGGAGAAGAGAGAGAAATTGAGGAGATGGAAGGAGCACTTTGAGGATTTGTTGAATGTAGAGAGTGAGAGCAGTGTGAGTATAAGTGGTTGGGGAATGGCTGGGAGAAGAAGAGATGAGAGGAGGGAGGAAGAGATCAGTAGGTCGGAAGTAGTGGAAGCGATGAAGAAGATTAAGCTGGGAAAGGCCCCAGGAATTGATGGAGTGTGTGGTGAAATGCTTAGGTATGGGGGTGAGATTGTTGTGGAGTGGATATGGAAGTTGTGTAGATTGGCTTGGGAAGAGGGAAGGGTTCCAGAGGACTGGAAATCAGGTATAATTGTTCCTCTGTACAAAGGAAAAGGGGAGAGAGAAGTATGTGGTAACCATAGGGATATTTGCCTTCTTAGTGTGACTGGTAAAATATATGGTAGAATACTCATTGATAGGGTTAGGCATATGACACAGGAGCTAGTTGGAGAAGAACAAGGGGGATTTAGGAAGGGAAAAGGGTGTGTAGATCAGATATTTGTTCTAAGATGTTTAGTGGAGAAGTATCTAGAGAAGGGAAGGAAAGTGTACGCTGCCTTCATGGACTTGGAGAAAGCTTATGACAGAATAGATAGGAAAGGTATGTGGAAGGTATTAAGAATATATGGAGTGGAGGGGAAATTGTTGAGTGCTGTGAAGAGTATGTACGAGGGAGCTAGGGCTACGGTGCGAGTGGATGGTGAGCTGAGTGAGTTCTTTGATCTCAATGTGGGACTGAAACAGGGGTGTGTAATGTCTCCTTGGCTGTTTAATATATATATGGATGGGGTCGTAAAGGAGGTACAAGGTAGGGCAGTGGATGTGGGGGTGGCCTTAATGAATGAGGGTGAGATTTGGAAGCTTCCGGTGTTGCTGTTTGCTGATGATACAGTATTGTTGAGTGAAGATGAATGGGAGTTGCAAGGTTTGGTGAATGAATTTGGGACAGTGTGTAGGAGGAGGAAGCTGAAAGTTAATGTAAACAAAAGTAAAGTTATGGTGTTTGAGAGGAATGAAGTCACAGAGTGTGCAGTGAGGTTGGATGGTGAGGATATGGAGAATGTGAGTGCATTCAAGTACTTGGGTAGTGTGATGAGTAAGGATGGAACTTTGGGGGATGAAGTACGTGAAAGGGTACAGCAGGGAAGGAAGGTTGTTGGCACACTGAAAGCAGTGATGAGAAATAGGGAGGTGAGTATGGAAGTTAAGAAGTCACTGCATGATGGTATTGTGATCCCTACCCTGACGTATGGAAGCGAGGCGTGGACCTTGCAAGAGGGGAACAAGTCAAGAGTGAGAGCAGTGGAAATGAGTTACTTGAGAGGAGCATGTGGAGTGACATGGAGGGACAGGTTGACGAATGAAGAAGTGAAGGAACGTTGTGGGGTAGATGTGGATGTGGTTGAAAAGATTAGGAGAAATACACTGAGGTGGTTTGGACATGTGGAGAGGATGGAGAATGAAAGACTGACTAAGAGGGTGTATGTAGGTGAGGTGGAGGGAGGGAGAGGGAGGGGTAGACCGAGGATGAGGTGGAGGGATGGAGTTGAGAGGTATATGAGGGAGGGGGGGGTGAGTTGGGGGGAGGGGAGTCAAATGGTGGGTGACAGAGTGACTTGGAGGCGTTTTGTCTGCGGCCACCCTTTGCGGGATTAGGGCGTCGGGCTATAGATAGATAGATAGATAGATAGACCTCTAAAACCTCATTTCACTCTTTTATGTCCCTTCTTGGTATGAATAGGGTCTTAGGTGCTATGCATGTGCAGTAGGGAGGTGTTTTTCTAAGTTAGGCTAGGTTAGGGCCCATAAATACCAGTCCAGGAGCCAGGGACTTGTTGTAAGTACCCAGAATGTTTAATATTGTATAAACTCACCTCTATAACCTAACTCTCTGTTTTTTTTGCATTTATTACAGTCTTTTATGTCCCTTATTGGTGTGAATTGGGTCTTAAATAGGTGCTATGCATATCCAGTAGGGAGCTGTATAGGTGTTTTTCTGAGTCAGGGTAGGTTAGGGCCCATAAGTACAGGTCCAGGAGGCTGGGGCCCGCTTTCCGGACAGGACCACTTTCCGGACATGCTTTTGGCTCTACTGCATCGGATAGTAGAAGGATTACTGTAATTTCATCCATACTAAATGCTCTCAGCTCTCCAGCTCGAATTCTTCCTGTTCCTTCTGGCAACGTGACAAAAACCTTTCTAACAACTTTACCTCATCATCCTTCCCTCCTCTTTTCTACTCTGATCGCTCTGTAGCTATTTCTTCTATTGATGAAGCAAATCTCTTCATTCAGACTTTCTCCTCCAATTCCACCTTAGACGATTCCGGTGCTGTCACTCCATCACTTCCCCCCTCAAACTTCCTTATGGCTGACATTAAAATTTCTTGAGCTGATGTATTTTCTGCCATCACTGGCCTCAATACTAACAAGAAATATGGGCCTGATGGAGTCCCTCCTGTTGTCCTCATGAACTATGCTTCTGTGCTTACACCCTGCCTAGGTAAACTCTTTCACCATTGACTTTCAACTTGTATCTTTCCCTCTTGCTGGAAGTTTGCTCTCATTCAGCCAGTCCCAAAGAAGGGTGACCATTCCCAACCCTCTAACTATCGTCCAACTACTTTAACAGAGTTTTTGAGTCTATTCTTGACAGAAAAATTTTAAAGTATCTTTTCTATCACAACCTTCTTTCTGATCATCAGTATGGGTTCCCTCAGGAATGCTCCACTGGCAATCTTCTCACCTACCTTTCAGATTCCTGGTCACCCTCCTTTCGGGACTTTGGCGAGAGCTTTGCCATTGCACTTGACATCTAAATGGCTTTCGATTGAGTCTGGCATAAATCTTTAACCCTTAAAAGACGGGGGTCTGCATATGCTGTCTGAGGGTACAAGGGGCAAAAAGATGGGTGTCAACATATGAGGTCATGCCCCCCTCACCCCCCACACCCACCCTACCCATCCCATCCCCCTACCACCACACCCACACACTATCCCCCACCCTCCTCATCCCCGCCCAAACCCCGCCTCCCCTGCCACTCCCCCACTGCCCCAAAACTCCCACAGCCCCCCCAAGTCCCTCTACAGCCCCCAACCCTCCCCACTGCTCATTACCAGCCCTAACTCCCACCCTCCCACCACCCCCACCCTCCCACCCTCAGCCCCTCACTAACAACGCCCCATGTTCCCCACCATCCTGCCAACCACCCTCCACTCCCCCAGAACCCCCATCACCACCCCCACCCCTTATCCCCCACCCCTTCCCACTACCCCCAACCCCCTACCTCCTACCTCCCCCACCCACCACCTCCAAACCCCCCCCACCCCCATAACCACCCCATTTCTCCAAACCCTACCACCACCCCCACTCCTCTACCCACCACCCACCCTCACTCCTCTACCCACCACCCACCCCCCTCCCCACCCCCCAATTCCTACCCCCACACCTACATCCCACCTTCCCCACCCCCCCGGCCCACCCCCCTACACCACCCCATAACTCCCCCACCACCACCCCCAACAAACCCTTCACCATATAGTACCCCCTGATCATGCCCGTCCTGAATGTATGTCAAAACATTACAATGAACGTCTTTTAAGGGTTAATTTCCAAACAGCCCTCTTATGGTTTCTATCCTTCTATCTGTGCCTTCATCTATAGCTTCCTTTCTGGTCATTCTATAGCAACTGTTGTAGACGGCCATCGTTCTTCTCTGAAATCTATTAACAGTGGTGTTCCTCAGGGCTCTGTCCTATCACCAACTCTCTTCCTTTTATTCATCAATGACCAAAGCTGTACATCCAACCCTATCCACTCGTACGCCGATGATTCCACCCTTCACCTTTCCATTCAGTTCTCGCAATGTACATCTCAGCAGTTACTCCAACAAGCCATGAGGCTATGGCACACCTAATGTCTGACTTGGCTCGTATCTCTGACCGGGGTAAAAATAATCTTGTTTCTTTTAATGCATCAAAAACTCAGTTTTTACACCTATCGACCCAACACAATCTTCCACAGGAGTACCCACTTTTGTTTAATAATATCCAGCTCAATCCTGTATCATCCTTGAACATGCTTGGGGTTTCATTCACACAGGACTTATCTTGGAAACATCACACTACATCTCTTGTAAAATCTGCTTCCAAGAGATTGGGTGTGCTAAGTCAACTCTTTACCTTCTTTACCCCTGTACAGTTGTGTTGACTTTATACACAGGCGTTATTCGCTCCTGTGTGGAGTACAACTCTCATGTGCAGGGAGGCTCCCCACATACAGCACTTCTCAACTGGGTGGAATCAAAGGCTTTTCGTCTCATTAACTCACCTCCTCTTACTGGCTCCCTTCAACCTCTGTCTCTTCGTCGCACTGTTGCATCTTTATCTCTTTTCTATCGCTACTTCAGTGGTCTCTGTTCCTCTGAACTGTATGCTTGCATCCCTCCACCTTTACGACAGGTGCTACACACCCGTCTAGCAACAAACTCTCATCCATTTTCTGTCCAACTCTCTAATGCAAGAGTTAACCATTACTCCCAGTCCTTCATTTATGCAACAGGTCAACTCTGGAACTGTCATCCTCTGCCTGTATTTCCTACTTCCTACGATCTCCAGTATTTTAAATGCTGTGTGTCCAGGCATCTCAAAATGAACAGATCTTGAATTTGGCTCTCTTTTGTATTGTTTTTATTTTTTATCTTGGAAGGAACGGTTTCTGGGCTCCTGGCCTTTGGTTCCTTCTTTCTTGCATTAACCCCTTAACCACGGGGCGTCACTTTCGTGATGCTTGGGAGCAATGGATCATACCACGGGGCGTCACTTTTGTGATTCTGTGTTATTTTGAATTCACCCGGGCTTTCAAGTGGTGGCTTGTATCATCTATCAGTACTGCCAATGTCCAACACTTGTCAGCACTCCTAATCTCATCTGTACTCCCATCCATTATTGACAATTTAGCCATTTCTCCCCGTTCTTGACTCCCCTCCCTACCCCCCCTCCATTACCCTATCCTCTCGCCTGCCCGGCCGTGCTACGCTAAGTAAATCTTCCCTGGAATTTTTCACTGATTTCATCCATTGAAATAAGCCCTATGCCCTATTCTTATACCAAATAATATACCTGTATACAAGAAAGAAATAAGGTAAGTGAGAGTGCCATACACCTAGAATTGGCTAATTATCACCTGACAACACCTCACGTGCACTCGTTCGCTAATTTTCGCTGTTTATTTCCCCTTGAAATATGCTGTATAATCTATTTTCGTAATAAAAATATATATAAGAAAGGAAGGGAGAAGCCTAAGTGATATTTACATTCACCTGGAACTACCTAATTATTGCAGGCCACCACACTGTATTCTACGCTAAGTAAATCTTCCCTGGAATTTTCCACTGATTTCATCCATTGAAATAAGCCCTATGCCCTATTCTTATACCAAATAATATATACAAAAAAGAAATAAGGAATGTGATAGTGCCATACACCTGGAATTGGCTAATTATCACCTGACAACACCTCACGTGCACTTGTTCGCTAATTTTCGCTGTTTATTTCCGCTTGAAATATGCCGTATAATCTATTTTCGTAATAAATATACATATAAGGAGGGAAGGGAGAAGCCTAAGTGATATTTACATTCACCTGGAACTACCTAATTTATAATGTATTGTCTAGATTTCCTGCCAATCATTTCACTGCTATATATTAGTAGCTGTCAAGAGGCTGATGTTGGAAGTAATGCATTTCCTAGGTAGGCCACCCTGGCCCACCCCTATCAGTTCACTGTCATCTTCCAATGTGAAGGTACGTCTGTTTGCTCCTGCTAATTTCAGCCACTTTTCACCCCCATGCAAAGGGCCCTGTGACCTTTACCCCCTACTAAACCTCGTGTGGAAAGAGGTAAAGGGCTGACAATTGATAAAAGAGTGACTACGATCTTTCTATTAAGTAAAACAGTGCAAGTGGAATTGTAAATAATGTGTGAATAATGTGTAAACAGCAAGTGAAAGTAATGAATGTAAATATACGTGAACAGTGGAAAATAGTTTTATAAGTTACTTCAAGCGACAGTGCATAACACAGTGTAAATAAAATAGAAATGTAAATAACGTAAATAAAATAGAGAACGTAAATAGAAATGTAAATGAGTAGTATTATAAGAATACGAGTATATACCCTAGGAGTAATGAAAGTGAAAGTTTCACTCTAGCATGTACGAATACTATGAGTTATGAGAGTGATGGTGAAAGTGACATTCACTCTCAATGCTAGTATACAGGATGAGAAAGTGAATGGTACGTATTTTACTGAAAGAAATTGAATCCCTACAGTGACAATAAACTACTATTACTGAAGGAAACTTATGGATAAAGACTGTAGATATATATAAGTGTTATATAGTAACAGAAATATAAACTGTGAGTGTTTTTATGAATAATAGACAACACTAGTGGCAAACGATCGGAAGTGGGATGGTCATACGCCCTCGTAATTTTCATTGCTTTCACAGTGTTTTTTTTGGGAAGTATGGATTCCAAACTATTTGAGAATCATAGATTAGTGTTTCTAGTGATAATATCAGGCTCTGGTAATCATATTACGAGTTGTCGGGAAGTGTAAAGTGGAGACTTCGTTACCCAACTTCAGAGGTCTCCACAAGTCCTACGGTACTCGACGAAGGCTCAACAAACACCCAAGGAGAAAGCTGAAGGTATGTGCCATAAGTATATGTGATTTTAATATTCTAGGACTAATAACTGATTTTTGGCAAATATTTTTAGAGAGTCTGTCGGAGCGCGAATATGCCTGCGAGAGCCGCAAGTCAAAGCAAAACAAGCCCGCGTTAAAGAAAAAAAATAATAATAAAGAAAAAGGTAACAGGGAGCATGGAGGATAATGATGTTCAATGAGGAATGTGAGCAATAGAAAAAAAAAAAAAAGTAATGATACTGGAAAAAGAAACAGTGGAACAATCACCTAAGAAATCAGTAAGCAGAGGTGGCCTGCTGTATTGAGGAGAAGGAGGGGAATGGAATGGAATGGAATATGAAGGTTAGGCCAAAGGCCAAGCACTGGGACCTGATTGGTCATTCAGCGCTTTGATGAGTGAGATACGAAAGACGATAGTTTAAAAGAATGAGTATAAAAATAGAGAAAACTACTACACAATAATCATGCAACTAAAATCGTAGGTAAAATGAAAACAGATGTAGACAGCAAGCCCTAAAACATAACTATGACAACACTAATCACAGCTTGCAGTACAGCCCTGTCTCCTTTAAAAACGCCATAAGGCTAGAAACACTTGCCCTATTACCTAAAACAACTGATAGGGATCCCCTATGTGTAAAAAATTTCGCCCGAGAGCGGACATAGGACGGACAGTCGAATAAGAAATGCCTGCAAGTTATTGTGACATGACAGATGTCACACTGGAGTGGGACCCCTCGGTCCAAAAGGAACCCATGAGTCAAACGCTTATGGCCAATTCACAGCCTAGTCAACCTCGTCTCAAAACCCTGACAAGTCTGAGAAGAGGATGACCAGGCATAGACCGATGGCCAAATCTCTTTATACTTCAAGTTATTGTCCAGGGACGGGGAAGCCCATCTCGCCTGCCACTCACACCAAACAAAGTTAAGGATAACGGTCTTCAAATCAGAATAGGGAACCTTATTATACCCAACAGAAGGAAGAGAACATGCCAATTTTGCCTCTTTATCAGCAGATTCATTCCAATAGAGATTAACATGTGATGGTATCCAGCAGAACGAAACAAATTTATACTTTGTAGCCAGGCACCAAAGCCAAGACTGAATCTTCCTTATTATAGGGTGGAATGTGTTAAACTGCTTAATGGCAGTCAAGCTTCCACAGAAGTCTGAGTATATTGTAAACGTCTTTCCCGGCATTGAGTAAGTCTCTTCAAGAGCCTTCTCAATAGCAGTTTGTTCAGCAGTGAGAACAGACGCATTATTTGAAAGCCGTTCAAGACGTACACTCCCTTTATGGACGACAGCACAGCCTACACAAAGGGGTGACTTTGAGCCATCAGTATACAACTTTACTTAGTCTCTGTGGAGAAAGTCATGGCGCAAATACTTCGATTTAGTTTCTTCATCCGAAAAGATTTTTCTACATATGGTTTTGGGACACACATTAGGTTGTGGAATGAGCCAAGGAGGGAGACTGCTGTAGCTTACTGGTTCAATTTTTTGCTCCCCCAGCGATGCGTCACTCACAGGAAGCATGCGAATCTGGAATGGTATAGAGGCTCTTGGACCACAGAACTTAGACGGGTCACACTGCAACAGAACATCAACACAAGAATTGGTTAATGATTGCTCTTAATTCGCGCAATGTAGCGAAGCCCTAACTCATGCCTGCGTAAGTCCAGAGGAAGCTGGTCTGTATCTACACATAAACTCTCCATAGGGGAAGTGCAATAGGCACCCAAGCTCAGTCGTAGTCCCGTATTGTGGAGCACATCAAGCTCATGAAGTTTGGTCTTACATGCAGAGGAATAAATTTGGCATGCGTGGTCAATCTGTGACCGGCACAAAGAGTTATAGAGCCTGAGAAGGGAGTTCCTATCAGCACCCCAATCAAAACCAGAGACCACCCTAAGGATATTTATTGATTTCTTGACTTTAAGCTTCGGATAATCAATGTGCTGTGACCAAGAGAGACGTGAGTCAAAGATCATGCCCAGAAACTTAACCTCCTTCTCAAAAGGGATGATGTCGTTGTTTAACTTTAAGTGTGGGACAACCTCCTGGCGTGTGCTTCTAGTGAAGAGGACTGCAACAGTTTTGGAAGGTGAGAAGCAAATACCATTATCATCAGCCCAACGACAAATAGTATATATGGACTTCTGCAGGTGATGACTAATCTCTACTGCGTCGTAGCCAGACACACAAATTGCCAAATCATCAGCATACAAGCAGCCCAACACAGGGCAGGAAATCTGATCGAGAACGCCATTGATAGCCACGGCGAAACAGGTGACACTAAGAATGCTGCCTTGGGGAACACCCTCCTCTTGCCTAAAGGGCTGGATACAACATTTCCCACACGAACCTTAATGTAACATTCCGACAAGAAGGAGCGGATAAAGCAAAACATATTTCCCTCTATGCCATATCAAGACAGCTGAAGATGGATACTAGTGTGCCTGGTTGTGTCATACGCCTTCTCAAGGTGAAAGAACACCCCAATAGTCTGACAATGGTTGGTAAAGCTTTGCTGGATTTTATTTGAGAGGATCAGGAGAGGGTCTAATGTCGAACGGTTCTTCTGAAACCCAAACTGGTAAGGAGAAAGCAGCTTTTCGGATTCTAAGTATCACACTAACCTTGCATTAACTAGCTTTTCCATCATCTTACAAACACAGCTGGTCAATGCGATAGGCCTATAGGTGGTGGCCAAAAGGGGATTTTTGTTTGGCTTGCTGATGGGAATGATGAGGGAAACTCTCCAACTGGCAGGAAAAATGCCCGTTTCCCAAATTCTGTTAATGATCTTTAAAAGGAACTTCGTAGCCATAACAGGCAAAATTGTGAGCATTGAATAGAGGATATTGTCCTCACCTGGAGATGTAGAGGTAATCGATAACAAAACGTCTTCCAGTTCCCGGAGGGTGAACAGAACATTATAGGCAGCATTGCAAGAAGATGGAGAAGGTAGAGGCATGTCAGGAATACCATTCCCTGATATTCGAGAGGACTTGGAGACATCAGCAAGATGCCTCCCTAAGGTCACCGCAACCTCAGCAGGATCAGTGATGAGGTTGCCACCTATTTTCAATACCGGGTTGGGAGATGGGATAAATATGCCTGAAAGCTTTCTAATTTTCCTCCATATAACCTTAGAGGGAGTCTTGGAATTAATGCCGTTGATGTAAGATATCCAGGAGTCCCGCTTGGCCTTTTAAAAGTAGTGGCGCTGCTTTGCCATGGCACGTTGGTAAATTTGGCGCGTGGCAGCTAAGCCACTGGTCTTGTAACGCCGATAACATTTTCTCGTAATTTTCCTTACTATGGCACAGGTTTTATTCCACCAGGGGACCGCAGGTCGACGCGGTTTACCTTTCGACATAGGGATGGCCACAAGGGCACTGCCCATAATCACAGCAATAAAATAATCATAGGCTTCCAAGTGACTAGAGAAGGACTCGAAAGGCCTAGCCAGAAGTATACCATTTTTGTAATTCAACCAGTCAGCCTCCCGCTCCCTCCACTTAGGAGAGGAATGAGCAGGAACATTTTTCACACACTTTAAATGGATTGGGTAATGATCGCTTCCATTCAGAAAGGGATTTACTGACCAATGAAAATCCATAAGGATGGAGGGAGAACACAAGCTCAAGTCAATAGCAGAGGAGGCTCCACTACAGACATTGTGGTAAGTCATGGAGCCATCATTGTAAAATGAGATATTATATGATTGGAGTTTGTCATCTAAAATCCTCCCACCAGCATCCAAAATTGTACCACCCCATAGCGGATTATGGGCATTCAAGTCCCCAAGAAGGAGAAAGGGGACAGGAAGCTGATGGATTAAGCCTTGAATGTCATGCTCACTGAAACCAGCACCAGGTGGAACATACAAGGAGCATACCGTGAGCGAATATTCCAATACAACCGTAACAGCAACAGCTTGAAGAGTCGTCTGCAACTGAACAGAAGAGTGCTGCAAGGACCTGTGAACAATTATTGATGTACCCTCATGCACACGATTTCCTGGCAGAGGGGGAGACCCGTGAAAGGCATAATTTAATCCAGGATTGTATACCTCAGAGCCCAACATGGTCTCCCGGGACAAAAGATACCTGGATCAAAGTCATGCATCAGAACTTTTAGTTGCTCAGACCTAGAGCGAAGACCCTTACAATTCCACTGCAAGATGTCAGAATGGAAAATTACCTGCTAACGTCAGAAGCCCCAACCTTTCCATTACGCGGTTGGGAAGATGAAGAGACACGTTTGGTATCAGTGTGCAATGGCAGACAACGGCTCCTCACAGACTTGTCAACATCGAATTTGGTGACTGGGACCTTAGAAGTTTCAGACGAAATAGACACGGGTTTTTGTCGCTTCGGGAGGGGATGGACAGCCGTACCAGACGCTACAGGGGAGTCTGAGACAGAAGGTAAAGGAGAAACATCCATCGAACAGTTGTCAGGTGAACAGTCCTTATCAAGATTTGAGAACTTATTGGATAGTGGGATACCACCAGTATCCACAGGGGGAGAAGAGTTCCGGGATCTCTTAGAACATGGAGGACAAGTGAAGTCACTGTCAGCCTTTACATTCATTGAATGAGAGTGCTCCTTCACAGAAGGAGCAACTGCACTCTGCTTTCTGATTGCCTCTGAAGGACGAGGTGACAACGACAATGCTCGAGAGTGCTTCCCCACAGAGGGAGCAACCGCACTCCGCTAACTGACAGCCTTTGATTTACGGGGAGAAAGCAAGATTGCTCGAGAGTGGGCGTGCACAGAGGGAGCAACCGCACTCTGCTTACTGACGGCCTTTGAAGTGCGAGGTAACAATGACTGGGCAGAGGACAACCGAGAAAAGGAGGGGCCCTTACCAGAGACAACACCAGTACCACGAAGGGTTTGGGATGAATGCAAATCTGAAGAAGTTGAAAGACCAACAGAAGACCTGTCACCAGAAGCTGGAAGAGGTTTAGCGGGTGACTGAGGGACATTCTGCTCAGTGCTGCTAACAGCTGTGCAAGGAAGTTGAGGGGGCTGTCCATCAGAACGATGGGATTGAAACCCTTGGACGATACTTGAAAATTTGGAGCTATGGTGTTTGTGGGCCGTCAACAACCGTTGCCGAGCACTTCCAAAGCTAATGTGCTCACTATCTGCGAGCGCAATGATTTCCTGCTTGAACTGGTACCACAGGCACGTTTTTGAATTCGGGGAGTGAGCACCATCACAATGCTTGCAGAACTTAGAGTTAAAGCATAATTCAGGGTTGTGACTGGCAGAACAAATAAAGCATAATTTCTAACTTTTGCAGGAGTCCTTCACATGACCATATGCGAAACAGTTATAGCACTGTGTTGGCCTATGGCGAAACTTCTTGACATGAAATCTCAGGTGTCTGATTCTGATGTAGTCTGGCAGATGAGGTGATGAAAATGTCAGACAGATAGCGGAATTTGTGCCTTTCAGCTTCTTTACTTCAATAACATTCGCAGGACAACGACGCAGTATCTCTTCATCCTTAAAATCACAAAGATCACTGCTGTAAATGACTCCTTTAGCAGTGTTGAAGGTTTTATGTGGGGAGACAGATTGAAGAACTGAGTCAGGAGATGGAGTAAATTTAGCCAAAAGGGCGGCCTGTGTGTCATTCCCCACTTTGACTAACAAATTTCTCCCATACCTCTTCAAATTCCCCTCAGGGATATTACCTATTTTCCTCTCGAGGCATTCAGATCCCTTGATAAAATTGCTGAGTCCGTCCTTATATGTGGCGACATGCCAGTATGGCTTAGGAACATCCCTAGGAATGTCTGGAATGCCATCGTCATCCTCAAAAGGCTTAGGTATGAAGTCAAAGTCACTGACAGACAGATTCGCTGCACTGAAAAGTTTACCCTTGCATCTAAGTAATGCAGTACCTTCATCTAAAGCTCGTAGAACAGCCAGTGCAGAAACGCTCTCATAAAAGGTAACATAGGCATCAAATGAGGCTCCATCCTCGCACAAAATCAACTTTAACCTGCTCATAACACCAAAAGGCCTCATGGCAGCATAAAGAGTATCGTATGCGATATCTTCACGGATTCCAGCACAAAAAAGTACCCTTAAATGCGGGTTTTCGCTGGCAGGGGACTCGAAAGTCTGGCTGTCCTCCACACGGGCACCAAATTCGGGGGGAGTGGATTCCATAATAAAAGTAAAGAAACCTTCATTCCCCCACCCCTCCACCCACCACGGAGCCCAAGGGGAGGTCAGATGCCAGGGAAAAGACCACTGGCGACCCCAGAGGTAGTGGGAGAGTATACGCAGGTAACCACTGGGGGACCCGGACGAGGGCAACCCCAGGACGATAGGAGCCACCAGGCCCCCCAGTGCCCACTTGACCCTAGCCAACGCATGACCAGCCGACTGACCCTGTCAGGCCCAACCAGGCCACCCGTCTAGCCAGAATAAGGGACCAAAGATGTGTATTGCTAGCTGCAGGGCACATCGTGCAGCATCGCTCAACCCCCAGGACTCCCGTCTACCAGCATTACGGGACGCCACGTATGGCAAACACGTGGGGAGGCGACTGTCCTGCCCTAGGTGGCAAGTGGGCAGGAACTAACATCACCAGCAGGCCTCCTCCACCAGTGATGTGGGGGGTGCTTGGTCCACGAGACTGACAAATGCCGATCCCTACAAAGGTAGGTATGCCTCCAATGTAGGTGGCACTGCCAGTCACGCTTCAAGCCCCGCCACCACATCAAGGTGACCCCCCTCAGCGGGGAGGAGAGGAGGGGAAAAACATAGAGATGGTGGCGGAAGGCAGTTGTGCAATCAAGAAAAAGGTGATGGACAGCTATGGGGCAGTGACAGTGGCAACAGAGTGGCGGAGGCACTCGCAGCCCATCTCTCGTCACGGCAAGACCTCCCAGCAGGACCAGCTCTCCACAGCAGCCGTACCAGCCCAGGGACGGGCCCGTCGTTTCTATCTGAGGGAGTGCCCTGGTCTGCCCACCAGGAGGTCGAAGCTCTTCCGCCCTAGACTACCCGGAGGATGACCTTCCCTCCACCACGACCTGGACCAGGGCTGTGTCATCTGTGACGACCAGGACCGGGCCTCCCCTCTGTCCTTTCACCTGCTGCTGCTGGAGAGCTGGGTGAGTCTTTTTCGCCATTTCCATCAGGGGCATGGGGGTTGAGGGCAGCATCAGGGTGGTTTCCACCTGAGCTCGTCAGCACCTTCTCCATCGGCGCCGTGCTGTCTACCTGGCTCTCGTCCCGCCCTACCCTCATTTAGACCATCATGCGCCGGCCTCACCGTCTACCATCAAGCTCCGCCCTGACTCGTCGATCATCAGGCAGCCGATCTCACCACCTTCCCCTGCCTCTGCCGCCTTTCCCTCGTTTGCCAGTTTGCTATCCCAGCTATGCTCTCATGGGAGAGCTTGTTTCTGCTTCTTCCCTGACGGGCTCTTTGTTTGCCTGTGCCCCAACAAGTGTGGGACGAGTATTTCACAACAACAACAAGTGGCAGAGGGTCACAACTCATTAAATGACCATGAGCAAGACTGTTATGACCAAAGTGGAGATGAGCAAGGATGGTCTACCATCAAAGAGAGAGAGAGAGAGAGAGAGAGAGAGAGAGAGAGAGAGAGAGAGAGAGTACTGAAAAAAAATGATATATTGTTATGCTAACTCAATGAAAATATCTGAATGCTGAATTAGTTGAAAAAAACAGCACACCATTTAGTTTGTATGGTAAATGCCTAACTTTTTATTTTACTCACACCATCTTATGAGTGTACATCATTTACCAGTAATAATTATGAAAATTTCATTAGCAAATTACACACACACACACACACACACACACACACACACACACACACACACTGCCTAACCACCGTCGAGGGTAGATGTTCATTGCAATGGATGCCGCACGTGCTCGTTTCTGTGAATAAACAGTGAATAAACTGCAATACCTCACCACTGGACCACGTGGAAATTTACAGTATTGTGCAGTGTTACGAAAATAGAATTTAGAGTGCAAAGGATTAAGTGTGGAGTGCAAAGCGGCGGTTGAAACTTGCGGTTGAAACTGGCATGGCTCAGTTAAGAACAGAATGTGCAAAGTTAAATAATTATAACTCACAGTGCAAAGAAAGTGTAGCACACACAGGTCGCCGACAGAGACGGAGCTCTTCCTGGATCGTCAGAAATAATCGCTAAATCAGCGGTGAAAAAGGAGACCAGCCTATTGTGTTTATGCAAATGAGTGCGTGAGTGGTGGTCCTGTCAGTCAATAGCAATAAAAACCAGCAGGTTTCGGTCAAAGAGTTCAAGATACAGTGGAAATTGAAAGATTCCATATGGTTGCACAATGGCGGAGGGCGATGGAGCTTTATTTACATATGATGAAAAGGAATTCGAGGGCTTCTCCAAAGACGATGTGGGAAATGTAAGTATTATGTTGAACCAAACAAGAGTAGCTGGAGTAGAGAAAACAGCGAAAAGGAATGTCCAGGAAATAAAAAAAAGTATGGGTAGTAATTAGAGAATTACAGGAACGAACCCAAGAGCAGGAGAGAGAGATCATAGTTTTACGAAGTAAACGAAAAAGTTTGCACACGCAGTGTAGAGCAAGAAAGAGAAGTCACAGAATTGAAAGTAAGTAACGAATCAGCATCAAATGAAATAAAACAGCTCAAGAAGGAGAATAAGAGGTTGGGAGAATAAAGAGACAGGATGAAAAGCAAACTAGATGAGTATGAATCCAAATCAAGAATACAGGACAAGCACATTAAAGAAATCAAGGAGCAACATAAGGGGTGGAAGAAAATTCAGGAAGAGTGAAATGTAAATTTGAAAGAGATTATAGAACAACAAAGCAAGGAAAAGGTGGAGAGGGAAGTGGTTAGGGTGCTGAGACGTAGAGAATCTTTAGTTAAGGGATGTGTAAGATAAGAAAAAATGTGTAATAATTTCAGGACTTAAAGAAAAACATATGACAATATGATAAGAAAGAGAAAGAGAAGAACTGAGAAAGATTAAAGAAATACTATCAGTAGTTATGGAGGAAAACAACGAAGTTCAAGAAGAGACTGAAGAGGTGTTTAGGTTAGGAAAGTACGAGGAAGGAGGGGCAAGGTCACTGAAGGTTAAGTTTAAGTCTCAGGCAATTTTAAATGAAATTATCAGTAGAACATGGAAATTATCAGACAAGGAAGGGTTAAAAAATGTTTGGATAAGGAGAGATGCAAATAAGGAAGAAAAAGCTAAAATAATGGAATTAGTAAAGGAAGCAAAGGTAAAAAACGAACAGAGAACGGAGGAAGAGAAGACAGTGTTTTACTGGAGAGTCATGGATCAAAAATTAAGGAAGTGGTACCAGAGGAGAGAAGGAGAAAAGAGGATATAAAAAACATCAAAAATAATTGGAAGGTGGCATATACAGTAATCCCTCCAATATCCGATGTAAGAGAGCCAAAGGCATGTCCGGATAGTGATCCTGTCCGGATATTGGGCCCCAGCCTCCTGTACTTGTACTTATGGACCCTAACTCAGAAAATCACCTATACAACTCCCTCTGGACATGCATTGCACCTATTTAAGACCCAAATCACACCAATAAGGGACATAAAAGACTGAAATAAATGAAAAAGAACCATAAAATGAGGTTTTAGAGGTGAGTTTATACAATATTAAACACTCTGGGTACTTACAAGTCCCTGGCTCCTGGACTGGTTTGAACTGCTAGTTTGCAGTCCACAGTTAATCCTCTGCACTCTAAATTCTAATTTCTTAACACTGCACAACACTGTAAATTCCTGTGTGTTCTAGTGGCAAGGTATTGCAGTTTATTCACAAAAAACAAGCACCTGTGGTTTGCACTGCTATAAGCATCTGCTCTCGATTGGAGTTAGGCTGTGACTGTTGATGATGGCGGGGTAACAGAGTTGCCAGATCGCAACGGCCACATTACCAAACTCCTCAAGTTTCATTACCATTTTTAATTTTCATTACCAAATTCGTAAACCTAGCATTTATTCTTCACTAATTATATACACAAGTGGAAATACATGTAATCACTCTCCTTATAATTAACACCATGTTGATTATTTTCACGCTATATAGGCTACCAAATTAATCAGAGAGAGAAAAACAATCCACCATCTCCATCCTGTGTATCCTCATACATGTGAAAAATCCATTTGGTAATGCATTATTCTGATTCATTACCAAACGAATTTTTCATTACCAAATTGGCCCACACTTGGTAATGAAAAATACCAAATGGCAACCCTGACAGGGGAGGGGGGAGGGGGGAGGAAGGAAGGGGTCAAGGGACCATGGTGTAACAGCTGTTCGGTGACACGCAACAATTTCAAATTATGGGTGGGAAAAAAAGTCAGATTTTTTTCGAATTTTTTGCGGTTTTTGGCCCATTTTGGGAATATTGGATCCCAGGACAATTATGTCCGGTTAGTGGGGATGTTCGGATATTGGGTGTTCGGATATTAGAGGGATTACCATTAATGTTGATGGTTTAATATCGGCAAGGCTAGAAATCAACGATTTTTTGAGGGTACATGAACCTGATGTTATGTGCTTTGTAGAGACCAAATTAAGAGAAGATATTGATGTTCATATGGGAGATGGTAAATACAAACTGTGGAGAAGAGACAGAAAAGAAAAAACGGGAGGAGGGGTGATGATAGTAGTGAAGAACAACATAAATGTAGATACCGTAGAAATGGGAGAAGGCAGGGCCGAAGTGATAAATATGAAATTAGAAACTGAAGAGAATAGCCAGAGAGATATGGCAGTAGTGTATATTCCCCGTAAGACAAGAGCATGGAATGATGATGAATACCAAGAAATGTTGTCAGACACGGCCAGCTATTTACAGAAAATTATTTGAGAAAAGTAACAATATAATTTTAATGGGTGACTTCAATTGTAAAGAGGTGAACTGGGAGGAATGGGACTCAGGAGGCGGCGAAGATTCATGGAGCACTACATTATTAAATATAACAATGAACAATGTGATGACGCAACGGGTCAAAGAAGAGACACGGTTACAAGGTGAGGACACACCAGCAAGACTAGACTTACTGTTTAACAAAGACCCCGATGTAATAGAATCCTTGAACTATCTGTGCCCTATTGGAAAAAGTGATCATGTGGTCACTGAGTTTCAGACGATAACTGGGAATGTGGAGCCAAGAGACGAGATTTATAGGCAGGGAAGATACAACTTTGGGAAAGCAAACTTTACAGGTTTGAGAAAAATTTTCAAAAATGCAGATTGGAGAAAATTCAGAGAAACAAGAGAGATACAGAGGAAGTGGGATATTTTTCTAAGCTTCAATAATTCGGGAGGGGAAAATTTTGTGCCAAGGGTAAGGGAGAAAGAAAACAGAAAAAAGAAATGGTTTAATAGAAAGTGTATGACAGCAAAAAAAGAGAGACATGGCATGGAAAAATTGGAGGAAGAGAGGGAACAACAGAACAAAGGAAGAATGTAAAATAACTAGAAACGATTACACAAGAATACGTAGAGAGGAAGAAAGGAATTTTGAAAAGGGTATAATAGACAAATGTAAGGATGAACCCAAACTGTTTTATAGATTTGTCAATGACAAACTGAAACAAAAGGAAGGAATCACCAAACTGAAAGTAGAAGGAGAGGTCTATAAAGATGCGGCAATGCAAGCAGAAATAATGAACAAACGTTTCCAGTCAGTTTTCACTAATGAAAGTGAGTTTGTGGAAGGGGAAGGACTAGAAATGTTGTGATAAAAGATATAAAAGTGGAAGTACAGGAAGTGTATAAATTACTGGAAACTCAAGGTGTAAGAAAAGTCCCAGGACCAGTTGGAATCTCTAATTGGGTATTGAAGGAATGCAGAAAACAACTGGCAGATAAGATTCACAGTTTAATTGTGTGTTCTCTGGAAGAGGGGGAAATGCCTCAAGAATGAATGAGGGCAAATGTGGTATCAAGTTTTAAGGGAGGAAACAGGGAAGAACCCCTGAATTATAGACCAATGTCCCTAACCAGCATGGTTGCAAAATTGTGCGAGATAATTCTGAAAGATAGATGGATAAAATATCTGGAAGAGATTAATATTTTGGCTGAAAGTCAGTTTGGATTTAGAAGTGGGTCATGTGTTTCCAACTTGTTAAGTTTTTACTCAAGAGCAATTAACGTGCTATAGGAGAGAGATGGTTGGGTGGATTGTGTATATTTAGATTTGGAGAAGGCCTATGACAAGGTACCTCATACGAGACTAATGTGGAAACTAGAGCATGTAGGAGGACTGAAGGGGAACCTCCTGGAATGGATGATAGACTTTTTGAGAGACAGACAAATGAGGACAGTAATAAAGGATAGGGTGTCTGGATGGAGGGAAGTAACAAGTGGAGTCCCACAGGGCTCGGTGTTGTTGCCAGTAATGTTCCTGCTTTATGTAAATGATTTGGTGGAGGATTAGTGCCCCTCCCTGTAAAACAAATAATTCTAAGTCCTTGACCACCCCGTTTGGGATTATGGCATCTGGCAATGAATGAATATGGTAGATGGAGTGAACAATTATGCAAGTCTGTTTGCTGATGATGCAAAGACCTTGAGGAAGGTAGAGCTTGAGAAGGATTGTAAAATGCTGCAGGAGGATCTGGATAGGATACATGATTGGAGCCAGATGTGGGAAATGAAATTTAATGCAAAGAAATGTAAAATATTGGAAAAGGGTAAAAGTACCAAGAGGCCATCATTGAATATTTTGATGGGTAATGAACCAATCACAAAACCAAGAGAAGAGAAAGATTTGGGAGTGCTGGTCCAGGACAGTTTGTCACCTGAAAAACACATTAACAAGGCAGTTAGAGAGACGTATAAACTCCTGACTAATATAAGAGTACCTATTCATGATATGGATGAGGAGATGATGAAGAAATTGATAGTGGCCATGATTCGCCCCAGGTTGGAATATGCAGCAGTAGTGTGGTCCCCACACAAAAAGAAAGATATAAACAAGATTGAGAGAATGCAAAGAACAGCAACCAAGATGGTCCCCAGTCTGGCAGATCTGTCGTATAGAGAGAGGTTGGAAAGCTGGATTTGCCTTCCCTGGAAGAAAGGAGAAAGAGAGGAGACATGATTGCAGTGTTCAGGACCATGGTGGGAGTAGATAAAATTGACAAAGAAGATCTGTTTTTATGGGATAAGAGAGTAACAAGAGGACACGGAATGAAACTGAAGAAACCAAGCTGCTTGAAGGATATCAAGAAATATAGTTTTCCTTATAGATGTATAGACCTGCGGAATAGCCTGGACAAAGAGACGGTCCAGTCTAAAAACTTAAACGAGTTTAAACCTAAATTTGACATTAAGAAACAGAGACGGGACCCTACGAGCATAGCTCATTTCCTGTATATCACAATTAGGTAAATATAACTAGGTAAATAGAGAGGGCACCTCAGACACACAGTGAGGGTGCCCGGACGATCTGATATATGCTGCAGATACCATAAAAGTTTATATAATTTTGGGGACATGAGCTATTGTGATTATGTGAATGAGTGCGTGAGTGGTGGTCCTGTCAGTCATTAGTATTAAAAAAAAAAAAAAAAAAATCACAGGGTTCAGTCATAAAAAATACAAGACACAGTGAATACAAAGTTGCCGTATGGTTGCATCATGGCAGAGAGAGATTGCTCATTGTTTTTATCTGAAGGCGGGGAATTTGCGGGCTTCTGCGATGAAGATATGTGTAAAGGAAGTACTAAACTGAACCAAACACGAGTAGCAGGAGCGAAGAAAATGGCGGAGAGGAATGTCCAGGAGTTAAGCAAGGTACGGTCAGTAATTAGAGAGTTGCAGGAACGGACCTTAGGACAGGAGAAAGAAATCAAAGTACTACAGGATAACTTGGAAAAGGTATGCACATGCAGTCCTGTGCAAGAAAGTGAAGTTACAGAATTAAAAGTGAGTAATGAATCTGCCTCAAAAGAGATAAATCAGCTCAGGAGGGAAAATAAGAGATTAGAAGAAGAAAGGGGCAGGATGAAAAGTAAACTAGATGAGTATGATTCAAAATCAAGGATCCAAGATGGGCACATTAAGGAAATCAAGGAGCAACACAAAGGGTGGAAGAAAATTCAAGAGGAAGGATATGTAAATTTGAAAGACATCATGGAACAACAAAGCAAGGAAATGGTGGAGAAGGATGTGGTTATGGCACTGAAACGTAGACAATCTTTAGTCAGGGATGTAGCAGATAAGAAAAACTGTTTGATAATTTCAGGAGTAAAAGAAAAACATATGACAGTAAGATCAGAAGGGGACAGAGAAGAAATGAGTAATGTTAGAGAGATAATATCAGTAGTCATGGAGGGTAACAACGAAGCTCAAGAAGGGACTAAAGAAGTGTTTAGGTTAGGAAAGTACGAGGAAGGAGGAGCAGGGCCAATTAAGGTAAAGTTTAAGTTTCAGGTTATGGTAAATGAAATCATCAACAGAGCATGGAAATTATCAAACAAAGAGGGGTTCAAGAATGTTTGGATAAGGAGAGATGTAAATGAGGAAGAAAGAGCCAAAATAAAGGAGTCAGTAAAGGAAGCAAAGGCAAAAAACAAACAGAGAACGGAGGAAGAGAAGACAGTGTTCCATTGGACAGTCATGGATCAGAAATTGAGGAAGTGGTTGCGACGGAGAGAAGGAAAGAAGAGTGAATAAAAAACAACGAAAAAAGTTTGAAAGTGGCATATTCTAATGTTGATGGTTTAATATTGACAAGGTTAGAAATCAACGATTTCTTGAGGGTGCATGAACCATGTTATGTGCTTTGCAGAGATCAAGTTAAGAGAAGATATTGATATCCATATGGGAGATGGTAAATACAAACTGTGGAGCAGAGCCAGAAATCACAAAACGGGAGGAGGAGTGCTGATGGTAGTGAAGAACAACATAAATGTGGATACTGTGGAAATGGGAGAGGGTAGGGATGAAGTGATAAATATGAAATTTAAAACTGGAGAGAATAGCAAGAGGGATCTGGCAGTAATATACATTCCCCCTACGACAAAAACATGGAATGACAATGAATACCAGGAGATGTGGTCAGACATGGTTAGTTATCTACAGAAAGTGACTGAGAACCAGTAATTTACACACTTCCTGTACCTCCACTTTTACATGTTTTATCACCGGTACATTTCTAATCACTCTCTCCCCTTCCACAAACTCCTTTTCATTATTGAAAACTGATTGGAAACATCTGTTCATTATTTCAGCTTGCACTGCTGCATCTTTATAGACCCCTCCTTCTGCTTTCAGTTTGGTGATCCCTTCACTTTGTTTCAATTTGCCATTAACAAATCTATAAAACAGTTTGGGTTTTTCCTTAAATTTGTCAATTATACCTTTTCCAAAGTTCCTTTCTTCCTCTCTACATATTCTTGTATATTCATTGTAGTTCTTCTATATTCTACCTTTGTTCTGTTAAAACCTCTCTTTCTCCAGCTGTTCCATGCCACGTACCTCTCGTTTTTTGCTATCATACACCTTCTGTTAAACCAATCCTTCTTCCTGTTTTCTTTCCCATTTACTCTTGGAACATATTTTTTCACTCCCGAATTACAGAGGTCTAGAAAGATATCCCACTTCCTCTGCATCTCTCTTGTTTCTCTGAATTTTCTCCAATCAGCATTTTCGAAAAATTTCCTCAATCCTGTAAAGTTTGCTTTCCCAAAGTTGTACCTTCCCTGCCTATAATGTTCATATCTTGACACCACATTCTCTTTTATCATCTGGAACTCAATGACTACATGATCACTTTTTCCTATAGGACACAGATATTTCAAAGATTCAATTACATCAGGATTTTTGGTTAGCAGTAAATCTAATCTTGCTGAACTGTCATCACCCCTGAATCTTGTCTCCTCTTTGACCCAGTGGGTCATTATTCACTAATATATTTAACAATATAGTGCCCCACGAATCTTCACTGCTTCTTGAGTCCCATTCCTCTCAGTTCATCTCTTTACAAGTAAAATCACCCATCAGAACTATGTTGCTGTTTTTCTCAATCATATTCTGTAGATATCTAACTATGTCAGACATCTGGTATTCATCATCATTCCATGCCCTTGTCTTTGGGGGAACATATACCATTGCGAAGTGTGTGTGTGTGTGTGTGTGTGTGTGTGTGTTCTTACCTACCTAATTGTTCTTACCTAATTGTATCTTTACAGGAATGAGTCTAGGTCGTACTGTCCCGTGTCTTAAAAAATATTTATCGTACATATCCATAAATTTGTGAATTGTTTTGGCACACACTATTTCATTTGGTAGTGCATTCCACTGATCAATTGTTCTGTTTGGGAAACTGAATTTCCTTACGTCTTTATCACCTCTCTTCTTATGCAGTTTTTTGTAGTGTCCTCTTGCTGATGCTTCTTCATATGTTAAGTAATCATTTATGTCTATTTTCTCCTTCTCTGATATGCACTTATATAGCATTATCATGTCACCTCTTTTCCTTCTCTCCTGCAGTGTTGGTAGATTCAGTTTATTTAGTCTTTCTTCGTAGATTAGGTCCCTTAAGCTTGGTATCCATCTTGTAGCGGCCCTTTGAACTTTTTCAATCTTGTCTATGTGCTTTTTGAGATGAGGACTCCAGACTACTGATGCATATTCCAGGGCTGGTCTAATGAATGATGTTATTATCCTTCTTAGCATGTCTTCATTTATGTATGTGAATGCTATTCTCATATTTGCAAGCAGTGTATACATGTTCCGTACCTTCTCGCTGAAGTGGTCAGCCGGAGATAGTCTGTTATTGATAATCACACCTAGGTCTTTCTCTCTTTCTGATGTGTATAGGGTTTTATTTCCTAACTTATAATCCCAATCAGGTCTTTTTCCACTTTTACCAAACTTGATTACATGACACTTGTCCACATTGAATTCCATTTGCCATGTACTACTCCATTCATGAAGTTTATTTAATTCTTCTTGTAGCTCTTTACAAGAGTTTGTGTTAGTAATTCTCCTTTGTATTTTTCCATCATCTGCAAACATATTCAGATAGCTCTCATTTCCAGTGTTACTGTTTATATCATTTATATACACTAAAAACATGATTGGTGCCAACACTGAACCCTGTGGTACTCCACTAGTCACTTCTTTCCATGATGAGTAGTTTCCTCTTAGTACTGTTCTCATTTCTCATTTTATGACAAAATCTTGCATCCAACAAAACAGTTTGCCTCGAATTCCTCCTTGATGGTACAGTTTCCATAAAAGGCTTTGGTGTGGTACTGTGTCAAAAGCTTTCTTGAAATCTAAATAGATACTGTCCACCCATCCTTCCCTTTCCTGTATTGTGTTTGTTACTCTGTCATAGTAGCTCAACAGATTAGTAACACATGATTTTCCTTTTCTGAAACAAAACTGTCTTTCTGTTATCATACTGTGTTCTTCTAGATGATTTACCCAAGCTTTTCTTATAAGCTTTTCTAATACATTGCTTACAACACTGGTCAGTGATACTGGTCGGTAGTTGAGTGGATTTTGTCTATTCCCTTTCTTGAATAAGGGGACAATATTTGCTTTTTTCCAAATATCAGGTAGTTTACCTTGACTCAAGGATTTCTTGAAAATTAAAAATAATGGTTTACTTAACTCCTTTGCACATTCTTGTAGTACCCAACATGAAATTTCATCAGGACCATTTGCTTTCTCTCTGTCAAATCTACTTAACTCCTCCTGTATTACATTTTCTGATATTTGTATATCTGGTAGTATGTGTGGACATGCATGTTCCACATAGTCCCTCTCAAAATTTTTTTCTTCTGTAAAAACTAATTGGAAATTCTTATTTAGTGCTTCACAAATATCTTTCTCTTGTGTATAAGTGATTCCCTCGTCCGTAATGGATTGTATTATATCTTTTACTCTGGTTTTCCTTCTGAGATAGCTGTAAAACAGCTTTGGTTGATCACTACTTTTATTTATTATATCCTCCTCAAACTGTTTTTGGGCTTCCCTCCTAATTCTTGTATAATTGTTTCTTGCCTGTTTGTAATTATCATACGCCCTTTCACTATTATGTCTTCTGTATCTATTCCACAACAAATCTCTTCTTTCTTTTGATTTTTTACATTCTGTATTGAACCATTTCTGTATTTTCTTATCTGCTTCTTTGTGCTGTGGGATGTACTTCTGGACTCCTATTTCATAAAATTCACAGAATTTTTTATATACAGCATTTAAATCTTGTCCTCTAAGCTCATTTTCCCAATCAACTTCTAAGAAATACTTCTTTAGGTCTTCATAAATTCTCTTTTTATAGGTTAGGCTCTTTTTGTAACTGTCATTGCTGTTTACTATGTCATATGCTACCCTGAAGTTATAATTTAGTACTGCATGATCGCTTTTGCTGAGTGGAGGGTGATATATTAAACTGTCAGTATCATTTTCTAGCCTAGTAAATATTAGATCTAGCACTGAAGGTACATCAAGTCCTCTTTTTCTGGTGGTTTCCCTCACATGCTGCGTTAGGAAGAACTCTTGTACGAGATCCAGGAGCTTTTGGTCCCAACAGCTTTCTTGGCTAATTATATCTAGAGTATTCCAATTTATATTTGTACTGAAATCCCCAGTTAGTATAATTCATTTTTATTTCTCTTCCATTTTATGTAGTAATGATCTTAAACTCTGAATTGTACTCTCTGCCAGGTCCTCATATTCATCTCTTTCCCATGTGTTTGATCTGGGTGGCATGTACAAATTGGCTACAATTACTTTACCTTCAGATGTGTTGATCTCTACTGCAATCAGTTCTACTTGTGATGGTATATCTAGTTTTATTTCATTGACTTTTAGATTTTTCTTAGTTAATATTATAATTCCACCTCCTTTTTTTAAATTTCTGTCTCTTCTTCATATATTGTATTCCTCTAAGTTTAGTATGTCATTGGATATCCTTGGTGTTAATTTTGTTTCAGTTAGGCATATTATTTGTGGTGCATTTTCTCTGACATAATCATTCATCTCTAGTAATTTAGATACCATTCCATCCACATTTGAGTACATCAACTTTATCATCTTGTTTATATACTTATCATGACATGGTTCTACTACCTTCCTCCTTTTTATTCCATCCTGTTTGTGTACCACTTTCATATCTGCATTCCTATTACTTTGTAAAAAAATTTCTTCTTCTCCTCTTCTGATCTTCCCTCATTTTTTTGTTTTTGCTTAATCCCTTTTCTCTTTCAGTAATTCCAGTTCCTCTTGTGTTAGACATCTTTTTATCCATACATTTTTGAACTCCTCTTTTTCCATAAGATTCCTTGCATTTTTTAGTATCTCTTCCACAGTGTTTACACTCTGGAAAGTCACCTTTAGAGGTCTTGTCTTGCTTTTCTCATATTTCCCTAACCTTTTGTGTTCCTCTATGTCTTTACTACAGATTTCCTCTGATACTTCTTTCAGTAAGCTCATTACATTTGCCATCTCCTTTTTGTCTCTTGTGATCTTGTTTTTTTACTTCTTCCTCTTCTATACCAGTGATTACTATAGATTTGTTTATATCTACTGAATCTCTGACTAACTTTGGATTGTTTTTGACTATTCTTTTCATTTCCTTTTTAATGCTTTTTTCCTCCACCCTTGTTTCTAAGTCTTTCTTTACTTTCACCATTTCAGGATACGTGGTTTCCACATAATTTTTGTAGCTTTGCACACCTTCATTCACCTGTGTTATCTTCTCCTCAATATCACTGCTCTGGTCAATAGACTGTTTACTTGCCTAATTGTCTCTGTGTCATTTTTGAACTCTTCAATAACACTCTCGTGACTGACTACTGTACTTGCCATTTCACTCATTTTCTTCCTAAGTGAACTCAGTTCCACTGTTAGTTCACTGATGGTTGTGTCTTTTTTATTGGCCTCCCTTCCTAGTTTTTCTCTTTCTTCCTTTTGCAAATGCATCTGCTTCTTTATTTCATCAATTTTATTTTTGAAAGTCATTTCTAGTTTGTTTACACGTTCAACCAGTCTATTGTGAGTCTCCACTTCAACCAGTTCTTGGTATAGTCTGACAAATCTAAACGTAGGGTTTTGGTCGAGTCACCCGCTTCCTGCACTGTTGCCACGTTTCCGAGCTGACCTCTCCATCAGAGATGACCTTGACACTGTTTCCTTCTTGTGATCTCCGTTTTTCTAATACCCCCTATACCCCTGCCACCAACACCCCCTATACCCCTACCCCCAACAACACCCCCATCAACAACACCCGCTATACCTCCACCACCAACACCTCCTATAAATATAGACCCCCACCATCAACACCTGTATAATAATTAGCCATTGATAATTGCTATACTTTTATTGAGAGCATACATTCTACCCTATTGCTCAAACTCCCTAATCTTACAATCCCATCTGTCTTAATCCTTCCCACTGCCTTCGTTCCTAAATCCCTTAATTGATCTATTTTTAACCTAAGTGTCCCCACATATTTTAAGCCATTTACCTCTCTGTCACTATTCTCCACCATATGTATCAACTTGTATTATATTGTGTATAGAACTTTCATACTGTATGCTGTACTACTGTATAATGTATAAGAATACCCACTGTTTAGTGGAAATAAAGTTTTATTATTATTATTATTTCTCTCTCTCTCTCTCTCTCTCTCTCTCTCTCTCTCGCTAGATTTTGTTATGTGTCATCCATGGTTTTTTACTTCCATTTTTATGTATGGATTATAATTTTGACTTTATTTCCGCACCACCCTTGAGGTAAAAGTCACGGCGCGTTTTTTTATAGAGGTTTCCCCAATAGGCCTAAATCCTGTAGGGGGTTGGTGACCTCCCATAGCGTACACACAAACACGTGTCGCGTGAGTGCTGCCACCCCAGAGCTGTTTGATATATTTATTTTAATTATGAAAGGATCGCCTCTTCCCACTTTTATCCCTTCAAATTTTCTTGCAATTATACTTGCTAAATTAATTAGCAATGTTAGAAGTGTTGGGGAAGTAAATAATAATTAGAATATTTTTAGAGCAACACTGCCAAATTTTTATGCCACGTTTCTCTATTATCGTATAATATAGTATGCAGAATAGTTTTATTCTTCCTTGATAAATGTCAGCACTTTCATTACAGTTATATTAGTATGAGTTATGTTTATGTATCATTCCTACTACACAAACCACAGGCGTTATACATCGTAGGGTTAGGAAACATGGCAATAGTGTAGGGAGGGGGTGACTCCACCCAAACCCTATGTTTAGATTTGTCAGACTATAGTCATCATCATTTTGCTTTTTAAATTTATCCCTTTTCTTTTCCAAATTTGCTTTACTAAAGTATGTATCCATTTTGCAATACTAAAAGTGCAGAGCATGTACATACAATCCGAGTGTTGTTGTAGTCTAAACAAACCTCAGATGACTCAGCGTATTCTTTCGTCTTGGTTCTATTTCCTGTTTGAACAAGTCTTGTTTAAACTTATTATTTTTTTCCTTTTAATAATGAAAATCATTTAGTCTAACCTGGTACAGAGCTTGACTCATACAAAGATACTAATTTAGGTAATGCCATTGGCCGTGTTGGTTCGGTATGGAGCGCCGATGTCGCATGTCCGCCTCGATTGAATCCCTGTGTGTGTGTGTGTGTGTGTGTGTTCTTACCTAATTGTGTCTTTACAGGAATGAGTCAAGCTCGTACTGTCCCGTGTCTTAAACCATATTTATCGTACATATCCTTAGATTTGTGAATGGTTTTGGCACACACTATTTCATTCGGTAGTGCATTGCACTGATCAATTGCTCTGTTTGGGAAACTAAATTTCCTTACGTTTGTATTACCTCTCTTCTTATGCAGCTTTTTGCAGTGTCCTCTTGCTGATGCGTCTCCATATGTTAAGTAATCACTTATGTCTATTTTCTCCTTCCCTGATATGCATTTATATAGCATTATCATGTCACCTCTTTTCCTTCTCTCCTATACTGTTGGTAGATTCAGTTTATTTAATCTTTCTTCATAGCTTAGATCCAATAAGCTTGGTATCCATCTTGTGGCGGCCCTTTCAACTTTTTCAATCTTGTCTATGTGTTTTTTGAGATGAGGACTCCAGACTACTGATGCATATTCCAGGGTTGGTCTGATGAATGATGTTATTATCTTTCTTAGCATGTCTTCATTTATGTATGAGAATGCTATTCTTATATTTGCAAGCAGTGTATACATGTTCTGTACCTTCTCACTGATGTGGTCAACCGGAGATAGTCTGTTATTGATAATCACACCTAGGTCCTTCTCTCTTTCTGATGTGTGTAGAGTTTTATTTCCTAACGTATAATCCTAATCAGGTCTTTTTCCACTTTTACCAAACTTGATTACAGGACACTTGTCCACATTGAATTCCATTTGCCATGTATTACTCCATTCATGAAATTTATTTAATTCTTCTTGTATCTCTTTACAAGAGTCTGTGTCAGTAATTCTCCTTTGCATTTTTGCATCATCTGCAAACATATTTAGATAGCTTTCATTTTCAGTGTTACTGTCTATATCATTTATATACACTAAAAACATGATTGGTGCCAGCACTGAGCCCTGTGGTACTCCACTAGTCACTTCTTTCCATGATGACTAGTTTCCCCTTAGTACTGTTCTCATTTCTCTTTTTATGACAAAATCTTGCATCCAACAAAACAGTTTGCCTCGAATTCCTCCTTGATAGTACAGTTTCCATAAAAGTCTTTGGTGTGGTACTGTGTCAAATGCTTTCTTGAAATCTAAATAGATACTGTCCACCCATCCTTCTCTTTCCTGTATTGTGTTTGTTACTCTGTCATAGTAGCTCAACAGATTAGTAACACATGATTTTCCTCTTCTGAAACCAAACTGTCCTTCTGTTATCACATTGCGTTCTTATAGACGATTTCCCCATGCTTTTTTTATAAGCGTTTCTAATACCTTGCTTACAACACTGGTCAGTGATACTGGTCGGTAGTTGAGTGGATTTTGTCTATTCCCTTTCTTGAATAAGGGGACAATATTTGCTTTCTTCCAAATATCAGGTAGTTTACCTTGTCTCAAGGATTTCTTGAAAATTAAAAATAATGGTTTACTTAACTCCTTTGCACATTCTCGTAGCACCCAGCATGAAATTTCATCAGGACCATTTGCTTTTCCTCTGTCTAATTTACTCAACTCCTCCTGTATTACTTTTTCTGATATTTGTATATCTGGTAGTATGTGTGGGCATGCTTGTTCCACATAGTCCCTCTCAAAATTTTTTTTTTCTGTAAAAACTGATTGGAAATTCTTATTTAGTGCTTCACAAACATCTTTCTCTTGTGTATAGGTGATTCCCTCGTCCGTAATGTATTCTATTATATCTTTTACTTTGGTTTTGTGTCTGATGTAGCTGTAAAATAGCTTCGGTTGATCACTACTTTTATTTATGATATCCTCCTCAAACTGTTTTTGGGCTTCCCTCCTTATTCTTGTATAATTGTTTCTTGCCTGTTTGTAATTATTATATGCCCTCTCACTATTGTGTCTTCTGTATCTATTCCACAACAAATCTCTTCTTTCTTTTGAATTTTTACATTCTGTATTGAACCATTTCTATATTTTCTTATCTGCTTCTTTGTGCTGTGGGATGTACTTCTGGACTCCTATTTCATAAAATTCACAGAATTTTTTATATGCAGCATTTAAATCTTGTCCTCTAAGCTCATTTTCCCAATCAACTTCTAAGAAATACTTCTTTAGGTCATGATAATTTCCCTTTTTATAGTTTTGGCTCTTTTTGTAACTTTCATTGCTTTTAACTATATCATATGCTATCCTGAAGTTGCAATTTAGTACTGGATGGTCGCTTTTGCCAAGTGGAGGGTGATATATTAAACTGTCAATATCATTTTCTTGCCTAGTAAATGTGGGATCTAGCATTGAAGGTACATCGAATTATCTTTTTCTGGTAGTTTCCCTCACATGTTACGTGACGAAAAACTTTTGCACGAGATCCAGGAGCTTTTGGTCCCAACAGCTCTCTTGGCTTATTATATCTAGAGTATTCCAATTTATATTTGTATTAAAATCTCCAGTGTGTGTGTGTGTGTGTGTGTGTGTGTGTGTGTGTGTGTGTGTGTGTGTGTGTGTGTGTGTGTGTGTGTGTGTGTGTGTGTGTGTGTGTGTGTGTGTGTGTGTTTACCTATTTGTATTTACCTATTTGTAGTATACAGGAATTGAGCAATGCTGGTGTTGAACTGTCTCCATATCCACATTTATCAAGTCTGCCTTTACACACATGAATGTTTTTCTCATGCACCACCTCTTTGTCTAAGTCGTTCCAAATATTTAAGTACTTACCTAATATACCTAATTGTGATATACACGGAATGTACTATGCTCGTGGGTTTCTATCGCTGTTTCTCAGTAAGTCAAATTTGGCTTTAAACTCGTTCAAGTTTTTAGACTGGACAATCTCTTTGTCCAGGCTATTCCATAAGTCTATACTTCTGTAAGGAAAGCTATATTTCTTTGATATCCTTCAAGGAGCTTGACTTTTTCAATTTCATTCCGTGTCCTCTTGTTGCTCTTTTATCCCATATAAACAAATCTTCTTTGTCAATTTTATCTACTCCCACCATGGTCCTGAACACTGCAATCATGTCTCCCCTCTTTCTCCTTTCCTCTAAGGAAGGCAAATCCAGTTTTTCCAGCCTCTCTCTGTATGACAGGTCTGTCAGACTGGGGACCATCTTGGTTCCTGTTCTTTGTATTCTCTCAATCTTGTTTATATCTTTCTTTTTGTGTGGGGACCACACCACTGCTGCATATTCTAACCTGAGGCGGATCATTGCCACTATCAATTTTTTCATCATCTCCTCATCCATATAATGAAATGCTACTCTTATGTTAGTCAGGAGTTTATAAGTCTCTCCAACTATCTTGTTAATGTGCTTTTCTGGTGACAAACTATCTTGGACCAGCACTCCCAAATCTTTCTCTTCTCTCTTTTTTGTGATTAATTCATTACCCAATAAATAATTCAGTAATGGCCTCCTGGTAAATTTTACCCATTTCCAATATTTTACATTTCTTTACATTAAATTTCATTTCCCATGTCCGGCTCCAACTGTGTATCCTATCCAAATCCTCCCGCAGTATTTTACAATCCTCCTCAACCTCTACCTTCCTCAAGATCATTACATCATCAGCAAACAGACTTGCATAACTGTTCACTCCATCTACCATATCATTTACGTAAATCAGAAACATTACTGTCGCCAACAGCGAGCCTTGAGGGACTCCACTTTTACTTCCCTCCATCCAGACATCTTTTCCTTTATTACTGTCCTCATTTGTCTGTCTCTCAAAAAGTCTCTCATCCATTCCAGAAGTTTCCCCTTCAGTCCTCCTATATATTCTAGTTTCCACATTAGTCTCTTATGAGGTACAGTAAAAGTCCTATTATTCGGCAGCTGATTGTTCGGTAGATCCGTCATTTCGGCAGTTTTGAGAAATAGTCCCATTTACGAAAATCATTGATTGTTCGGCAGTTGTCCGGAATCATCTTGGCAGTCTAGGAAGTGTTATCTGTGGCTTGTAGGCCTAATGTTTCATTACACTTCTGTATGTTCACTGATTTCTATATTTTTATTCAGATTCAGATATAGTACTGTATTGATTACAATACTGCACAGTATCATACACTACAGTAACCACCCCCACCAAATTAGCGAGGGTTACATTCCAAGCCCCCACGCTAATTCTTGAAATTCTTTTTCTTGATGCCTTCCTGAAAATGACACTTACCGGTAATTGAGTAGCCCATGAACCACTGACACTGTAATGCATTACCCATAAATAGATGTTGCTTCTTAAATCAGTTTTCCCGTTGTTTTTAGCTGTACCATTGTGACAGCTCTAGTATTTTTATTCCTCAGCATAATGGTGGAAGGGACTGTCCTGTTTAACTGAACCTAACCTAACCGAGTTTAACTGTACATAATAATTTAACCAAACCTAACATAACTTAAGAGTCAGAAAAATACTTAAAAATAAACTGGAGGGATATGAATTGCTAAGGTCTCTCTGATGAAAGTTAAATGTACATTTAGTGCTCATTCTTTTGTTTGTTTTTGTGCTTAACGTGAAAGAGAGAGCATTGATGCAAACAGTAATATATCCTATTAGCCCCTTAATAACCTCCGGCACTGAACAACCTTTTACAGTACCGATGTCAGTGATGTTAAGTTAGTGTGAGCTATAAAGAAAACTGAACAATTATGGGAGGGCACGAAGGTCACCGGTATGTTTACATGACTACGCTACGATTCCAAGCAGTTAGGCAGTCGGTTAATCTCAGATGTTTTTGCCCATTTGGTAAATACACCATAACTTTATCACTCTTTCCGTGACTCATAGCGAATCATAGCATGGGTTTAGGAAGCTAAATAACACATTGCTAGGTGAGCAAGACGATTATCTTCCCATCTTTAAGAAAAATAAATTGATTTCAGAAGAATGGAAGAACTGTACGTACTCAGAGAGGGATTTAATTTCTTCCATTTTCTTATAAGATGTGAAGATAATCGTCTGGTGCACCTAGAAATGTGTTATTTAGCTTCCTAAACCATGCTATGATTCGGTATGATTGACTGGAGAATTGATAAAGTTACGGTGCATTTACCAAATGGGTGAAAACATCTGAGATTAACTGACCCCCTGACTGCTTGGAATCGTAGCTTAGAGTCGTGTAAACATACCAGTGACCTTCGTTCCATTCCCATAATTGTTCACAGTTTTTTCATAGCTCACTAACTCGACATCGGTACTGTAAAGGGTTGTTTAATGTCGGAGGTTATTAAGGGGTTCATGGAATACATTACTGTTTCCATCAGTACTCTCTTTTCACATGTAAACAAAAAAACGAACAAAAGAGTGAGTGCAAAATGTAAGTTATAACTTTCATCAGAAAGACCTTACCAATTCAGATCCCTTTATTTTATGCAATTTTCCGACTATTTTATTTTGTTTGGAAAAAGTACTGTATACAGTCCTCACTCCAAACATAGTTGTAATAATATCAGTAGTGATGAGTTCACCAATACAAGTGATGTACTGAGCTGGTAGGTAATATTCCGTATCATTTCGGCCATCCAGGAAGTGTTATCTGACTTGTAGGCCTACTATGTCATTACCCTTGTATATGTTCACTATATATATATATATATATATATATATATATATATATATATATATATATATATATATATATATATATATATATATATATATATATATATATATCTATATATATATATATATATATATATATATATATATATATATATATATATATATATATATATATATATATATATATATATATATATATATATATATATATATTTCAGATTCAGGTATAGTACTGTATTGATTGCAGTATTGTACAGTATACAGTACTCTCTCCAAACACAGTTGTAATACCGTACCATAAGTGGTGATGAGTGTTCACCAATATGTTTAAGGTACTGAGTGGGTAGATTTTTGATTATTCGGCAAATCTAATTTCTCGGCATCATCCTGGTCCCATAGATGCCGAATAATGGGACTTGTACTGTACCTTGTCGAAGGCCTTCTCTAAGTCTAAGTACACACAATCCACCCAACCATCTCTCTCCTGTACCACATCAATCGCTCTTGAGTAAAAGCTCAACAAGTTAGAAACACATGACCTTCCACTTCTGAATCCAAACTAACATTCAGCCAAAATATTCATCTCTTCCAGATATTTTATCCATTTGTCTTTCAGGATTCTCTCACACAATTTTGCGACCATGCTGGTTAGAGACACTGGTCTATAATTCAAGGGTTCTTCCCTGTTTCCTCCCTTGTAAATTGGTACCACATTTGCCCTCTTCCATTCTTTTGGCACTTTCCCCTCTTCCAGTGAGCATACAATTAAACTGTGAATTTTATCCGCCAGTTATTCTCTGCATTCCTTCAGTACCCAATTAGAAATTCCATCAGGTCCTGGGGCTTTCCTTACATCTTGAGTTTCCAGTAATTTATACACTTCCTGTACCTCCATTTTTATATCTTTTATCACCGGATCATTTCTAATCACTCCCTCCCTTACCACAAGCTCCTTTTCTTTAGTGAAAACTGACTGGAAACGTTTGTTCATTATTTCTGCTTGCAGTGCTGCATCCTTAAAGATCTCTCCTTCTACTTTCAGTTTGGTGATTTCTTCCGTTTGTTTCAATTTGCCATTAACAAATCTATAAAACAGTTTGGGTTCATCCTTGCATTTGTCAATTATACCTTTTACAAAATTCCTTTCTTCTTCTCTACGTATTCTTGTGTATTCATTTCTTGTTCTTTTATATTCTTCCATTGTTCTGTTGTTACCTCTCTTTCTCCAATTGTTCCATGCCTTATCTCTCTCTTTTTTTGCTATCATACACCTTCTATTAAACCACTCCTTTTTCCTGTTTTCTTTCCCTCTTACTCTTGGTACAAATTTTTCCACTCCCAAATTATAGAGGTCTAAAAAGATATCCCACTTCTTCTGTATCTCTCTTGTTTCTCTGAATTTTCTCCAAAACGCATTTTCAAAAAAGTTTCTCAATCCTGTAAAATTTGCTTTCCCAAAGTTGTATCTTCCCTGTCTATGAAGCTCGTCTCTTGGCTCAACGTTCCCTATTAACATCTGGAACTCAATGATCACATGATCACTTTTTCCTAAAGGACAGAGATATTTCAATGATTCTATTACATCGGGTTCTTTGGTGAACAGTAAATCTAACCTTGCTGGTGTGTCCTCACCTCGAAACCGTGTGTCTTCTTTGACCCATTGCATCATCACATTATTCATTATTATATTTAATAACATAGTGCCCCATGAATCCTCGCCGCCTCCCAAGTACCATTCCTCCCAGTTCACCTCTTTACAATTAAAGTCACCCACTAAAATTATATTATTGCTTTTCTCAATTATTTTTTTTAAATAGCTAGCCATATCTGACAACATCTCATGGTATTCGTCATCTTTCCATGCTCTCGTCTTTGGGGGAACATACACTGCCGCCATATCTCTCTTAATATTCTCTCCAGTTTCTAATTTCATATATATCACTTCAGCCCTGCCTTCTCCCATTTCCACAGTATCTACATTTATGTTGTTCTTCACTGCTATCATCACTCCTCCTCCCCTTTCTTCTTTTCTGTCTTTTCTCCACAGTTTGTATTTACCATCTCCCAAATGAACATCAATATCTTCTCTTAATTTGGTCTCTACAAAGCACAAGACATCAGGTTCATGTTCTCTCAAGAAATCGTTAATTTCGATCCTTGTCGATATGAAACCATCAACATTAGTATATAGCACCTTCAAATTATTTTTGACGTTTTTAATACCCTCTTCTCTCCTACTCTCTATCCGTACAACTTCCTCAACTTCTGATCTTTCACAGCCATCCCCCTTAGTTTCCTTCACTTCTATTTCCTTAAATACCATTTCCTTACTTTCATATCCAATACTCTCCAAAAAAAAGTATTACATTCTTCCTCTGTCCTCTTATCATTTTTTTCCTTTACTTCTTCCTTTAATGATTTTAAAACTTCTCTTTCTTCTTCATTCTAATATTTTCTTATTATAATATTTTCCATCCTCGCCTCTTTGCTTAATTTCCAAGTCACTTTAAGTATCTCATTTATTACAATTTCTGATGTAAACTTGACTCTCACTGGTCTTGTTTCCCCTTTCTTATAAGGCCCTATCCTCCTTACTTCCTCAATTTCTTTTACCCACTTGTCTCCTTCGGGGTCAATCTTGCCTAATATTCCTCTCACCAGGTTCATGTATCTCTCGACTCTTACGAACCTAACCTTTCCTTCCTCTTCCCTGTTTCCAAATATTACTACACATCTGTTCCTTTCTACAGTTTCTCTCACTATTTGCTCTTTTCTCTTGAGTATTTTCACTACATTTTCTTCCAATTTTTTCTTGTTCATTTCCCTTTCTTCTTGGATGATCTCTTTTAAGCTGACCACTTCTTTCTGTTCTTCTTCTACATGTGCCCACTTTGCCTTATGCTCTTCTAATACATTACTCACCTTCTCCGTTTTATTAGTACTCTTTCCTAGTGTGTATTTACCTATTTGTATTTACCTATTTGTAGTATACAGGAATTGAGCAATGCTCGTATTGTCCTGTCTCCATATCCACATTTATCAAGTCTACCTTTACACACATGAATGTTTTTCTCATGCACCACCTCTTTGTCTAAGCCATTCCAAATATTTAAGAATATACCTAATTGTGATATACACGGAATGTACTATGCTCGTGGGTTTCCATTGCTGTTTCTCAATAAGTCGAATTTAACTTTAAACTCGTTTAGGTTTTTAGACTGGACGATCTCTTTGTCCAGGTTATTCCATAAGTCTATACTTCTGTAAGGAAAGCTATATTTCTTGATATCCTTCAAGCAGCTTGACTTTTTCAATTTCATTCCATGTCCTCTTGTTGCTCTCTTATCCCATACAAACAGATCTTTGTCAATTTTATCTACTCCCACCATGGTCCTCAACACCGCAATCATGTCTCCCCTCTTTCTCCTTTCCTCTAACGAAAGCAAATCCAGTTTTTCCAGCCTCTCTCTGTATGACAGGTCTGTCAGACTGGGGACCATCTTGGTTGCTGTTCTTTGTATTCTCCCAATCTTGTTTATATCTTTCTTTTTGTGTGGGGACCAAACTACCGCTGCATATTCTAACCTGGAGCGGATCATGGCCACTATCAATTTTTTCATCATTTCCTCATCCATATAATGAAATGCTACTCTTATGTTAGTCAAGAGCTTATAAGTCTCTCCAACTATCTTGTTGATGTGCTTTTCTGGTGACAAACTATCTTGGACCAGCACTCCCAAATCTTTCTCTTCTCTCCTTTTTGTGATTAATTCATTACCCAAAAAATAATTCAGTGATGGTCTCCTGGTACTTTTACCCATTTCCAATATTTTACATTTCTTTACATTAAATTTCATTTCCCACGTCCGGCTCCAATTGTGTATCCTATCCAAATCCTCCTGCAGTATTTTACAATCCTCCTCAACCTCTATCTTCCTCAAGATCTTTACATCATCAGCAAACACACTCGCATAACTGTTCACTCCATCTACCATATCATTTACGTAAATCAGGAACATTACTGGCGCCAACACTGAGCCTTGAGGGACTCCACTTGTTACTTCCCTCCATCCAGACATCTTTTCCTTTATTACTGTCCTCATTTGTCTGTCTCTCAAAAAGTCTCTCATCCATTCCAGAAGTTTCCCCTTTAGTCCTCCTATATATTCTAGTTTCCACATTAGTCTCTTATGAGGTACCGTGTCAAAGGCCTTCTCTAAGTCTAAGTACACACAATCCACCCAACCATCTCTCTCCTGTACCACATCAACCGCTCTTGAGTAAAAGCTCAACAAGTTTGAAACACATGACCTTCCACTTCTGAATCCAAACTGACATTCAGCCAAAATATTCATCTCTTCCAGATATTTTATCCATCTGTCTTTCAGGATTCTCTCACACAATTTTGCGACCATGCTGGTTAGAGACACTGGTCTATAATTCAGGGGTTCTTCCCTGTTTCCTCCCTTGTAAATTGGTACCACATTTGCCCTCTTCCATTCTTTTGGCACTTTCCCCTCTTCCACTGAGCATACAATTAAGCTGTGAATTTTATCCGCCAGTTGTTCTCTGCATTCCTTCAGTACCCAATTAGAAATTCCATCAGGTCCTGGGGCTTTCCTTACATCTTGAGTTTCCAGTAATTTATACACTTCCTGCACCTCCACTTTTATATCATTCATCACCGGAACATTTCTAATCACTCCCTCCCCTTCCACAAGCTCCTTTTCTTTAGTGAAAACTGACTGGAAACGTTTGTTCATTATTTCTGCTTGCATTGCCGCATCCTTAAAGACCTCTCCATCTACTTTCAGCTTGGTGATTTCTTCCTTTTGTTTCAGTTTGTCATTAACAAATCTATAAAACAGTTTGGGTTCATCCTTGCATTTGTCAATTATACCTTTTTCAAAATTCCTTTCTTCTTCCCTACGTATTCTTGTGTATTCATTTCTTGTTCTTTTATATTCTTCCTTTGTTCTGTCGTTACCTCTCTTTCTCCAATTGTTCCACACCTTATCTCTCTCTTTTTTGGCTATCATACACCTTCTATTAAACCACTCCTTTTTCCTGTTTTCTTTCCCTCTTACTCTTGGTACAAATTTTTCCACTCCCAAATTATAGAGGTCTAGAAAGATATCCCACTTCCTCTGTATCTCTCTTGTTTCTCTGAATTTTCTCCAATCCGCATTTTCAAAAAAGTTTCTCAATCCTGTAAAATTTGCTTTGCCAAAGTTGTATCTTCCCTGTCTATGAAGCTCGTCTCTTGGCTCGACGTTTCCTATTAACATCTGGAACTCAATGACCACGTGATCACTTTTTCCCAAAGGACAGAGATATTCCAATGATTCTATTACATCGGGTTCTTTGGTGAACAGTAAATCTAACCTTGCTGGTGTGTCCTCACCTCGAAACCGTGTCTCTTCTTTGACCCATTGCGTCATCACATTATTCATTATTATATTTAATAACATAGTACCCCACGAATCCTCGCCGCCTCCCGAGTACCATTCCTCCCAGTTCACCTCTTTACAATTAAAGTCACCCACCAAAATTATATTATTGCTTTTCTCAATTATTTTTTGCAAGTAGCTAGCCATATCTGACAACATCTCATGGTATTCGTCATCCTTCCATGCTCTCGTCTTTGGGGGAACATACACTACCGCCATATCTCTCTTAACATTTTCTCCAGTTTCTAATTTCATATATATCACTTCAGCCCTGCCTTCTCCCATTTCCACAGTATCTACATTTATGTTGTTCTTCACTGCTATCATCACTCCTCCTCCCTTTTTTTCTTTTCTGTCTTTTCTCTACAGTTTGTATTTACCATCTCCCAAATGAACATCAATATCTTCTCTTAATTTGGTCTCTACAAAGCACATGACATCAGGTTCATGTTCTCTCAAGAAATCATTAATTTCCATCCTTGTCGATATGAAACCATCAACATTAGTACATATCACCTTCAAATTATTTTTGACATTATTAATACCCTCTTCTCTCCTACTCTCTGTCCGTACCACTTCCTCAACTTCTGATCTTTCACAACCATCCCCCCTAGTTTCCTTCACTTCTATTTCCTTAAATACCATTTCCTTACTTTCATATCCAATACTCTCCAAAAAAAAGTATTACGTTCTTCCTCTGTCCTCTTATCATTTTTTTCCTTTACTTCTTCCTTTAATGATTTTAAAACTTCTCTTTCTTCTTCATTCAGATCTTTTCTTATTATAATATTTTCCATCCCCACCTCTTTGCTTAATTTCCAGGTCACTTTAAGTATCTCATTTATTACACTTTCTGATGTAAACTAGACTCTCATTGGTCTTGTTTCCCCTTTCTTATAAGGCCCTATCCTCCTTACTTCCTCAATTTCTTTTACCCACTTGTCTCCTTCGGGGTCAATCTTGCCTAATATTCCTCTCACCATGTTCGTGTCTCTCTCGAGTCTTGCGAACCTAACCTTTTCTTCCTCTTCCCTGTTTCCAAATACTATCACACATCTGTTCCTTTCTACAGTTTCTCTCACTATTTTCTCTTTTTTCTTCAGTATTTTCACTACATTTTCTTCCATTTCTTTCTTGTTCATTTCCCTTTCTTCCTGGATGATCTCTCTTAAGCTGACCACTTCTTTCTGTTCTTCTTCTACGTGTGCCCACTTTGCCTTGTGTTCTTCTAGTACATTACTCACCTTCTCCGTTTTATTAGTACTCTCTTCAAGTTTTCTCCTCAGTTCAACATTTTCCCTCTTCAAATTCTTAATCTCTTCATTGGCTGTTTCGTTGGACTGGATTAGACTCTGTATGGTGATTTCCGTATTTCCTGACACATCCTTTATCACTAGATTCTCTACTTTTTTTTCGAGTTCACTAATCCTCAAAATTAATGTTTTCACCAGGTCCATGACATTAGTATTAGCATCAAATCCTTGAAATTCCATTCCCTCATTGTTTACATTTTCGGTCATGTTTAACGTACCGGTAAAGTACCTAAACAGCTGTCACTGAATAAGCCACAAACATTCATGTATACTATTGCCAACAAATCATTACATTTTTGGTAGTCTACCAACTTTCATTATTTTAAATTTAAAGAAAGACCCTAGGAGACAGGACAGACAAAATTCCTGAAACTACTCAAGGTTAGGAGCGATGCCTGGGACGTCCTCTCTCTCCAGCTGTGTGTGTGTGTGTGTGTGTGTGTGTGTGTGTGTGTGTGTGTGTGTGTGTGTGTGTGTGTGTGTGTTCTTACCTAATTGTATCTTTACAGGAATGAGTCAAGCTGACACTGTCCCATGTCTTAAACCATATTTAACGTACATATCCATAAATTTGTGAATTGTTTTAGCACACACTATTGCATTCAGTAGTGCATTCCACTGATCAATTGCTCTGTTTGGGAAACTGAATTTCCTTACGTCTTTATCACCTCTCTTCTTATGCAGCTTTTTTGCAGTGTCCTCTTGCTGATGCTTCTCCATATGTTAAGTAATCATTTATGTCTATTTTCTCCTTCTCTGATATGCACTTATATAGCATTATCATGTCACCTCTTTTCCTTCTCTCCTGTAGTGTTGGTAGATTCAGTGTATTTAGTCTTTCTTCGTAGCTTAGGTCCCTTAACCTTGGTATCCACCTTGTAGCGGCCCTTTGAACTTTTTCAATCTTGTCTATGTGTTTTTTGAGATGAGGACTCCAGACTACTGATGCATATTCCAGGGTTGGTCTAATGAATGATGTTATTATCCTTCTTAGCATGTCTTCATTTATGAATATGAATGCTATTCTCATATTTGCAAGCAGTGTATACACGTTCCATACCTTCTCGCTGATGTGGTCAGCGGGAGATAGTCTGTTATTGATAATCACACCTAGGTCTTTCTCTCTTTCTGATGTGTATAGGGCTTTATTTCCTAACTTATAATCCCAATCAAGTCTTTTTCCACTTTTACCAAACTTGATTACATGACACTTGTCCACATTGAATTCCATTTGCCATGTATTACTCCATTCATGAAGTTTATTTAATTCTTCTTGTAGCTCTTTACAAGCGTCTGTGTTAGTAGTTCTCCTTTGTATTTTTGCATCATCTGCAAACATATTCAGATAGCTGTCATTTCCAGTGTTACTGTCTATATCATTTATATACACTAAAAACATGATTGGTGCCAGCACTGAACCCTGTGGTACTCCACTAGTCACTTCTTTCCATGAAGAGTAGTTTCCTATTAGTACTGTTCTCATTTCTCTTTTTATGAGAAAATCTTGCATCCAACAAAACAGTTTGCCTCCAATTCCTCCTTCATGGTACAGTCTCCATAAAAGTCTTTGGTGTGGTACTGTGTCAAAAGCTTTCTTGAAATCTAAATAGATACTGTCCACCCATCCTTCCCTTTCCTGTATTGTGTTTGTTACTCTGTCATAGTAGCTCAACAGATTAGTAACACATGATTTTCCTTTTCTGAAACAAAACTGTCTTTCTGTTATCATACTGTGTTCTTCTAGATGATTTACCCAAGCTTTTATTATAAGCATTTCTAATACCTCGCTTACAACACTGGTCAGTGATACTCGTCGGTTGTTGAGTGGATTTTGTCTATTTCCTTTCTTCAATCAGGGGACAATATTTGCGTTCTTCCAAATATCAGGTAGTTTACCTTGACTCAAGGATTTCTTGAAAATTAAAAATAATGGTTTCCTTAACTCCTTTGCACATTCTCATAGTACCCAACATGAAATTTCATCAGGACCACTTGCTTTTCCTCTGTCTAATCTATTTAACTCCTCCTGTATTACTTTTTCTGCTATTTATATATCTGGTAGTATGTGTGGACATGCATGTTCCACATAGTCCCTCTCAAAATTTTTTTCTTCTGTAAAAACTAATTGGAAATTCTTAATTAGTGCTTCACAAATATCTTTCTCTTGTGTATAAGTGGTTCCCTCGTCCGTAATGCATTGTATTATATATTTTACTTTGGTTTTGCTTCTGGTATAGCTGTAAAACAGCTTTGGTTGATCACTACTTTCATTTATTATATCCTCCTCAAATTGTTTTTGGGCTTCCCTCCTTATTCTTGCATAATTGTTTCTTGCCTGTTTGTAATTATTATACGCCCTTTCACTATTGTGTCTTCTGTATACATTCCACAACAAATCTCTTCTTCCTTTTGATTTTTTACATTCCTCATTGAACCATTTTTTTTTTTTTTTTTTTTTTTTTTTTTTTAATGCGAGGAAGAAGGAACCAAAGGCCACGAGCCCGCAGTAACAGTTCCCTCCAAGAGAAAAACAAAATACAATAGAGAGCCAAATTCAAGATCCGATCATTTTGAGATGCCTGGACACACTGCGTCTGAAAGACTGGAGATCATAGGCTGCAGGAAATAAATACAGAGGGAGACAGTTCCAGAGCTGACCCGTTGCATAAATGAAAGACTGGGAGTAACGGTTAACTCTTGCATTATAGAGCTGGACAGAAAAGGGATGAGAGTTTGCTGCCAGACGGGTGCTATGCGCCCGTCGTAGAGGTGGAGGAATGCAAGAAGACAGTTCAGAGGAGCAGCGACCATTAAAGTAGCGATAGAAAAGAGATAAAGATGCAACAGTGCGGCGAAGAGACAGAGGTTGAAGGGAGCCAGTAAGAGGAGGAGAGTTAATGAGATGAAAAGCCTTTGACTTCACCCTATTGAGAAGAGCTGTATGTGGGGAGCCTCCGCACACATGAGAGTTGTACTCCACACAGGGGCGGATAAAACAACTGTATAGAGTCAACAATTGTGCAGGGGTAAAGAAAGAGCGGAGTCGGCTTAGCACACCCAATCTCTTGGAAGCAGATTTTACAAGAGATGTAATATGATCTTTCCAAGATAAGTCCCGAGTAAATGAAACCCCAAGCATGTTCAAAGATGATGCAGGATTAAGCTGAATCTTATTAAACATTAGTGGGTATACCTGTGGAAGATTTTGTCGGGTTGATAGGTGTAAGAACTGAGTCTTAGATACATTAAAGACAACCATATTATTTTTACCCCAGTCAGAGATACGAGCCAAGTTAGACATTAGGTGTGCCATAGCCTCATCCCTTGTTTGTTGAAGTAACTGTTGAGATGGGTGCTGCGGGAACCAAATGGAAAGGTGAAGGGTGGAGTCATCAGCGTATGAGTGGACAGGGTTAGTTGTACAGCTTAGAAGATCATTGATGAATAAAAGGAAGAGAGATGGTGATAGGACAGAGCCCTGAGGAACACCACTGTTGATAGATCTAGGAGAAGAACGATGGCCGTCTACAACAGCAGCTATAGAACGACCAGAAAGGAAGCTAGCAGTGAAGGCACAGATAGAAGGATAGAAACCGTAGGAGGGCAGTTTGGAAATTAAAGATTTATGCCAGACTCGATCGAAAGCCTTTGAGATGTCAAGTGCAATGGCAAAGCTTTCGCCAAAGCCCCGAAAGGAGGATGACCAGGAGTCTGAAAGGTAGGTGAGAAGATTGCCAGTGGAGCGTCCCTGACGGAACCCATACTGACGATCGGAAAGAAGGTTGTGATAGGAAAGATGCCTTAAAATTTTTCTATTAAGAATTGACTCAAAAACTTTTGAAATACAGGACGTTAAAGCAATTGGACGATAGTTGGAGGGTTGGGAGTGGTCACCCTTCTTTAGGACAGGCTGAATGAGAGCAAACTTCCAGCAAGAAGGAAAGGTACAAGTTGACAGACAAAGGCGAAACAGTTTGCCTAGGCAGGGTGTAAGCACAGAAGCACAATTCTTGAGAACAACAGGAGGGACCCCATCAGGCCCATATGCCTTGTTAGTACTGAGGCCAGTGATGGCAGAAAATACATCAACTGAAGAAATTTTAATGTCAGCCATGAGGAAGTCAGAGGGGGGAAATGATGGAGGAACAGCACCGGAATCATCTAAGGTGGAATTGGAGGAGAAAGTCTGTGCGAAGAGATCTGCTTTATCAGTAGAAGAAATAGCTACAGAAACATCAGAGTAGAAAAGAGGAGGGAAGGATGATGAGGTAAAGTTGTTAGAAAGATTTTTGGCAAGGTGCCAGAAGGAGCGGGAAGAATTCGAGTTGGAGAGTTGAGAGCATTTAGTATGGATGAAATTATTTTTAGTAGAGCGAAGAACAGACTTAGCACGATTCCGGGCAGAAACGAAAAGATGATGTGATTCAGGGGTGGGTTGGCTCCAGTACCTTTTGTAGGCCCTCTCCTTGTTGCGGACAGCATTAGAACAAGAGTGATTAAACCAAGGCTTTCTTGCGTTAGTCAAAGGATATGAGAAAGGAATGTATGCTTCCATGCCTGAGAGAATAACCTCCGTAATGCGCAAGGCACACTCAGATGGCTCACGGCCATGGAAGCAATAATCATTCCAGGGAAAATCAAAGAAGTACTGCCTGAGGGCCTCCCAGTCCACGGCTCCAAAATGCCACAGACGACGTTTCCCTGGAGGGTCCACTGGCCGTACCGGAGTAATAGGACGGGTTAAGGTAATAAGGCTGTGATCGGAGGGGCCCAACGGAGAGAAAAGATTAACAGAGTAAGCAGAAGGATTAGTTGTGAGGAAGAGGTCAAGTATGTTGGAGCTCTCTCCTAGGCGGTCAGGGATACGGGTAGGGTGCTGTACAAGCTGCTCTAGGTCATTAAGGATAGAAAAGATGTAGGTTTGTTCACCAGGTGGATCCGTGAAAGGAGATGAGAGCCAAAGGTGGTGGTGAACATTGAAATCTCCAAGAATGGAGATTTCAGAGAAAGGAGAAATGGACAGAATGTGTTCCAACGTAGAAGTAAGATAGTCGAAGAATTTTTGATAGTCAGTAGAATTAGGGGATAAGTAAACAGCACAGATATATTTAGTCAGAGAATGACAGGAAAGCCAAAGCCAGAGTGTGGAGAATTCAGAAGAATCAAGTTCAGGAACACGAGAGCAAGATAAGTCGTTGCGTATGTATACACAACAGCCACCTTTGGCTTTGAAATGAGTATAGAGAAAGTAGGAGGATACAGAAAAGGGTTTGCTGTCAGTTGCCTCAGACAGCTGAGTCTCCGTTAGAAAAAGAAGGTGAGGTTTAGAGGAGGAGAGGTGGTGCTCAACAGAGCGAAAGTTAGATGAAAGGCTGTGAATGTTGCAGAAATGAAGAAGAAGAGAGTCAGACAGTGGTTCCAGGCACCTCGATTCGTCACCGGGAGAGGGGCAGATGGCGGAGGCATTTATGGTCCCCCCCCTGGGGACTCCGAGGCTTGGTGAATCGACGCCATTTTTGGTGAATTTTGAATAGGAAGTGTAGTGTGTACTGTGCATGTAGTTTGGTGAAGATAGTTAGAGAAATTTGTACTGGAGAGCATGCTGGCCTACTCTCTGTGTAACTGAGACACTGAAAAAGTTCAGCAAAGGGGGATGGTCAGGAACTAGTCGTGAGGGCTGATGAAACGGGAGCTCCAGCACTCCCTGTCATCAGCTTTCCATCCACCTCAGGAGTACTGCCCTGCTCAACTGGTGCTACAGTCTACTTCTTTGTGCTGTGGGATGTACTTCTGGACTCCTATTTCATAAAATTCACAGAATATACAACGCATTTAAATCTTGTCCTCTAAGCTCATTTTCCCAATCAACTTTTAAGAAATACTTCTTTAGGTTTTGATAATTTCCCTTTTTATAGTTTAGGCTGTTTTTGTGACTTTCATTGCTGTTAACTATGTCATATGCTACCCTGAAGTTGCAATTTAGTACTGCATGATCGCTTTTACCGAGTGGAGGGTGATATATTAAACTGTCTTTATCATTTTCTTGCCTAGTAAATATTAGACCTAGCACTGAAGGTACATTGAATCCTCTTTTTCTGGTGGTTTCCCTCACATGTTGCGTTAGGAAAAACTCTTGTAAGAGATCCAGGAGCTTTTGGTCCCAAAAGCTTTCTTGGCTAATTATATCTAGCGTATTCCAATTTATATTTGTATCAAAATCTCCAGTTAGTATAATTCTTTCCGATTTCTCTTCCATTTTATGTAGTAATGATCTTAAACTCTGAATTGTACTCTCTGCCAGGTCCTCATATTCATCTCTTTCCCATGTGTTTGATCTGGGTGGCATGTACAAATTGGCTACAATTACTTTCCCTTCAGATGTGTTGATCTCTACTGCAATTAGTTCTACTTGTGACGGTATATCTAGTTTTATTTCATTGACTTTTAGATTTTTCTTAGTTAATATTATAATTCTTCCTCCTTTTTTTAAATTTCTGTCTCTTCTCCATATATTGTATTCCTCTAAGTTTAGTATGTCATTGGATATCCTTGGTGTTAATTTTGTTTCAGTTAGGCATATCATTTGTGGTTCATTTTCTCTGACATAATCATTCATCTCTAGTAATTCAGATACCATTCCATCCACATTTGAGTACATCAACTTTATCATCTTGTTTATATACTTGTCATGACATGGTTTTACTACCTTCCTCCTTTTTATTCCATCCTGTTTGTGTACCACTTTCGTACCTGCAATCCTATTACTTTGTAAAAAAAATTTCTTCTTCTCCTCTTCTGATCTTTCCTTATTTTTTGTTTTTGCTTCCTCCCTTTTCTCTTTCAGTAATTCCAGTTCCTCTTGTGTTATGCATCTTTTTATCCATACATTTTTGAACTCCTCTTTTTCCATAAGATTCTTTGCATTTTTTAGTATCTCCTCCAGTGTTTACACTCTGGAAAGTCACCTTTAGAGGTCTTGTCCTGCTTTACTCGTATTTCCCTAACCTTTTGTGTTCCTCTATGTCTTTACTACAGTTTTCTTCTGATACTTCTTTCAGTAAGCTCATTACATTTGCCATCTCCTTTTTGTCTCTTGTGATCTTGTTTTTTAAATCTTCCTCTTCTATACCAGTGATTACTATAGATTTATTTATATCTACTGAATCTCTGGCTAACTCTGGATTGTTTTGGATTATTCTTTTCACTTCCTGTTTAATGCTTTTTTCCTCCACCCTTGTTTCTAAGTCTTTCTTTACTTTCACCATTTCAGCATACGTGGTTTCCACATCATTTTTGTAGCTTTGCACAGCTTCATTCACCTGTGTTATCTTCTCTTCAATATCACTGCTTTGGTCTATCAGACTCTTCCATAACACTCTTGTGATTGACTACTGTACTTGCCATTTCACTAATTTTCTTCCTAAGTGTACTCATTCCACTGTTAGTTCACTGATGGTTGTGTCTTTCTTGTTGGCCTCCCTTCCTAGTTTTTCTATTTCTTCCTTTTGTAAGTGCATCTGCTTCTTTATTTCATCAACTTCATTTTTGAAAGCCATTTCTAGTTTGTGTACACGTTCAACCAGTCTATTGTGAGTCTGCACTTCAACCAGTTCTTGGTAGAAAACATCATTTTGCTTTCTACTTTTATCCCTTTTCTTTTCCAAATTTGCTTTACTAAAGTATGTACTGTATCCATTTTGCAATTCTAAAAGTACAGAGTATGTACTTACATTCCCCGTTCTCCTGTAGTCTAAACAAACCTCAGCTGACTGAGCGCATTCTTTCGTCTTGGTTCACTTTTCTGTTTGAACAAGTCTTGTTTAAACTTCTTATTATTTTTTTTTTCCTTTTAATAATGAGAAATCATTTAGTCTAACCTGGTACAAAGCTTGACTCATATAAAGATACTAATTTAGGTAATGCCACTGGCCGTGTTGGTTCGGTACGGAGCGCCGATGTCGTACGTCTGCCTCCTTTGACTCCCTGTGTGTGTGTGTGTGTGTGTGTGTGTGTGTGTGTTCTTACCTAATTGTATCTTTACAGGAATGAATCAAGTTCGTATTCTCTCAGGTATTAAACCATTTTTATCATACATATCCTTTAATTTGTGAAGAGTTTTGGCACACGCTTCTTCATTCAGTAGTGAATTCCACTGATCAGTTGCCCTATTTGAGCTGAATTACCTTACGTCTTTATCACCTCTCTTTTTATGTAGTTCTTTGCAGCGTCCTCTTGCTGATGCTTTCCCATAGGTTATATATTCATTCATGTCTATTTCTCTTTCCCTACGATGCATTTATATGGCATAATCATGCCTCCTTTTTTCCTTCTCTCCTGTAGTGTTGGTAGATTTAATTTTTCTAGTCATTCTTCATAGTTTAGAACCCTTAAGCTTGGTATCCATCTTGTAGCAACCTTTTGTACTTTTTCAATCTTATCTGTATGTTTTTTTGAGATGGGGATTCCATACTACTGATGTATATTCCAGGGCTGGTCTAATGAATGATGTTATCATATTCTTTCTAAACATGTTTTCATTTATATATATGTGAATGCCGTTCTCATAATAGCAAGCAATGTATACATGTTACATACCTACTCACTGATATGGTCATCTGGTGACAGTCTGTTATTGATAATTACTCCTAGGTCCTTCTCCCTTTCTGATATGTGTAGGGTTGATCTTCTTAACTTATAATCCCAATCTGGTCTTTTCTCACTTTTACCAAATTTAATTACATAACACTTGTAAACACTGAATTCCATTTGCCATTTATTGCTCCACTGATGAACCTTGTTTAATTCCTTTTGCAGCACTTTGCAAGAATCTGTGTTAGTATTTTCCTTTATATTTTGGAATCATTTGCAACCATATTTAGATACCTTCCATTTCCAATGTTACTGTCTATGTCATTTATATATACAAAAAACATAATTGGTGCCAGGACTGAGCCCTGTGGCACTCCACTGGTCACTTCCCTCCATGATGAGTAATTTCCCCTTAATATTGTTTTCATTTCCCTTATCCTGAGAAAATCTTGCATCCAACAGTACAGATTGCCTTGGATACCTCCTTGATGGTACAGTTTCCATAAAAGTCTTTGGTGTGGTAGTCTGTCAAATGCTTTCTTGAAATCTAAATAGATACTGCCCACCCATCCTTCTCTTTTCTGTAATGTTTCTGTAACTCTGTCTATCTATCTATCTATTGCCAGACGCCTCAATCCTGTTTGGGGTGGCCACAAACAAATCGCCTCCAAGTCGCCCTGTCTCCCGCCATTTCACTGCCCTGCTCCCAACTCACACCCCCCTCTCTCATATACCTCTCCACCCCATCCCTCCATCTCATCCTCGGCTTCCCCCTCCCTCTTCCTCTCTCCACCTCACTCACATACACTCTCTTTGTCAGTCTTTCACCCTCCATCCTCTCCACATGGCCAAACCACCTCAGTGTGTTCCTCATAACGCTTCCTATCACATTCACATCCACACCACAACGCTCCTTTATATCCTCATTCGTCAGCCTGTCTCTCCATGTGACTCCACAGGCTCCTCTTAAATAACTCATTTAGCAACAAATTATTTTCCCTTTCCAAAACTGAACTGCCTCTCTGTTATCATACCATGTTCTTCTACATGGTTTACCCAAACTTTCCTTATCAGCTTTTCCAGTATCTTACAATACTGGTCAGTGATACTGGTCGATAGTTGAGTGGATTTTGTCTATTCCCTTTCTTCAATAGGGGAATAATATTTGCTTGCTTCCAAGTATCAGGTAGTTTACTTTTACCTAAGGATTCCTTGAGTATTAAATACAATGCTCTGCTTAACTCTTCTGCACATTCATGTAGCACCCAACCTGAAATTTCGTCAGGACCATTTGCTTTTCCTTTGTCTACTCTACGTAACTCTTCCTGTACTTCTTTTTCTGATATCTGTATATCTGGTAATATGTGTGGGAATGCATGTTCCATATCATCTCTCTCAAAATTTCTTTCTTTTGTAAAAACATATTGGAAGCTTTTATTTAGTGTTTCACAAATATCTTTCTGTTGTGTATAGATGATCCAGTCATCTGTAATGGACTGTATTTTATCTTAAACTTTAGTTTGCTTTAGATGTAGATGTAAAAAAGTTTTGGTTGGTCACACTTTTATTTATAATGCCCTCCTCAAACTGACTCTGAGCCTCCCTCCTAATCTTTGTTTCTTGCCTGTTTATCATTGTTATATGCCCTCTCACTATTGTGTTTCCTGTATCTATTCAACAGCAAATCTCTTTTTTTCTTTTGATTTTTTACATTCTGTTTTAATCCATTTGTTTATTCTCATTTCTGTTGCTTTGTGCTGTGGGATGTAATTTTGGATTCATATTTCTGAAAGATCACTGAATTTTCTATATAAAATATTTAAATCTTGTCCTCTAAGTTCTTTTTCCCAATCTATCTCTAAGAAGTACTTCTTAGGTCATGATAGTTGCCCTTCTTGTAATTTAGACTCTTTTTGTAACTCATCATGGCCTTTGGTTCCTTCTTCCTCGCATAAAAAAAAAAAAGAAAGAAAAAAAAAACGTCATATGTAATCCTGAAGTTACGATTCAATACTGCATGGTCGCTTTTGCCAAATGGGGGTGATAAATTACTGTATATTGTCAATTTCATTTTCTTGCCTAGTAAATATAAGATCTAGTACTGACGGATCATCAAGTCCTATTTTTCTGGTGTTTTCCTTTACATGCTGTGTTACGAAAAACTCCTGCACAAGATCTATAAGCTTTTGATCCCAACAGGTTTCATGGCTTTTTACATCTAGAGTATTCCAATTTATATTTAAACTGAAGTCTCCAGTTAATATAATTCTTTCAGATTTCTCTTATGGAGTATGTAATAATGTCCTTAAACTTTGATTTGTACTTTCTGCCAGGTCCTCATATTCGCCTCTTTCCCAAGTGTTTGTTTTGGGTGGGATGTATAAATCTGCCACAATTAATTTCCCTTTTGATGTGTTAACTTCCAACGCAATCAGTTCTACTTGTGAGGGTATATCTAGCTTTACTTCTTTGACATGTAGATTTTTCTTTAAGATTATAATTCCTCCTCCCTTTCTCAAATTTCTATCTCTTCTCCATATATTCAATTCCTCTAAGTTTAGGGTATCGTTTGATATCTTTGAGGTGAATTTTGCTTCAATTAGGCAAATAATGTGTGGTTCCTTATCTTTGATGTAGTCTTTTATATCTGAACAATTTAGACACCATTCCATCTACATCTGAGTACATCAACCTAATCATCTTGTTTATATACTTGCCATAACTTGAGTCTTCTACCTTCCTCCTTTTTGTTCCCTATTGGTTATGTACCACTTTTGTACCTCCATGCCCAATTACTTCGTAAAAAAATACTCTTCTCTTCCTCTGATCTTTCCTCGTTCTTTGTTTTTGCCTCCTCCCTTTTCTCTTTTAGTATTCCCAATTCCTCTTAAGTTAGGCATCTTTTTATCCATACTTTTTTAAATTCCTCTTTTTCCATGAGTTTGCATTTTTTAGTATTTGCTCCACAGTGTTCACACTCTGCAAGGTTACTTTCAGAGGGTCATGACTTGTTTCTCTCATATTTCCCTAGCCTTTTTTGTGTTCCTCTATGTCTTTATTACAGATTTCCTCTGATACTTTCTTCAGAATGCTCATTATATTTGCCATCTCCTTTTTCTCTCGAAATTTTGTTTTTTTATTTTTTGGGCAGTGTGATGAGTAAGGATGGAAGTTTACAGGGTGAAAAGGGTGAAGTGCTTGAAAGGGTGCAACAGGGAAGAAAGGTTGCTGGTTCTTTGAAAGCAGTGATAAGAAACAGGGAAATGAGCATGGAAGTGAAAAAGTTACTACATGACAGTATTGTGACACCAACTCTAACGTATGGAAGTGAAGCTTGGACCGTGTTGGAGGGACAGAAGTCAAGAGTGAGAGCAGTGGAAATGGGTTATTTGAAAGGAGCATGTGAAGTCACATGGAGAGATAGACTGAAAAATGAGGATGTGAAGGAGCGTTGTGGTGTGGATGTGGATGTGATAGGAAGTGTTAGGAGAAACATACTGAGGTGGTTTGGCCATGTGGAGAGGATGGACAATGAGAGACTGATGAGGAGAGTGTATGTGAGTGAGGTGGAGGGAAGGGGAGGGAGGGGGAGGCCAAGGATGAGATGGAGGGATGGAGTGGAGAGGTATATGAGAGAGGAGGGGTGTGAGCTGGGAGCAGGGCAGTGAAATGGCGCTGGACAGGGTGACATGGAGGTGTTTTGTTTGTTGCCACCCCTTACAGGATTAAGTAGTCTGGCAAAAGACAGATAGATAGATAGATAGATAAATTTCTGATCTATACTAGTAATTACTATAGCTTTACTGATATCTGCTGAATCTTTGGCCAATTTTGGGTTGTTTTGGATTATTTTTTTCACTTCTTTTCTAATGTTTTTTTCTTCAACTTTTGTTTCTAAGTCTTTCCTTATTTTCACCATTTCAGCATACGTAGTTTCCACATCATCTTTATAACTTTGCATCACTTCATTCATATGAGTTATCTTCTCCTGAATATCACTATTTTGGTCTATCAGACAACTTGCTTGCCTACTTGTCTCCTCCATAATACTCTCACGGTTGACACCCGTACTTGCCATTTCCCCAATCTTCCTTTTAAGTGAACCCACCTCAACTGACAGCTCATCTACTGTTGTATCTTTCTTGTTTAATTCCTTTACTACCGGGTAATTTTTCATTTTATTCCTTCTGTATGTGCAACTGCTTCTTAATTTCATCCATTTCACTTTGAAATGCCCATTCCAATCTGCTTACCCTTTCTACTAACTTGCTGAATGTTGCCATTTCTAACAATTCCTTGTAGAAACCATTCTGTTTTCTACCCCTTCTCCTCTTCCCAACTCCTTCCATATTTGCTTCACTTAATTTGGTGGTTCTCTTCTGTTAATACTAAGAAAAAGAAAAAAGTTTTTACTTACAATTATGCCTCTTACTCGCTTGTGCTACCATAGTCAAAACAGCTGGAACTTGATCAACACATTCCTGCACTATTTGCCTGTGTTCTATTATTTTAGAACACCATTTAGTTAAACCCTGTGCAGAGCCTGACTCATATAAAGATAATTTAGGTATAGCCAGTTATTGCCAAGAGTGGCCAGATCGGAGCAAGGAGATATGACGTGTTGACTCTCTGACGCCTCAACTCTCTCCCTCTCATGTGTATTTACCTAACTGTATTTACCTAATTGTGATACACAGGAAATGAGCTACGCTCATGGAGTCCCATCTCTGTTTCTCAATAAGTCAAATTTAGCTTTAAACTCGTTTAAGTTTTTACACTGGACAATCTCTTTGTCCAGGCTATTCCACAGGTCTATACATTTATAAGGAAAACTATATTTCTTGATATCCTTCAAGCAGCTTGCTTTTTCAGTTTCATTCCGCGTCCTCTTATTACTCTCTTATCCCATAAAAACAGATCTTCTTTGTCAATTTCATCTACTCCCACCATGGTCCTGAACACTGCAATCATGTCTCCTCTCTTTCTCCTTTCTTCTAGGGAAGGCAAATCCAGCTTTTCCAACCTCTCTCTATATGACAGATCTGCCAGACTGGGGACCATCTTGGTTGCAGTTCTTTGTATTCACTCAATCTTATTTATATCTTTCTTTCTGTGTGGGGACCACACTACTGCTGCATATTCTATCCTGGGGCGGATCATGGCCACTATTAATTTTTTCATCATCTCCTCATTCATATAATGAAAAGCTACTCTTATATTAGTCAGGAGTTTATACGTCTCTCTAACTGTCTTGTTAATGTGTTTTTCAGGTGACAAACTGTCCTGGACCAGCACTCCCAAATCTTTCTCTTCTCTTGCTTTTGTAATTGGTTCATTACCCATAAAATAATTCAATGATGGCCTCTTGGTACGTTTACCCTTTTCCAATATTTTACATTTCTTTGCATTAAATTTCATTTCCCACATCCGGCTCCAATCTTGTATCCTATCCAGATCCTCCTGCAGCATTTTACAATCCTCCTCAACCTCTACCTTCCTCAAGATCTTTGCATCATCAGCAAACAGACTTGCATAACTGTTCACTCCATCTACCATACCATTTACATAAATCAGGAACATTACTGGCACCAACACCGAGCCCTGTGGGATTCCACTTGTTACTTCCCTCCATCCAGACATCCTATCCTTTATTACTGTCCTCATTTGTCTGTCTCTCAAAAAGTTTCTCATCCATTCCAGGAGGTTCCCCTTCAGTCTATATGTTCTAGTTTCCACATTAGACTCTTATGAGGTACCTTGTCAAAGACCTTTTCCAAATCTAAATACACACAATCCACCCAACCATCTCTCTCCTGTAGCACGTCAATCGCTCTTGAGTAAAAACTCAACAAGATGGAAACACATGACCTTCCACTTCTAAATCCAAACTGACTTTCAGCCAAAATATTCATCTCTTCCAAATATTTTATCCAACTATCTTTCAGGATTCTCTTGCACAATTTTACGACCATGCTGGTTAGGGACACTGGTCTATAATTCAGGGGTTCTTCCCTGTTTCCTCCCTTATAAATTGGTACCACACTTGCCCTCTTCCATTCCTGAGGCACTTTCCCCTCTTCCAGAGAACACACAATTAAACTGTGAATCTTATCTGCCAGGTGTTTTCTGCATTCCTTCAGTACCCAATTTGAGATTCCATCTGGTCCTGGGGCTTTCCTCACATCTTGAGTTTCCAGTAATTTATACACTTCCTGTACTTTCACTTTTATATCTTTTATCATTACACTTCTAGTCACTCCCTCCCCTTCCACAAACTCAGTTTCATTGGTGAAAACTGACTGGAAACGTTTGTTTATTATTTCTGCTTGCATTGCCGCATCTTTATAGACCTCTCCTTCTACTTTCAGTTTGGTGATTCCTTCCTTTTGTTTCAGTTTGTCATTGACAAATCTATAAAACAGTTTGGGTTCATCCTTACCTTTGTCTATTATACCCTTTTCAAAATTCCTTTCTTCCTCTCTACGTATTCTTGTGTAATCGTTTCTAGTTCTTTTATTCTTCCTTTGTTCTGTTTTTGCCTCTCTTTCTCCAATTGTTCTATGCCATGTCTCTCTCTTTTTTGCTATCATACACCTTCTATTAAACCACTCCTTTTTTCTGTTTTCTTTCTCCCTTACCATTGGCACAAATTTTTCCCCTCCCGAATTGTAGAAGGCTAGAAAAATATCCCACTTCCTCTGTATCTCTCTTGTTTCTCTGAATTTCCTCCAATCTGCATTTTTGAAAAATATTCTCAATTCTGTAAAGTTTGCTTTCCCAAAGTTGTATCTTCCCTGCCTATAAAGCTTGTCTCTTGGTTCGACGTTCCCTGTTATCATCTGGAACTCAATGACCACATGATCACTTTTTCCAATAGGATACAGATACTACAAGGATTCTATTACATCGGGGTCTTTGTTAAACAGTAAGTCTAGTCTTGCTGGTGTGTCCTCACCTTGGAACCGTGTCTGTTCTTTGACCCATTATGTCATCACTTTGTTCACTGTTATATTTAATAATGTAGTGCTCCACGAATCTTCGCTGCCTCCTGAGTCCCATTCCTCCCAGTTCACCTCTTTACAATTAATGTCACCCATTAAAATTATATTGTTACTTCTCTCAATCATTTTCTATAAATAGCTAGCCATGTCTGACAACATTTCCTTGTATTCATCATAATTCTATGCTCCTCTCTTAGGGGGAACATAAACTACTGCCATATCCCTCTTGCTATTCTCTCCAGTTTCTAATTTCATATCTATCACTTCGGCCCTGCCTTCTCCCATTACCACGGTATCTACATTCATGTTGTTCTTCACTGCTATCATCACTCCTCCTCCCGTTTTTTCTTTTCTGTCTCTTCTCCACAGTTTGTATTTACCATCTCCCATATGAACATCAATATCTTCTCTTAATTTGGTCTCTACAAAGCACATAACATCAGGTTCATGTACCCTCAAAAAATCGTTGATTTCTAGCCTTGCCAATATTAAACCATCAACATTAGTATATGCCACCTTCCAATTATTTTTGATGTTTTTTATACCCTCTTTTCTCCTTCTCTCCACCAGTACCACTTCCTTAATTTCTGATCCATGACTCTCCAATAAAACACTGTCTTCTCTTCCTCCGTTCTCTGTTCGTTTTTTACCTTTGCTTCCTTTACTAATTCCTTTATTTTAGCTCTTTCTTCCTCATTTGCATCTCTCCTTATCCAAATATTTTTTAACCCTTCCTTCTTTGATAATTTCCATGTTCTACTGATAATTTCATTAACTGTTGCCTGGGACTTAAACTTAACCTTCAATGGCCTTGCCCCTCCTTCATCGTACTTTCCTAACTTAAACACCTCTTTAATCTCTTCTTGAACTTCGTTGTTTTCCTCCATGACTACTGATATTATTTCTTTAACCTTACTCAGTTCTTCTCTTTCTCTTTCTGATCTTATTGTCATACGTTTTTCTTTAACTCCTGAAATTATTACAGATTTTTTCTTATCTGCTGAATCCCTAACTAAAGATTCTCTGCTTCTCAGCACCCTAACCACTTCCCTCTCCACCTTTTCCTTGCTTTGTTGTTCTATATTCTCTTTCAAATTTACATTTCCCTCTTCCTGAATTTTCTTCTACCCCTTATGTTGCTCCTTGATTTCTTTAATGTGCTTGTCCTGTATTCTTGATTTGCATTCATACTCATCTAGTTTGCTTTTCATCCTCTTTGTACTTCCAACCTCTTATTCTCCCTCTTGAGCTGTTTTAGTTCATTTGATGCTGATTCATTACTTACTTTCAATTCTGTGACTTCTCTTTCTTGCTGTACACTGCGTGTGCAAACTTTTTCAAGTTTACTTTGTAAAACTATGATCTCTCTCTCCTGCTCTTGGGTTCGTTCCTGTAATTCTCTAATTACTACCCATACCTTTTTTTATTTCCTGGATATTCCTTTTCGCTGTTTTCTCTACTCCAGCTACTCTTGTTTGGTTCAACATAATACTTACATTTCCCACATCGTCTTTGGAGAAGCCCTCGAATTCCTTTTCGTCATTTGTAAACAAAGCTCCATCGCCCTCCGCCATTGTGCAACCATATGGAATCTTTCAATTTCCACTGTATCTTGAACTCTTTGACCGAAACCTGCTGGATTTTTTTATTATTAACCAACGGGACCACCACTCACGCATTCATTTTCACAATCACAATAGGCTGGTCTCCTTTTTCGCCGTTGATTTAACGATTATTTCTGCACAATCCTGGGAGAGCTCCGTCTCTGTCGGCGACCTGTGTGTGTGTGTGTGTGTGGTCATATGCATGCGTGTGTGTGTGATGAGCAGCAGTTCAAAAGTGCTCTCATAATTTGATGAAATAATTTTAGATACTGTGTATTGTCTGAATACAGTACTGGCCTTCCTATGCAGGAGGTTTAGATGTCACCCACACTTGTGTCAGAATTGCCTATATGCATACCCTGTCAATAGTTTTGACATCTATTTAACCAGCCGCATGCCAGCTATTTTTAGCCCTTTGGATCACCTCCGTGCCGGCCATTTTTTGACCTTTTTTTTATTGGCTAAAATGATAGATTTTGATGTGAAAACAACAGATTCACCATTAAAATGCTCACCAAAGCTCGGAAATGGGTTTTATTGAGTCCTGCGTACTTGTACACAGGTATACCTGCTCTCTCATGCTCGCCATGTAGGTGAGAGAAAGCTGTTTTCTATGTAAGGTATACTCAGGTATTTATGCTGGGAAGGTACAGCAATGTTCAGTACACTTTTCTGATTACTTATTCCTTCAACATCTATCACGATTTGCGTGTCTGTCTCACTGTGAATGCATTACCTTACACTTACTTGAAGAGAGGTACAACCTGACTTCGTTAAGTACAGTCCTGGCACTTACAAGAAGGTATTTACAACTTGACTTAACTCTATAGTCCTTACACTTACAAGAAAATATTTACAACTTACACTTATGTGAAAATATTTACAAAATGCCTTCACTATGTACAGCACTGGGTGAGGCACACAGGCAGAGTGAGTGTGAGGGGGGAGCGAGCGAGTGTATATGGCCTTGACAGCCTGGGGGATGGTAGAGGAACAGTTACCATACATGCCTGCCAATTTTTACCAGCGAATCTTGAAAAATGCAGTCACGTTTTAAAACAGCACTGGCACTGGCTGCAGAATTATGTCAGGCCGTTTTAAAACGGCACTGGCACTGGCTGCAGATTTATGTCAGGCCATTTTAAAACAGCACTGGCACGCAGCGGGTTAATGCTCTAGAGGACCATCTTCCACCTTAGTGGCATGAGACAGGTTTGAGCCAACTTTCCCTTGCTTGCTTCACGACAGTTCGAAAGAGATGTAAAGCTCAAGCTGCCGGGTGGATATTGTTCAGAAATTTTCAGTAAGATGAAGCAGTGTTTGAATCCATGATGCTTTTTATCCCTGGAGTTGTGACCAGTGCTCATAAACTCTTCTTCGTTAATCTAAGAACCAGAACAAACTTAGAGATTTCCTTCAGATTGATATTTGTTTGACATATCCCAGAAAATAATACTGTATAAAATAGTTATAATGTGTTGAAATGGGTGAATCCAATCATACAGTAATGAAATATTTGAATATACTTTGCTAAGAGGCAGATGAATGCACTTGGCTAAAGAAACCCAGCCAAAGTATTTCACTGATCTGTAATGTCACCCATCAGATACTCTTTCTTTCCTCTCCATCAGCACTCATTCTTCCTCCACAAACAGACACCCACACTGACACACACCTCCCCTCTCCCTCCTACTTCAAAATACTTCAAAACCCGCACACTGGCATGCGACTTTACAAGTTAGGAGAGAGAGCATTGGCACTGCTAAGTGATAATGTCAGGAGTGGAGCCAACCATACAGTGCCACAACCATCCTATCTAAACATTCATCAACTCCATACTTTCTCATGGGGAGTGGATACCATATTCCATCTAGGTCTAGCCCCTTGAGGGTCATTGGTATGGACACAAGGGTTCCACAGAGGTAAAAAGGTTGAGAAAATGCTTCAAAACCTGCACACTGGCATGTGACTTTACAAGTTAGGAGAGAAAGCATTGGCAATGCTAAGTGATAATGTCAGGAGTGGAGCCAACCGTACAGTGCCACAACCATCCTACCTAAACATTCATCAACTCCATGCTTTCTCATGGGGAGAAGATACCATGTTCCATCTAGGTCTAGCCCCTTGAGGGTCATTGGTATGGACACAAGGGTTCCACAGAGGTAAAAAGGTTGAGAAACACTACACTTGACAACCAAGTACCTTTTAAATACTACCCTTACCTTACTATAGTGTATGGATAGATGCTTCCACTTGGAAAAAACTCTGTTACATTTCTCACATGAATGCTTCTTGCTAACAGCATTTGTAGTGATGGTGTTAGCGCTACTGTCCTCCCCACGAACAGGGTCTGGTACTGACGAATCATGTGCCTCGTTTTTTCGTCTACGACGCTTCGACACAGAATCAGCTATACTGGAATGAGGACAAGAGCCAATGTAAAACAAACATGCAAGCACAAGCATGCACACACACACACACACACACACACACACACACACACACACACACACACACACACACACACTTTCAAGAGGAGATGCAGACAGATAAATGTGTCAATGATAAGATCTAATCTAGAATATGCATCAATGACATAGCAACCTCAATAAAATACACTTGTAAGAAAACTGGGAAAGGTACACACAATGGCAACTAGGATGCTACAAAATTTGGGAACTGTCTTATGAAGAGGAGACTGAAGAAGCTGAAGTTACCAATGCTATGTGAGAGAAGAGAGAGAGAGGAGATTTTATTATGATGTTTAATGGAGATAAAAAACTGGAAAAAGCGAATAAAGACGATCAGTTTGTGGAAGATAATGGAAAGACAAGAAGACAAGAATATAACTTGAAGAAGAGCAGATGCTTAAACAATGTGAAAAAAATTTAGTTTTCCAAATAAAGTGTAGAAATTTGGAACAGTTTGGAAGGGGAGGTGGTGCAAGAAAAGAATATCTCTGTATTTAGAAATTAGATTGGACAATTTAATTATGCTATGCTCAATTTCTGTATACAACATGACAAGTAGGTAAATACAAGTAGGCGCACACACACACACACACACACACACACACACACACACACACACACACACACACACACACACCGCTCGCTGATGCAGTGGTAATGTTCCCACTTGCCAACTGGTGGGCGGGAGTTCGCGCCTCGCTCAGGTTGCGAAAAGTTTCACTGACAAAGTGGGTGGTTACTGTCCCCCTTGAGCAAGGGGACGGGTGTGTGCGTGTGTGAAGGTCACAGCCTTGCCCTTAGATCGGACTATATGAGCTCTCAGCTCCCTTCCGGGAGGGTTAAAGCTGACCATCACGACATCAAGTGATCCTGACCGACCCGGTGAATTACACACACACACACACACACACACACACACACAGAATGTTCATTTGGGAGATGGTAAATACAAACTGTGGAGAAAAGACAGAAAAGAAAAAACAAGGAGGAGTGATGATAGCAGTGAAGAACAACATAAATGTAGATACCGTGGAAATGTGAGAAGGCAGGGCTGAAGTGATATATTTGAAATTAGAAACTGGAGGGAATGTTAAGCGAGATATGGCGGTAGTGTATGTTCCCCCTAAGACGAGAGCATGGAATGATGACGAATACCAGGAGATGTTGTCAGATATGGCTAGCTATCTACAAAAAATAATTGAGAAAAGCAATAATATAATTTTGGTGCGTGCTTTTAATTGTAAAGAGGTGAACTGGGAGGAATGGTACTCGGGAGGTGGCGAGGATTCGTGGGGCACTATGTTATTAAATATAATAATGAATAATGTGATGACGCAATGGGTCAAAGAAGACACACGGTTTCGAGGTGAGGACACACCAGCAAGGTTAGATTTACTGTTTATCAAAGAACCCGATGTAATAAAATCACTGAAATATCTCTGTCCTTTAGGAAAAAGTGATCATGTGGTCATGAGTTCCAGATGATAATAGGGAACATCGAGCCAAGAGATGAGCTTCATAGACAGGGAAGATACAACTTTGGGAAAGCAAACTTTACAGGATTGAGAAACTTTTTTGAAAATGCGGATTGGAGAAAATTCAGAGAAACAAGAGAGATACAGAGGAAGTGGGATATCTTTCTAGACCTCTATAATTTGGGAGTGGGAAAATTTGTACCAAGAGTAAGAGGGAAAGAAAACAGGAAAAAGGAGTGGTTTAATAGAAGGTGTATGATAGCAAAAAGGAGAGAGATAAGGAGTGGAACAATTGGAGAAAGAGAGGTAACAAGAGAACAAAGGAAGAATATAAAACAATCAGAAATGAATACACAAGAATACGTAGAGAAGAAGAAAGGAATTTTGAAAAAGGTATAATAGACAAATGCAGGATGAACCCAAACTGTTTTATAGATTTGTTAATGGCAAACTGAAACAAAACGAAGGGATCACCAAACAGAAAGTAAAAGAAGAGGTCTATAAAGATGCAGCAATGCAAGCTGAAATAATGAACAAATGTTTCCAATCGGTTTTCACTAATGAAAAAGAGTTTGTGGAGGGGGAAGGAGTGATTAGAAATGTACCAGTGATAAAAGATATAAAAGTGGAGGTACAGTAAGTGTATAAATTACTGGAAACTCAAGATGTAAGGAAAGCCACAGGACCTGATGGAATTTCTAATTGGGTACTGAAGGAATGCAGAGAACAACTGGCGGATAAAATTCACAGTTTAATCGTGTGTTCTCTGGAAGAGGGGAAAGTGCCACAAGAATGGAAGAGGGCAAATGTGGTACCAATTTATAAGGGAGGAAACAGGGAAGAACCCCTGAATTATTGCCCAGTGTCTCTAACCAGCATGGTTGCAAAATTGTGCGAGAGAATCCTGAAAGACAGACGGATAAAATACCTAGAAGAGATGAATATTTTGGCTGAATGTCAGTTTGGATTCAGAAGTGGAAGGTCATGTGTTTCTAACTTGTTGAGCTTTTACTCAAGAGTGATTGATGTGGTACAGGAAAGAGATGGCTGGGTGGATTGTGTGTACTTAGACTAAGAGAAGGCCTTTGACAAGGTACCTCATAAGAGACTAATGTGGAAACTAGAATATATAGGAGGACTGAAGGGGAAACTTCTGGAATGGATGAGAGACTTTTTGAGAGACAGACAAATGAGGACAGTAATAAAGGATAGGATGTCTGGATGGAGGGAAGTAATAAGTGGAGTCCCTCAAGGCTCGGTGTTGGCGCCAGTAATGTTCCTGATTAACGTAAATGATATGGTAGATGGAGTGAACAGTTATGCAAGTCTGTTTGCTGATGATGTAAAGATCTTGAGGAAGGTAGAGGTTGAGGAGGATTGTAAAATCTGCAGGAGGATTTGGATAGGGTACATGATTGGAGCCGGATGTGGGAAATGAAATTTAATGTAAAGAAATGTAAAATATTGGAAATGGGTAAAAGTACCAGGAGGCCATCACTGAATTATTTGTTGGGTAATGAATTAATCACAAAAATGAAAGAAGAGAAAGATTTGGGAGTGCTGGTCCAAGACAGTTTGTCACCAGAAAAGCATATCAACAAGATAGTTGGAGAGACTTATAAACTCTTGACTAACATAAGAGTAGCATTTCATTATATGGATGACGAGATGATGAAAAAATTAATAGTGGCCATGATCCGCCCCAGGTTAGAATATGCAGCGGTAGTGTGGTCCCCACACAAAAAGAAAGATATTAACAAGATTGAGAGAATACAAAGAACAGCAACCAAGATGGTCCCCAGTCTGGCAGACCTGTCATACTGAGAGAGGCTGCAAAAGCTGGATTTGCCTTCCTTAGAGGAAAGGAGAAAGAGGGGAGACATGATTGCAGTGTTCAGGACCATGGTGGGAGTAGATAAAATTGACAAAGAAGATCTGTTTGTATGGGATAAGAGAGTAACAAGAGGACATGGAATGAAATTGAAAAAGTCAAGCTGCTTGAAGGATATCAAGAAATATAGCTTTCCTTTCAGAGGTATAGGCTTGTGGAATAGCCTGGACTAAGAGATCGTCCAGTCTAAAAACTTAAACGAGTTAAAAGCTAAATTCGACTTACTGAGAAACAGTGACGGAAACCCACGAGCATAGCACATTCCGTGTATATCACAATTAGGTATATTAGGTAAATACATAAATATTTGGAACGACTTAGACGAAGAGGTGGTGCATGAGAAAAACATTCATGTGTGTAAAGGTAGACTTGATAAATGTGGATTTGGAGACAGGACAACACGAGCATTGCTCAATTCCTGTATACTACAAATAGGTAAATACAAATAAGTAAATACACACACACACACGAGGCGTCACAGACAGAAGACGTACGACGCATCACTCCACACTTGGCCAACCTTGGCCAAACTGGCCTTACCTAAAGAGTATCTTTATATGAGTCAAGCTCTGTACTAGAGTAAACTAACTGGTGTACTAATAAAAAAGAGTAAGTTTAAGTAAAAGTGTTATTCAAAACAAAATAAAACAAAGTAGAGCAGAACGTGCCAAGCAAGCGATCAACTGATTAGTGTTTTCTCTCCGGAGTGCACCAAGGTATGCAATTTTGTAAGTAGAATCTTACTCTTGGTACCACAAGATGACCACCATCTGTAGTAAAGCAAATTTAGAAGGAGGCAAGAACAGGGAAAAAGGTAGAAAGCAGGATGATGATTTCTACCAGGAGCTGGTTGAAATGCTGATGTTCAATAAGCTGATAGAACGAGTAAACAGACTGGAGAAGGCATTTCAGAGTGAAATGGATGAAATTATGAAGAAATTGCATATGATGAAGGAGGAAAATAAAAAATTTGTAAAGGAAGTAAACAAGAAAGACACAACAATAGGTGAGCTGCCAGTTGAGGTGAGTTAACTTAGATGGAAGATTAGTGAAATGGCAAGCACAGTTGTCAACCATAAGAGTATTATGGAAAAGCTCAGAAATGATACGGAGACAATTAGGCAAGCAAGCAGTTTGATATATCACAGCAGTGATATTGAGGAGAAGATAACCCAGGTGAATGAAGCGATGTAAAGCTACAAAAATGATGTGGAAACTACGTATGCGAAATGGTGAAAGTAAAGAAAGACTTAGAAACAAGAGTCAAAGAAAAGAGCATTAAAAAGGAAGTGAAAAAATTAATCCAAAACAATCCAAAACTGGCCAAAGACTCAGCAGATATCAACAAATCCATAGTTATCACTGGTATAGATGAGGAAGAAATAATAAATAAGATTTCGAGAGACAACAACGTAATGAGCATATTGAAGGAAGTATCAGAGGAAATCTGTAATAAAGACATAAAGAAACACAAAAGGCTAGGGAAATATGAGAGAAATAAGTCAAGGCCCCTGAAAGTAACCTTGCAGAGTGTAAACACTATGGAGGAGATACTTAAAAATGCAAACAAATTTATGGAAAAAGAGGAATTCAAAAATGTATGGATAAACAGGTGCCTAACTCAAGAGCAACTGGGATTACTAAAAGAGAAGAGGGAAGAGGCAAAAACAAAGAATGAGGGAAGATTAGAGGAAGAGAAGAATACATTTTTTTACAAAGCAATTGCACTGCAGGCACAAAAGTGATACATAACCAGGAGAGAATAAAAAGGAGAAAGGTAGTAAACCCAAGTCATGATAAATATGTTAACAAGATGATTAAGTTGATGTACAAATGTAGATGGGATGGTATTTAAATTATCAGAGATGAATGATTATATCAAAGAAAAAGAACGACATATTATTTGCCTAACTGAAACAAAAATAACACAAAGGATATCAAACGATACCCTAAACCTAAAGGAATACAATACATAGAGAAGAGATAGAAACTTAAAAAATGGAGGAGGAATTATAATATAAACAAGATTATTACATCTGAGGGAAAATTAATAGTGGCAAATTTATACATGCCACCCAGATCAAACACTTGGGAAAGAGGTGAATATGAAGACCTGACAGAGAGTACAAATCAAAGTTTAAGAGCATTACTAAATAGAATGGAGGAGAAATGTGAAAGAATTATGTTAACTGGAGATTTCAATAAAAATATAAATTGGAATACTCTAGATATAAAAGCCAGGAAAACTCTTGGGACCAAAAGCTCCTGGACCTTGTACAGGAGTTTTTCATAACACAACATGTAAAGGAAAGCACCAGAAAGAGAGGACTTGATGTACATGGCCGGGAGCCATCTGAGTGTGCCTTGCGCATTACGGAGGTTATTCTCTCGGACATAGAAGCATGCATTCCTTTCTCACATTCTTTGACTAACGCAAGAAAGCCTTGGTTTAATCACGCTTGTTCTAATGCTATCCACAACAAGGAGAGGGCCTACAAAAGGTACCAGAGCCAACCCACCCCTGAATCACATCATCTTTACGTTTCTGCCCGGAATTGTGCTAAGTCTGTTCTTCGCTCTGCTAAAAATAATTTCATCCGTACTAAATGCTTCAGGCATAAAATGATCCACAGGTATACATGGCGAGTGATGAGAAGGGTGGGTGGTGAACTGAATGAAAGGAAGGCAATGATTGATTATGTGTGTGTGGATGAAAGGATGCAAAGATGTGTAAAGGATGCAAGAGTGTATACAGGTTGGGGGAGTGGACTTTCTGACCACTACTTGGTGGTGGCCAGAATTAGGATGCAAGTAAGATGGAGGAATAGAAGAAGGGAAAGATGAGAGGAAGGAGTAGTTGCAAGGAGAGTGGAAAGGTTACAAGAGGATGAGAAAAAGGCAGAGTATAAGAGAGAAGTGGAGGAACGATTGGGCAAATATGAATTGGAGCAGATGGGAGAGGTGGAAGGTGTGTAAGATATTTACAGAAGAAATATGTGCAGCATGTGATGCGGTAGTGGAAGGAAAAGAAGACGGAGGGGGGTGCAAGGAACAGCGTGGTGGACTGAAGAGGTGGAACAGGCTGTGGCACAAAAGAAGAAAGCATACAATGAATGGATGAGAAATAGGGGCGTGGAAGAAGTTGAGAGGAAAAGGAAGAGAGAGGTGAAAAGATTAGTAAGAGAGAGTAAGAAGAGAGTGGATGAGGAATTTGGAAGGAATTTGAGTGTAAAGTGGAGGGACTAAGAAAATGTTCTGGAGAGAAGTGAAAAGAGTAAGACAGGGTGGAAGTGAGGTTAGCAGGGGAGTGAAAGATAAAAATGGTAGATTACTAGTGGAGAAGGGAGAAAAAGTGAGCAGATGGAGAGAACACTTTAAGGAATTGTTGAACGTAGAGGATGGAAGTAATGCGAGTAGAAGTGGCTAGGGAATGGCTGGGAGAAGGACGGAGGTGAGAAGACAGGAAGAAATCAGTAGGATAGAAATTGTGGAAGCAATGAAGAAAGTTAAATTGGGGAAAGCCCCAGGAATTGATGGAGTGTGTGGTGAAATGCTGAAGCATGGGGGAGAGATAGTAGTAGAATGGATGTGGAAGATGTGCAGATTGGCCTGGGAGGAAGGTAGAGTCCCGGAGGATTGGAAGTCAGGTATAATTATTCCCTTGTACAAAGGAAAAGGGGAAAAAGAAATGTGTGGTAATCATAGGGGCATTTGTCTTTTTAGTATAATAGGAAAAGTGTATGGTAGGATACTTATAGACAGAGTTAGAGAAAGAACAGAGAAATTAGTTGGAGAAGAACAGGGAGGCTTTAGGAAGGGAAGAGGTTGTGTAGATCAGATATTCATTCTTAGATCTTTAGTGGAAAAGTTTCTAGAGAAGGGAAAGAAGTTGTATGCGGCTTTCATGGATTTGGAGAAAGCATATGACAGGGTGGATAGACAAGGATTGTGGAAAGTGTTAAGAATATATGGAGTAGATGGGAAGTTGTTGAATGCTGTGAAGAGTATGTACGATGGTGCGAAGGCTGCAGTGCGTGTGGATGGTGAACTAAGTGAATTTTTCTCTTTGAAAGTTGGTTTGAAACAGGCATGTGTCATGTCTCCATGGTTGTTCAATCTGTACATAGATGGGGTAATAATAGAGGTACAAGGTAGGGTAGTGGATGTTGGAGTGGCCCTGGTGAGAGAGGATAGTGTTTGGAAACTCCCTGTACTGTTGTTTGCAGATGATACTGTGTTGTTGAGTGAAGACGAAGGGGAGCTGCAAGGCTTGGTGGACGAGTTTGAGAGAGTGTGTAAGAAACGGAACCTAAAGGTGAATGTAGGGAAGAGTAAAGTGATGGTCTTTGAGAGAGGTGAAGTTAGTGAATGTACAGCGAGGTTGGATGGTGAGGAATTGGAAAATGTGAGTACGTTTAAGTATTTCGGTAGTGTGATGAGTAAGGATGGAGGTTTGGAGGGTGAAGTGCTTGAAAGGGTACAGCAGGGAAGAAAGGTTGCTGGTTCCTTGAAAGCAGTGATAAGAAACAGGGAAGTGAGCATGGAAGTGAAAAAGTTACTACATTAGAGTACATGTATTGTGATACCAACTCTAACGTACGGACGTGAAGCTTGGACATTGTTGGAAGAACACAAGTCAAGAGTGAGAGCAGTGGAAATGAGTTATTTAAGAGGAGCCTGTGGAGTCACGTGGAGAGACAGGCTGACGAATGAGGATATAAAGAAGCGTTGTGGTGTGGATGTGGATGTGATAGGAAGCGTTATGAGGAACACACTGAGGTGGTTTGGCCATGTGGAGAGGATGGAGGGTGAAAGACTGACAAAGAGAGTGTATGTGAGTGAGGTGGAGGGGGGAAGAGGGAAGGGGAGGCCGAGGATGAGATGGAGGGATGGGGTGGAGAGGTATATGAGAGAGGGGGGGTGTGAGTTGGGAGCAGGGCAGTGAAATGGCGGGGGACAGGGAGACTTGGAGGCGATTTGTTTGTGGCCACCCCAAACGGGATTGAGGCGTCTGGCAATAGATAGATAGATAGACTAAATGCTCTCAACTCTCCTACTTGAATTCTTCCCGCTCCTTCTGGCACCTTGCCAAAAACCTTTCTAACAACTTTACCTCATCATCCTTCCATCCTCTTTTCTACTCTGATGGTTCTGTATCTATTTCTTTTACTGATAAAGCAGATCTCTTTGCACAGACTTTCTCCACCAATTCTACCTTAGACGATTCCGGTGCTGTTCCTCAATCACTTCCCGCCTCTGACTTCCTCAGCTGATGTATTTTCTGCCATCACTGGCCTCAGTACTAATAAGGCATATGGGCCTGATGGGGTCCCTCCTGTTGTTCTCAAGAACTGTGCTTCTGTGCTTACACCCTGCCTAGGCAAACTCTTTCGCCTTTGTCTGTCAACTTGTACCTTTCCTTCTTGCTGGAAGTTTGCTCTCATTCAGCCAGTTCCAAGGAAGGGTGACCATTCCCAACCCTCCAACTATCGTCCAGTTGCTTTAACGTCCTGTATTTCAAAAGTTTTCGAGTCAATTCTCAATAGAAAAATTTTAAGGCATCTTTCCTATCACAACCTTCTTTCTGATCGTCAGTACGGGTTCCGTCAGGGACGCTCCACTGGCGATCTTCTCACCTACCTTTCAGACTCCTGGTCATCCTTCTTTCGGGACTTTGGTGAAAGCTTTGCCATTGCACTTGACATCTCAAAGGCTTTCGATCGAGTCTGGCATAAATCTTTAATTTCCAAACAGCCCTCTTACGGTTTCTATCCTTCTATCTGTGCCTTCATCTACAGCTTCCTTTCTGGTCATTCTATAGCCGCTGTTGTAGACGGATATCGTTCTTTTCCTAGATCTATCAACAGTGGTGTTCCTCAGGGCTCTGTCCTATCACCAACTCTCTTCCTTTTATTCATCAACGACTTTCTAAGCTGTACATCTAACTCTATCCACTCATACGCTGATGACTCAACCCTTCTCCTTTCCATTCGGTTTCCGCAACGCCCATCTCAGCAATTATTTCAACAAACAAGGGATGAGGCTATGGCACACCTAATGTCTGACTTCGCTCGTACCTCTGACTGGGGTAAAAATAATCTTGTTGTTTTGAATGCATCTAAGACTCAGTTCTTACACCTATCAACCCGTCAAAATCTTCCACAGGTATACTCACTAATGTTTAATAATATTCAGCTTAATCATGCATCATCCTTGAACATGCTTGGGGTTTCATTTACTCGGGACTTATCTTGGAAAGATCATATTACATCTCTTGTAAAATCTGCTTCCAAGAGATTGGGTGTGCTAAGCCGACTCTGTTCTTTCTTTACCCCTGCACAATTGTTGACTCTATACAGGGGTTTTATCTGCCCCTGTGTGGAGTACAACTCTCATGTGTGGGGAGGCTCCCCACACACAGCTCTTCTCAATAGGGTGAAGTCAAAGGTTTTTCATCTCATTAACTCTCCTCCTCTTACTGACTCCCTTCAACCTCTGTCACTTCACCACACTGTTGCATCTTTATCTCTTTTCTATCACTGCTTTAATGGTCACTGCTCCTCTGAACTGTCTGCATGCATTCCTCCACCTCTACGACAGGCGCGTAACACCCGTCTAGCAGCAAACTCTCATCTCTTTTCTGTCCAACTCTCTAATGCAAGAGTTAACCGTTACTCCCAGTCCTTCATTTATGGAACAGGTCAACTCTGGAACTGTCTCCCTCTGTCTGTATTTCCTGCTGCCTATGATCTGCAGTCTTTCAAATGCAGTGTGTCCAGGCATCTCGAAATGAATGGATCTTGAATTTGGCTCTCTTGTATTTTGTTTTTCTCTTGGAGGGAAGTCTTATTGCGGGCTCATGGCCTTTGGTTCCTTCTTCCTCGCATAAATATATATATATATATATATATATATATATATATATATATATATAAAATGTATCACCTCCATTTGGCAAAAGCGACCATGCAGTATTAAATTGCAACTTCAGGATTGCATATGACATAGTTAATAGTAATGAAAGTTACAAAAAGGGCCTATACTGCAAAAAGGGCAACTACCATGATCTAAAGAAAACCTTCTTAGAAACAGATTAAGAAAAAGAGCTTAGAGGGCAAGATTTAAATGTTATACATAGAAAGTTCTGTGAACTTTATCAAATAGTGCTCCAAAATCATATCCCTCAGCAAAAAGAAGCAGATATGAAAATAAAGAAATGGTTTAATAAAGAGTGTAAAAAATGAAAAAAAACAAACTTGTTGTGGAATAAATACAGAAGACACAATAATGAGAGGGCATATCTGTCTATCTATTGCCAGATGCCTTAATCCCATATAGGGTGGCCACAAACAAATCTCCTCCACCCTGGCCCCCGCCATTTCACTGCCCTGCTCCCAATTCACAATCCCCAATCTCATATACCTCCCTACTCCATCCTTCCATCTCATCCTTGGCCTTCCCCTCCCTCTCTCCCCCTCCAAGAATAAGGAAAGAAGCCCAATGACAGTTTGAGGAAGACATCATAAATAAAAGTACTGACCAACCAAAGCTATTTTACAGCTACATCCAAAGTACGACCAAAGAAAAAGATAAAATACAATCCATTACGGATTAAGGGATCATCTATACGCAGGAAAAAGATATTTGTGAAACACTAAATAAGAATTTCCCATCAGTTTTTACAGAAGAAAATAAATTTGAGAGGGATGACATGGAACATGCATGTCCACACATATTACCAGATATACAAATATCAGAAAAAGAAACAGAAGAGTATTTAAGTAAATCAGACAAAGGAAAAGCAAATGGTCCTGACGAAATTTCATTTTGGGTGCTACATGAACGTGCAAAGGAGTTATGTAGACCATTATCTTTAATATTCATGGAATCATTGGGTCAAGGTAAACTACCTCATATTTGGAAGAAAGCAAACATTGTTCCCTTATTCAACAAAGGGAATAAACAAAATCCACCCAACTACTGACCAGCATCACTAATCAGTGTTGTAAGCAAGGTACTGGAAAAGCTGATAAAAAAAAGTTTGGGTAAATCATCTAGAAGAACACAATATGATAACAGAAAGGCACTTTGGTTTCAGAAAGGGAAAATCATGTGTTACTAACCTTATTAAGCTACTAAGACAGAGTTGCAGAAACATTACAGAAAAGAGAAAGGTGGGTGGGCAATATCTATCTACATTTCAAGAAGGCATTTGACAGAGTATTGCACCAAAGACTTTTATGGAAACTGTATATCAACAAGAAATCCAGGGCAAACTATACTGTTCGATGCAAGATTTTCTCAGAAAAGGGGGAAATGAGAACAGTACTAAGGGGAAATTATTCATCATGGTGGGAAGTGACTAATGGAGTTCCACAGGGCTTAGTGCTGGCACCAATCATGTTTTTAGTGTACATAATTGACACAGATAGTAACACTGGAATTGAAAACTATCTACACATGTTTGCTGATGATGCAAAAATATAAAGGAGAATTACTAACACAGACTCTTGCACAGTGCTAAAAGAAGAATTAAATAAACTTCATGAATGGAGCGATACATGGCAAAGGGAATTCAATGTGCTCAAGTGTCATGTAATCAAGTCTGGTAAAAGTGGAAAAAGACCAGATTGGGATTATAGGTTTGGAAGTAAAACCCTACACATATCAGAAAGAGAGAAGGACCTAGGTGTGATCATCAACAACGGACTATCTCCGGCTGACCACATCAGTGAGAAGGTAGGGAACATGTAAACACTGCCTGGAAACATGAGAATAGTATTCACATAAATAAATGATGACATGATAAGAAAGATAATAACACCATTCATCAGACCAACCCTGGGGTATGCATCAGTAGTCTGGAGTCCTCATCTTAAAACAGATAAAACTGAAAAAGTTCAGAGGGCCACTACAGGATGGGTATCAAGCTTAAGGGATCTAGGCTATGAAGAAAGATTAGAAAAACTGAATCTGCCACCATTACAGGAAAGAAGGAAAAAAGGAGACAAAATTATGCTATATAAATGCATATCAGGGAAGGTGAAAATAGACATTAATAAATATATTGCCTATGGAGAAGCATCAGCGAGAGGACACTACAAAAAACTGCATAAAAAGAGAGCCGATAAAGACGTAAGGAAATTTCGTTTCCCAAACAGGGCAACTGATCGGTGGAATGCACTATCGAATAAGTGTGTGCCAAAACTATTCACAAATGTAAGGATATGTATGATAAAAATCGTTCAATACACGGGACAGCATGAACTTCACTCATTTCTGCAGAGATACAATTAGGTACGAATAATTAGGTAAGAATACACACACACACACACACACACACACACACACACACACACACACACACACACACACACACACACACTCACACACACACATAAATAATACAGAGACAATTACGCAAGTAAGCAGTCTGATAGACCAGAACAGTGCTACTGAGGAGAAGATAACACAGGTGAATGAAGCTGTCCAAAGCTACAAAAATGATGTAGAAACCACTTATGCTGAAATGGTAAAAGTAAAGAAAGACTTAGAAACAAGAGTGGAAGAAAAAAGCATTCAAAAGGAAGTGAAAAGAATAATCCAAAACAATCCTAAGTTAGTCAGAGATTCAGTAGATATCAACAAATCTATAGTAATCACTGGTATAGAAGAGGAAGAAGTAAGAAATATGATCGCAAGAGACAAAAAGGAGATGGCAAATGTAATGAGCATACTGAAAGAAGTATCAGAGGAAATCTGTAGTAAAGACATAGAGGAACAAAAAAGGTTTGGGAAATACGAAAGAAGCAAGTCAAGACCCCTAAAGGTAACCTTCCAGAGTGTAAACACCGTGGAGGAGATACTAAAAAATGCAAAGAATCTTATGGAAAAAGAGGAGTTCAAAAATGTATGGATAAAAAGATGCCTAACACAAAAGGAACTGGAATTACTGAAAGAGAAGAGGGAGGAAGCAAAAACAAAAAATGAGGGAAGATCAGAGGAGAAGAATACATTTTTTTACAAAGTACAGTATCAGGATTGAAGGTATGAAAGTGGTACATAAACAGGAGTGAATAAAAAGGAGGAAGGTAGTAGAACCAAGTCATGACAAGTATATAAACAAGATGATTAGGTTGATGTACTCAAATGTGGATGGAATGGTATCTAAATTATTAGAGATGAATGATTATGTCAGAGAAAATGAACCACATATAATATGCCTAACTGAAACAAAATTATCACCAAGGATATCAAATGACATCCTAAACTTAGAGGAATATAATATATGGAGAACAAATAGGGATTTAAAAAAAAGAGGAGGAATTATAATATTAACTAAGAAACATCTAAAAGTCAAAGAAATAGAATTAGATATACCCTCACAAGTAGAACTGATTCCAGTAGAGATCAAAACATCTGAAGGGAAAGTAATTGTACATGCCATCCAGATCAAACACATGGGAAGAGAAGAATATGACGACCTGGCAGAGAATACAATTCAGAGTTTAAGAGCATTATTACATAAAATGGAAGAGAAATCGGAAAGAAATATACTAACTGAAGATGTGTAAAGGATGCAAGAGTGTATAGAGGTTGGGGGAGTGGACTTTCTGACCACTACTTGGTGGTGGCCAGAATTAGAATTCAAGTAAGATGGAGGAATAGAAGAAGGGAAAGACGAGAGGAAGGAGTAGTTGCAAGGAGAGTGGAAAGGTTACAAGAGGATGAGAAAAAGGCAGAGTATTAAAGAGAAGTGGAGGAACGATTGGGCAAACATGAATTGGAGCAGATGAGAGACGTGGAAGGTGCGTGTAGCATATTTACAGACGAAATATGTGCAGCATGTGATGTGGTGTGTGGAAGGAAGAGAAGACGGAGGGGGGTGAAAGGAACAGCATGGTGGACTGAAGAGGTGAAACAGACTGTGGCACAAAAGAAGAAAGCATACAATGAATGGATGAGAAATAGGGGCGTGGAAGAAGTTGAGAGGCGGAAGAGAGAGTTATATGTAGAAAGAAAGAGAGAGGTGAAAAGATTAGTAAGAGAGAGTAAGAAGAGAGTGGATGAGGAATTTGGAAGGAATTTGAGTGTAAAGTGGAGGGACTGTAAAAAAATGTTCTGGAGAGAGGTGAAAAGAGTAAGACACGGTGGAAGTGAAGTTAGCAGGGGAGTGAAAGATAAAAATGGTAGATTACCAGTGGAGAAGGAAGAAAAAGTGAGCAGATGGAGAGAACACTTTAAGGAACTGTTGAACGTAGAGGATGGAAGTAATGCGAGTATAAGTGGCTGGGGAATAGCTGGGAGAAGGAGGGAGGTGAGAAGACAGGAAGATCTCTGTAGGATAGAAGTTGTGGAAGCAGTGAAGAAAGTTAAATCGGGGAAAGCCCCAGGAATTGATGGAGTGTGTGGTGAAATGCTGAAGCATGGGGGAGAGATAGTAGTAGAATGGATGTGGAAGATGTGCAGATTGGCCTGGGAGGAAGGTAGAGTCCCGGAGGATTGGAAGTCAGGTATAATTATTCCCTTGTACAAAGGAAAAGGGGAAAAAGAAATATGTGGTAATCATAGGGGCATTTGTCTTCTTAGTATAATAGGAAAAGTGTATGGTAGGATACTTATTGACAGAGTTAGAAAAAGAACAGAGAAATTAGTTGAAGAAGAACAGGGAGGATTTAGGAAGGGAAGAGGTTGTGTAGATCAGATATTCATTCTTAGATCTTTAGTGGAAAAGTTTCTAGAGAAAGGAAAGAAGTTGTATGCGGCTTTCATGGATTTGGAGAAAGCATATGACAGGGTGGATAGACAAGGATTGTGGAAAGTGTTAAGAATATATGGAGTAGATGGGAAGTTGTTGAATGCTGTGAAGAGTATGTACGATGGTGCAAAGGCTGTAGTGCGTGTGAATGGTGAACTAAGTGAATTTTTCTCTTTGAAAGTTGGGTTGAAACAGGGATGTGTCATGTCTCCATGGTTGTTGAATCTGTACATGGATGGGGTAATAAAAGAGGTACAAGGTAGGGTAGTGGATATTGGAGTAGTCCTGGTGAGAGAGGATAGTGTTTGGAAACTCCCTGTACTGTTGTTTGCAGATGATACTGTGTTGTTGAGTGACGACGAAGGGGAACTGCAAGGCTTGGTGGATGAGTTTGAGAGAGTGTGTAAGAAACAGAATCTAAAGGTGAATGTAGGGAAGAGTAAAGTGATGGTCTTTGAGAGAGGTGAAGTCAGTGAATGTACAGCGAGGTTGGATGGTGAGGAATTGGAAAATGTGAGTACGTTGAAGTACTTGGGTAGTGTGATGAGTAAGGATGGAGGTTTGGAGGGTGAAGTGCTTGAAAGGGTACAGCAGGGAAGAAAGGTTGCTGGTTCTTTGAAAGCAGTAATAAGAAACAGGGAAGTGAGCATGGAAGTGAAAAAGTTACTACATGACAGTATTGTGATACCAACTCTAATGTACGGAAGTGAAGCTTGGACGTTGTTGGAGAGGACACAAGTCAAGAGTGAGAGCAGTGGAAATGAGTTATTTAAGAGGAGCATGTGGAGTCACATGGAGAGACAAGCTGATGAATGAGGATATAAAGGAGAGTTGTGGTGTGGATGTGGATGTGATAGGAAGCGTTATGAGGAACACACTGAGGTGGTTTGGCCATGTGGAGAGGATGGAGGGTGAAAGACTGACGAAGAGAGTGTATGTGAGTGAGGTGGAGGGGGGAAGAGGGAGGGGGAGGCCGAGGATGAGATGGAGGGATGGGGTGGAGAGGTATATGAGAGAGGGGGGTGTGAGTTGGGAGCAGGGCAGTAAAATGGCAGGGGACAGGGCGACTTGCAGGCGATTTGTTTGTGGCCACCCCAAACGGGATTGAGGCGACTGGCAATTTGATAGATAGATAGATAGATAGATTTTAATAAAAATATAAATTGGAATATTCTTGATATAATAAGCCAAGAAAGCTGTTGGGACCAATAGGTCCTGGATCTCGTGCAAGAGTTTTTCCTAATGGAACATGGAAGGGAAAGCACCAGAAAAAGAGGACTCTATGTACCCTCAATGCTAGATATCATATTTACTAGGCAAGTAAATGATATTGACAATTTAATATATCACCCTCCATCCGGCAAAAGCGACCATGCAGTACTAAATTGCAACTTGAGGATAGCATATGACATAGTTAACAGCAATGAAAGTTACAAAATGATTCTAAACTATAAAAAGGGAAACTATCATGGCCTAAAGAAGTAAGTCTTAGAAACTGATTGGGAAAACGAGCTTAGAGGACAAGATTTAAATGCTGTATATAAAAAATCCTGTGAACTTTATGAAATAGGAGTCCAGAAGCACATCCCACAGCACAAAGAAGGAGAAAAGAAAATAAAGAAATGGTTCAATACAGAATGTAAAAAATCAAAAGAAAGAAGAGATTTGTTGTGGAATTGATACAGAAGACACAATAGTGAAAGGGCATATAATAATTACAAACAGGCAAGAAACGATTATACAAGAATAAGGGGGGAAGCCCAAAAACAATTTGAGGAGGATATCATAAATAAAAGTAGTGATCAACCGAAGCTATTTTACAGCTACATCAGAAGCAAAACCAAAGTAAAAGATAAAATACAATTCATTACGGATGAGGGAATCACCTACACAGAAGAGAAGGATATTTGTGAAGCACTAAACAAGAATTTCCAATCAGTTTTTAGAGGAAAAAATTTTGAGAGGGATTATGTGGAACATGCATGCCCACACATACTGCCAGATATACAAACATCAGAAAAAGTAATACAGGAGGAGCTAAATAAATTAGACAAAGGAAAAGCAAATGGTCCTGATGAAATTTCATGTTGGGTGCTACATGAATGTGCAAAGGAGTTAAGTAAACCATTATTTTTAATTTTCAAGAAATTCTTGAGTCAAGGTAAACTACCTGATATATGGAAGAAAGCAAACATTGTTCCCTTAATCAAGAAAGAGAATAGACAAAATTCAGTCAACTACCGACCAGTATCAGTAACCAGTGTTGTAAGCAAGGTATTAGAAAAGCTTATAAGAAAAGCTTGGGTAAATCATCTAGAAGAACACAGTATGATAACAGAAAGACTGTTCGGTTTCAGAAAAGGAAAATCATGTGTTACTAATCTGTTGAGCTACTATAACAGAGTAACAGACACATTACAGGAAAGAGAAGGATGGGCGGACAATATCTATTTAGATTTCAAGAAAGCATTTGACACAGTACCACACCAAAGACTTTTATGGAAACAGTACCATCAAGGAGGAATTCGAGGCAAACTGTACTGTTGGATGCAAGATTTTCTCATAAAAAGAGAAATGAGAACAGTACTAAGGGGAAATTACTCATCATGGAAAGAAGTGACTAGTGGAGTACCACAGGGCTCAGTGCTGACACGAATCATGTTTTTGTGTATATGAATGATATAGGCAGTAATACTGGAAATGAAAGCTATCTAAATATGTTTGCAGATGATGCAAAAATACAAAGGAGAATTACTAACACAGACTCTTGTAAAGAGCTACAAGAAGAATTAAATAAACTTCATGAATGGAGTAATACATGGCAAATGGAATTCAATGTAGAGAAGTGTCATGTAATCAAGTTTGGTAAAAGTGGAAAAAGACCTGATTGGGATTATACATTAGGAAATAAAACCCTACACACATCAGAAAGAGAGAAAGACCTAGGTGTGATTATCAATAACAGACTATTTCCGGCTGACCACATCAGTGAGAAGGTACGGAACATGTATACACTGCTTGCAAATATGAGAATAGCATTCACATACATAAATGAAGACATGCTAAGAAAGATAATAACATCATTCATCAGACCAGTAGTCTGGAGTCCTCATCTCAAAAAACACATAGACAAGATTGAAAAAGTTCAAAGGGCCGTTACAAGATGGGTTCCAAGCTTATGGGATCTAAGCGACGAAGATAGACTAAAAAAACTGAATCTACCAACACTACAGGAGAGAAGGAAAATAGATGACATGATTATGCTATATAAATGCATATCAGGGAAGGAGAAAACAGACATAAATGATTACTTAATCTATGGGGAAGCATCAGCAAGAGGACACTGCAAAAAACTGCATAAGAAGAGAGGTGATACAGACGTAACGAAATTTCTATCTATCTATATACCTAGGCTGCTTCCCCTAAGGAAAGGAAGGTAGCCGAGACAGGATGACACACTCCCCATTTACTCATCCATTTAAACACATTCATTCACATCTTAGCCCAAAGGGGAGAACGGACAGATCCTCACCGCACCACACTGCACAAGGGTCAACTGCGCAATGCAATCAGTGACATCCGCAGCAGGGCCCGACAGTAGAACTGGTTTACCCCTGCCACATCATAACATATAAGGAAATTTAGTTTTCCAAATAGAGCAACTGATCAGTGGAATGCACTACCGAATGAAATAGTCTGTACCAAAACAATTCACAAATTTACGGATATGTATGATAAATATGGTTTAAGACACGGGACAGTACGAGCTTGACTCATTCCTGTTAAGATACAATTAGGTAAGAACACACACACACACACACCAAGAACGGCAAGTTACGGAATTAAAATTGAGTAATGAATCAGCCTCTAATGAAATAAAACAGCTCAAGAAGGAAAATAAGAGGTTGGAAGGAGAAAGGAACAGGATGAAAAGTAAACTAGATGAGCATGAATCAAAGTCAAGGATGCATGATGAAAATATTAAGGAAATCAAGGAGCAGCACAAGGGGTGGACAAAAATCCAGGAGGAAGGAAATATAAATTTGAAGGAGATTATAGAACAACAAACCACGGAAAAGGTGGAAAAGGAAGTGGTTAGGGTATTAAGTAGAGAATCTTTAGTCAGGGATGTAGCAGACAAGAAAAAATGTGTAATAATTTCAGGACTAAATGAAAAATGGATGAGTGTAAGGTCAGAAAGGGAAGGAGAAGAACTGAATATGGCAAAAGAGATAGTATCAGTAGTTATGAAGCTCAAGAAGAGATTGAAGAAGTGTTTAGGCTAGGAAAGTACGAGGAGGGTGGGGCGAGGCCACTTAAGTAAAGTTTAAGTCTCAGGCAATAGTAAATGAAATTATAAACAGAAAATGGAAATTATCAGAAAAGGAAGAGCTGAAGAATGTTTGGATAAGGAGAGATGTAAATGAGGAGGAAAGAACTAAGATAAGGGAGCTATTAAAGGAACGGAAGGCAAAAAACGAACAGAGAACGGAGGAAGAGAAGACAGTGTTTTATTGGAGAGTTATGGATCAGAAATTGAGGAAGTGGTACTGATGGAGAGAGGGAGAGATGAGGAAATAAAGAACAGTGAAAAAAGTTGGAAAGTGGAATACACTAATGTTGATGGTTAAATATCGGCAAGGTTAGAAATCAACGATTACTTGAGGATTCACGAACCAGACAGCATGTGCTTTATAGAGACCAAGTTAAGAGAGGATATTGACATCCATATGGGAGATGGCAAATGCAAATTGTGAAGAAGAGACAGAAAAGAAAAAACGGGAGGAGAAGTGATGATAGCAGTGAAGAAGAGCATCAGTGTGGAAAATGTGGAACTGGGAAAGGGTAAGGCCGAAGTGATAAACATGAAACTAGAAACCGGAGAGAATGGTAAGAGAGACATCGCAGTGGTATACGTTTCCCCTGAGACAAAGGCATGGAAGGATGATGAATATCAGGAGATGTTGTCAGATATGGTTATCTATCTCAAGAAAGTGATTGAGAAAACCAATAACATAATTATGATGAGGGATTTCAACTGTAAAGAGGTGTACTGCGAGGAATGGGACTTGGGAAGCAATGAAGATTCATGGGTAACTATATTGTTAAATATTGCAATGAGTAATGAGAAATAGGGAAGTGAGTATGGAAGTTAAGAAGTCACTGCATGATAGTATTGCGATCCCTACCCTGACGTATGGAAGCGAGGCGTGGACCTTGCAAGAGGGGAACAAGTCAAGAGTGAGAGCAGTGGAAATGAGTTACTTGACAGGAGCATGTGGAGTGACGTGGAGGGACAGGCTGACGAATGAAGAAGTGAAGGAACGTTGTGGGGTGGATGTGGATGTGGTTGAGAAGATTAGGAGAAATACAGAGGTGGTTTGGACATGTGAAGAGAATGGAGAATGAAAGACTGACTAAGAGGGTGTATGTAGGTGAGGTGGAGGGAGGGAGAGGGAGGGGTAGACCGAGGATGAGGTGGAGGGATGGAGTTGAGAGGTATATGAGGGAGGGGGGGATGAGTTGGGAGGAGGGTAGTCAAATGGTGGGTGACAGAGGGACTTGGAGGAGTTTTGTCCGCGGCCACCCTTTGCAGGATTAGGGCGTCAGGCTATAAATAGATAGATAGTAATGTAATGACCCAATGGGTCAATGAGGAGACTAGATTCAGAGGAGACAACACGCCAGCGAGATTAGATTTACTACTAACTAAAGAACCTGATGTTGTTGAAAATTTAAAATATCAGTGTCCTATAGGAAAAAGTGATCATGTGGTCACTGAGTACCAGATGATAAAAGGGAACGTGGTGCCAAAAGATGAGTTTTATAGACAGGGAAAATACAACTATGGGAAAGCAAACTTTACAGGACTGAGGGAATTTTTTGAATGCGGATTGGAGAAAATTCAGAGAAACAAGAGAGATAAAGAGAAAGTGGGATATCTTTCTAGATCTCTATAATTCATGAGTGGAGAAACATGTTCCAAGAGTAAGTGGGAAAGAAAATAAGAAAAAGGATTGGTTTAACAGAAGGTGCATGACAGCAAAAAAAAAAAAAGGGACATGGCATGGGACAAATTAAGAAAGAGAGGTAATAATAAATCAAAGGAAGAATATAAAAGAACCAGAAATGAATATACAAGGATACGCAGGAAGGAACAGTGAAACTTTGAAAAAGGTATGATTGACAAATGTAGGGAGGAACCCAAATTGTTTTATAGATCTGTTAATGGCAAATTGAAACAAAAGGAAGGAATCACCCAACTGAAAGTAGAAGGACAGGTCTATAAAGAGGCGGCAATGCAAGCTGAAATAATGAACAAATGTTTCCAATCGGTTTTCACTAAAGAAAGGGACTTTGTGGAGGGGGAGGGTGTGACTAGAAATGTAATGATAAAAGACATAAAAGTGGAAGTGCAGGAAGTGTATAAATTACTGGAAACTCAAGATGTAAGGAAAGCCCCAGGACTGGATGGAATCTATACCTGGGTACTGAAAGAGTGCAGAGAACAACTGGCAGATAAGATTCACGATTTAATAGTGTGTTCTCTAGAAGAAAGGAAAGTGCCTCGGGAATGGAAGAGGGCCAATGTGGTACCAATTTATAAGGGAGGAAACAGGGAAGAACCCCTGAATTATAGACCAGTGTCCCTGACCAGAGCGTTGCAAAATTATTCAAGAGAATCCTGAAAGAGAGATGGATATAATATCTGGAGGAGATGAACATATTGGCTGAGAGCCAGTCTGGATTCAGAAGTGGAAGGTCATGTGTTTCCAACTTGTTGAGCTTTTACTCATGAGTGACTGAGATCAGTAGGTCGGAAGTAGTGGAAGCGATGAAGAAGATTAAGCTGGGAAAGGCCCCAGGAATTGATGGAGTGTGTGGTGAAATGCTTAGGTATGGGGGTGAGATTGTTGTGGAGTGGATATGGAAGTTGTGTAGACTGGCTTGGGAAGAGGGAAGGGTTCCAGAGGACTGGAAATCAGGTATAATTGTTCCTCTGTACAAAGGAAAAGGGGAGAGAGAAGTATGTGGTAACCATAGGGGTATTTGCCTTCTTAGTGTGACTGGAAAAATATATGGTAGAATACTCATTGATAGGGTTAGGCATATGACAGAGGAGCTAGTTGGAGAAGAACAAGGGGGATTTAGGAAGGGAAAAGGGTGTGTAGATCAGATATTTGTTCTAAGATGTTTAGTGGAGAAGTATCTAGAGAAGGGAAGGAAAGTGTACGCTGCCTTCATGGACTTGGAGAAAGCTTATGACAGAATAGATAGGAAAGGTATGTGGAAGGTATTAAGAATATATGGAGTGGAGGGGAAATTGTTGAGTGCTGTGAAGAGTATGTACGAGGGAGCTAGGGCTACGGTGCGAGTGGATGGTGAGCTGAGTGAGTTCTTTGAGCTCAATGTGGGACTGAAACAGGGGTGTGTAATGTCTCCATGGCTGTTTAATATATATATGGATGGGGTCGTAAAGGAGGTACAAGGTAGGGCAGTGGATGTGGGGGTGGCCCTAATGAATGAGGGTGAGATTTGGAAGCTTCCGGTGTTGCTGTTTGCTGATGATACAGTATTGTTGAGTGAAGATGAATGGGAGTTGCAAGGTTTGGTGAATGAATTTGGGACAGTGTGTAGGAGGAGGAAGCTGAAAGTTAATGTAAACAAAAGTAAAGTTATGGTGTTTGAGAAGAATGAAGTCACAGAGTGTGCAGTGAGGTTGGATGGTGAGGATATGGAGAATGTGAGTGCATTCAAGTACTTGGGTAGTGTGATGAGTAAGGATGGAACTTTGGGGGATGAAGTACGTGAAAGGGTACAGCAGGGAAGGAAGGTTGTTGGCACACTGAAAGCAGTGATGAGAAATAGGGAGGTGAGTATGGAAGTTAAGAAGTCACTGCATGATGGTACTGTGATCCCTACCCTGACGTATGGAAGCGAGGAGTGGACCTTGCAAGAGGGGAACAAGTCAAGAGTGAGAGCAGTGGAAATGAGTTACTTGAGAGGAGCATGTGGAGTGACATGGAGGGACAGGTTGACGAATGAAGAAGTGAAGGAATGTTGTGGGGTAGATGTGGATGTGGTTGAAAAGATTAGGAGAAATACACTGAGGTGGTTTGGACATGTGGAGAGGATGGAGAATGAAAGACTGACTAAGAGGGTGTATGTAGGTGAGGTGGAGGGAGGGAGAGGGAGGGGTAGACCGAGGATGAGGTGGAGGGATGGAGTTGAGAGGTATATGAGGGAGGGGGGGGGTAAGTTGGGGGGAGGGGAGTCAAATGGTGGGTGACAGAGTGACTTGGAGGCGTTTTGTCTGCGGCCACCCTTTGCGGGATTAGGGTGTCTGGCTATAGATAGATAGATAGATAGATAGATTGACATGTTACAGGAGAGAGACAGCTGGGTGGATTGTGTGTATCTAGATCTGGAGAAAGCCTTTGACAAGGTACCCCACAAGCGACTAATGTGGAAATTGGAACAAATAGGAGGACTGAAAGGAAATGTCCTGGAGTGGATGTGTGACTTCTTGAGAGACAGACAAATGAGGACGGTAATAAAGGACAAGATGTCTGGATGGAGGGAAGTAACAAGTGGAGTCCCACAGGGCTCGGTGTTAGCGCCAGTAATATTCCTGATTTATGTAAATGATATGGTAGATGGAGTGAACAGTTACATAAGTGTGTTTACTGATGATACAAAGATCTTGAGGAAAGTAGAAGTCAAGGAAGACTGTAAAATGCTGCAGGAAGACCTGAATAGGATCCAAGGTTGGAGCCAGATGTGGGAAATGAAATTTAATGCAAAAAATTGTAAGATACTGGAAATGGGTAAAAGTATCAAGAGGCCATCACTGAATTATATGATGGGTAATGAACCAATCTAAAAAGTGAGAGAAGAGAAAGATTTGGGAGTTCTGGTCCTGGATAGTTTGTCACCGGAAAAACACGTTAACACGATAGTTAGAGAGACATACAATCTCTTAACTAACATACGAAAGGCATTCCATTACATGGATGAGAAAATTATGAAAAAATTGATAGTGGCCATGATCCGCCCCAAGTTGGAATATTGTATCGGTACACGGCTAGCACTAAATATCGTGCCACCGCTAGCACCAATAAAAATGTATTGTCGCACTGCTGGCCACCAATTTAATGTAGCCGTTATGGAGTAGCAGTTGACTACATATTAAGTGTTCTGCTGTTTAGTATAACTAGACCACCGTGTTGGATCGACGACACTGTCTGTAGTACACGTCAGCTACTCGCCGTCACTGCCCGACACTTCCCACCAAAGGTCCTCTGCCACGAGAAGGTGGAAGCTGGTCTGTTATTAAGTGGTAGCGTAAGGTGACAGAAATGAGCAGATTAAATCTCTCTTTATTGGGTACAGAATAATATAACTGCGACCCAAGAGATATGTAAGAGCGATACACCCTCCCTTTAAAACTGTATAACGGCCTCTGACGCTGTACACTCACCGAGCCGACTAGGGCGCGGTGCTGTGGTCAGCTAAAAAGTGAGGTGCCGAGCATCTACATATACTCTGGGCTTATGCAAAAAGTAGAGCACATTATATACCTCTATAAAATGGCATTAAGTACATTCACATATGCCAACATAATAAATGGTTCCCCAGGACTTTACACTTACGCACTATTCATATATCTTTTCACTTCTCCTAACCTTCATTTTATAATTGAAACAGGGTGGCCCTTGTGGTCTGCCATCCACCTTCTTCCTATACCACAGCTAACAGCGAAATGATATTTGGTTGTTCATCATTCACACTTCATTACACACTGTTAATTATGACTAAACAGCTTTAAAAATTATTATGTAAAATGTGTGATACTACAACTTCATATGGAAAAAAGATGTTGACACCAGAACATCGCTCGGCCACACCATTGACGTCCTCGTCGACATTGTTGTCCTAACTACCGTGTAGCCTAACCAGAGTGTAGGGTAGCTAACTATTCAGGAACATCCACTTGCAATCCTCGAGTACGGACACGTGGTATCAGAGGGTTCCTTAATTGGCGCCTTAATAGTAGCCTAAACCACAAACACAGGACAAGACCACAATAAGTAGAAGACCAATGCCAGGACCAAAATAGGAAGGAGAAAGGTATGAAGGAAGATAGGACAGTACATAAGGCTCTAAATCAGTCCTGTTCAGGTGGGAGAGGAAGGTAAGCTCCTTTAATACATGAGACAGCCTGTTCACATTCAAGGAAGTAACATTGAACGAAGGTAAAAAGGGTCGTAACTGGGATGAGAAGTTCACTGACAAAGCTAGATGATGCTTGCTAGGCAGAACTGCTATCTCTTTACTGTGTAACTCACAAAAATCAGGTGCAGTATAGTACCCCTTTACTGTAAGGAATTGATTCTGTGAGGCACAAATCACAGTTACATCCTCTGTCTCAGGAAAGTAAAAGTACTGTTTCGCATGAATATGAGCATGGAAAACTGACTTCAACTGAATGGGTTGGAAGGTGCAACATTGCAGAGCAGAGGAAGTATTTGTGTCCAACAAGGCCCTTTTACACTCCTCTACCTTTAATGGTACGAAGACAAAATGGAAAGCAGGACATACATGGAGATCAAGAAATGAGGCCTTACACTTCTCAAATTCATCCACAGTCGTTTCTGCTACATATTTCTTGTCATCTGAGACAACTAGCACCTCTGGACCCTCTTCAATAACAACAAGTAGCAGTAGCAAAAGGGAAGGAAATGAACCGCCATGCCTGGTATGTTACAGCATTCCTCATAGGTACCAATATCAGGATGCGTTCATGGGTCAACTGGGCCTCTAACAATGGGTAATAATATTCCAGTTGACTCAGATCAAAGAGTGGCATAAGTCCATGCTTCCACATAGCTATATCAAGTGCATTTGGTAATATATTAGTAGGCAGCAATAAAGCACTAACCCTGTTCAAACTTGCATCGATTAAGCCGTCCACTATATTGGCTGCATGCTTCTCCAAAGTAGTGGTTGACTCGTCGAGAGCATGTAAGTACTCAGCGAATAACACCAAGTTAGCTAGGGTTGGTAGGTTAATTTGGATGTTGTTCATAAGCTCTACTAGATGGTTGGTAGCCCTAATTATCTCGTTAGCTTTGTTAGTGAACTCATCTAACTGTTTAAACACATGCATGATTAAGCTATTATTGGCTTTAGCGGCCAGTGTCAAGTCATGCATCTGTCTACCCAATTGCACTACATCCTTATCTAATGCCGTGCCAAAGAGTTGTGTCCTCTCTTAGTACGTGCATGGACATGCTTGGAAAGATCAGAGGGTACGTTAGGTAAAGCAACATGCAAGTTAGTGAGCCTGTCGGTGAGCCTGTCTATATGCCTAGTCTGAAGCTCAACAAAGCTTCAGTGTCAGAGTTCGTCAATCGTGGGTTTCGATTAAACATCTTTCCCACTTCCAATAGTTGCTGTCTGTGATTCGACAAGCCCTTGGAGACCTCCTTGACAATATCTGGCGTTTGGAGACAGCCTTCCATTGGATAGTAGACGCATACTGCATCTTCCACTACCACGACTTCTCCAAGTGGGCTCTTCAGTGCTCCTGGCATTAACGCAGTCGTGTCCATGTCCGATGTCGTTCCATAGGTCCACCCCAAGCAACGCACGAGGAGTTTGAGCCACAGCCACATTTTTTTTCTGCAAGAGTAGATACTCCCTTAATCACTCTTGTTGTGGGATCGTAGCTTGCTGCGATACTCTTGGTTAGGGACAGGTACGGATGACGACATAGACTGCGACGAAGACAGAGGGCACAACACATCAGACGATAGGCCTAGCTCTTGACTTACTAGTTTGATCCTATCAGTATGTACTGCCTCCTGAGTTCCATTAGCTTCATCCTTTATTCTATAAGTATTTCCACGTACTCGTTCCACAACGGTATATGGCCCGCGGAACTTAGGTCTGAGCTTGGAAATTCTCTCAGGGTTGTGGATCATGACCTTCTGGCCTGCCTGTAACGTCTTTTCTTGACTACCTTTGTGTTGTTTCGCCATCATCTCCGCTCTTGAGGCTTTTAATCTTTTCCGTACTTCACTGTGTATACGTTGGAATTTCAACAACTGTACCTTTGCGTAGTCTTCTTCGTTGTATACTGGAGTAGGAGGTCCAGCCAACAAATCGTAGGGTAACACTTTCTCTTCTCCATAAAGGATATAATGAGGAGACTTCCCAGTTGATGAATTTTCTGAGGAGTTGATGGTCGCCGCTACATGTGGTAACCAGTCTTCCCAGTTATCCTCTTGATTTGAGGTTATTACTGGTCTCAAGACTTCCAGTATCTTCCTGTTTGTTCTCTCCACCAGGCCATTGCTCTTAGGACTGTAAGGCGTTACAAAAACTTGCTTTACTCCATACATACGACAGATTTCTTGCAACACCTGGTTACGAAATTCACTGCCATTATCGCTGAGCAATACCTTAGGTGTAGAGTATGGACAAATCACTGAAGTCACAAAAGCGTGCGCCACCTCCTCTGAAGTTTTCGTCTGTAAAGGTGCTAAAACAGTGAATCGTGAGAAATGGTCCACTGCCACCAGTACATAACTTGAACCTTGACGACTTCTCGGCAACGCTAAGAGATCAATGGAGACTGTATCCCAGGGTTTTTCCGGTAGAGGATACTCTAAGATGGGAGTCGGAAGTCCCGTCGTTCCTCGTATTTCCGCGCATTTGACACATTGACTGACGTGGGCTTCTTTGTCCTTCCTCATGGTCGGCCAATAGTATTTCTTTCTCGCCTCACGTATGCATCTATCGCGACCGGGATGACCCGCTTGAGGTACATCATGAACTAACTGTAGCACGGCTTGCTGTAAGGTAGCAGGAACAACCAACTGATATGCAGTGTCCTTCCCTGGGGGTTGCTTATACAAAAGACCCTGTTGAAGATGGAAGTGAGTCATTGGTACTGGGAGTTCAGGTAGACAAGTCTCGTCGCCAGACTCCAAGGCATAGATGACTTGAGACCACATCGCATCATTACGTTGTTCCGCTTTTACCATGTCTGAGGAATACTCAGCAAGAGCAACATCCTCGGCTATGGTAGCAGCAATGTTTCTACTCAACGCGTCGGCTACAACATTTTGACGGCCTGGTACATATCTGACCTCTGGATCAAACTCCATTACCTTGCCAAACCAACGCGCAACCTTACCGTGCAAGTTTTTTCTTTAAACAAGTCGCGTATGGGTGCATGGTCAGTTAAAACAATTATCCGGTAGCCAAAGATAATATCCCGGAAATGTCCTAACGCCCACACGACTGCTAATGTCTCCAAACGTGTCGTCGAATAGTTCTTCTCTGGGGGTCTTAATGCCCTACTAGCATACGCTATGGTATGTGTCTTTCCTTGCTCATCCTTCTGCTGTAACACCGCTCCCAGACCCAGACCTGAGGCGTCCGTGCACAGATAGAAAGGTTGAGTATAATCAGGAAACGCTAATACGGGTGTTTCTGATATGGCTTGCTTGAGCTCGTTGAAGCTTTTCTCTTCCGAGGGTCCCCATTTCCATGCAGCGTCCTTCTTAAGTAGCATCGGTAAAGGTGATGCTATGATGGCATACCTGTGGACAAAACTCCTATAAAAGCCAGTGAGGCCTAGGAACGATCTTATCTGATCCTTGTTCTGTGGTGTAGGAAAATTTATTAGGTCATCTAGATACGCTAAGACGTCTTGCCCTAACATCTCGCCAAACAATTGGTTTATCATCCGCTGAAATGTTAAAGGAGCATTACTCAGTCCAAAGGCATCCGGAGAAATTCAAAGTGCCCACGGTGAGTGCTAAAAGCAGTAATGGGACGCGACTCTTTGGTCAGCTCCACCTGCCAATACCCTGACGCTAGATCCAGACAAGTAAACACAGTATTTCCCTTACCTAATGATTGAAGTAAGTCTCGCAGATGCGGAATCGGGTAACGATCTGGTACTGTACCTTGTTCACTTGCCGAAAATCCACAACAGGTCTCACACCACCGTCCTTCTTAGGCACTAGAAAGAGTGGTGCATTCCAAGGCGAGGAGGAAGGCTGGATAACGTCATCACGAAGCATCCTTTCAACTTCCTCATCCACTGCTTCCCTTTGGCTGTGCGGTAGACGGTATGCGGGCACATAAACTGGATTTGTACCAGGGCACAAACCAATATGATGCTTCACCCTATCCGTCCTACCCAGCGCTTCTCCTGGAAGTGCTACTACGTCGGAAAATTCTCAAAGGAGGGCTAGGAGTCGTGTTTTATGGTCTACATTATCCGTGACCTTCACGTATTGCTCCAGCTGTTTCCTTAGCCAGACGTACGGGTTCCGACTGAGTCGTTGCTTGAGATGTAACTAGGAGAGATCACCGGCACGTCGTCGACTTCCTTTATGGGGGCACCATAGCACATCAAGTCGCCTATACAACCATCTCTGAGCAACTGCGCCACCACTCATATTTGCGATGAAGAGGGGCGTCTTCTGGTCTTGGCCAACGCTAGTCAGAGTCGATTCCAGCGACAATGCCTTATGTTTTACAGTCTCAGTTAAGCATGCTACATCAGTTCCCACCGACACGTCAGGTACTCGGACAGGAATTTTACAGACAGTTCTACTGGGTAAGTGGTGATTACCACTCACTATAGCCCTGACTTTCTTCCAGTCCATACCCTCCTCTTCGTGTGCATCCGGGGACTCCCTTGACGCTTCACTTGTCGGGGTCACAACTGGTTGGACGGCTCCTGATTGGATGCCAGTTCCAGTTCGTGTTGCTGAGGGATTAAGGCCTACAAACTCTTTCCCATTAAAGGAAATGGAATTGAGGGTGTATTACTACATACTCCTCCATGGTTTCAAAGCCTAACAGCCCATCAGCTGGCAGAGGAAAATCCTCAACCACATAAAACGTAGCACGTAACACAGGAGATCGTTTATCTGCCCTCAGTGTCAACGGCACCTGGCTTACATTCATTCTACTCCCTGTCACACCTGTCAACGTTACATCAAGTGGTGATAATGTCCAGTTTGTTAGAGGCATTTCACTTTTAAGTCTTTCCAACGCTTTACTAGAAATAATGTTTGTACATGCCCCTGTATCTACGATCAGGGACACTTGGCCTTTCCCTATGATCCAAGGAATAGATAATAAGTCCACCTTAGTAATAGCTGCCACACACGCATCGGTGGATTGTACTATTTTAATTACTTTTGCGCGCGGCCCTGAGCTTCCCCCGAACTAGCTGGGTTCCCTAGTTTCTTCCTCTTTTCAATGACAAAGGGGCAACAGTCCATTTCATGAGGACAATGCCCATGTATGACACACCATCTTTTCACCTCTGGCTTAACAGCCTTGGTCCTTTGCTGTGGAGAACTAGTAGCTGTATCTCTCCAGCCCGAAGTTTGCAAGGCTTTGCTAGTTTCTGCATAGCATATGCCTGCCTTCGCCAAAGCCTGACTTTCAGTACAGTTAGGATGCTGCTGTACTATATCAGTAGCCAGATTAGGTACAGGTATCTGCCACAAAGGAGGAGGGTTAGTCTGACTTTGCACGCCCATATTGTTAGTCATGCCCCAGGTATTTGGATAAGGGCCCTGGGTTTGCATGCCAATATTAGTATTCATGCCCCATTGATTAGGATTCTGGGTTTGCATGTCAATATTAGTATTCATGCCCCCTTGATTAGGATTCTGGGTTCGCATGCCAATACCATCTGTGTTTATACCCCATGCATTTGAATAAGGAACAGAAAATAAATTCTGTCCAAAACCTTGTGGTGTACTGAAAACATCTGAAGTATACACAGGTATGTGAGTGGTTGTAGTACTATCACTAATGACTGGATTTTGCATATCCTGATGACCAAAGGTACTGTTGTAGTCTCAACTTCCACAGTCTCCTCACTAGGATTACCCTCATTAGCATGACTAGTGGCCATTTTGGATCTAACTGATTGCTCTGGGACTGTTGAATAAGTATGACCAGAACGCAAATGCAAAACGTTCAAATCCTCATCCTGTCCTTCAGAAATATCCTCATCACCTTGATCCTCAATATGTCCTTCACTCATTTAATATGTCTGAGCACTTTTATTTGATGTATCAACCCACTCATGAAATTCCGAGTCTAGTGGGGTTAATCTCTATTTCCCTAATTCTACATCCCCACTTCACTGTATCCATCTAACCTTGTCAGTAATATTCCCCTCCCAGTTACAGGAAGATAAACTGACATAAAAAAAGGATAGTTATGGTAAGTGACAGAACGGAACATAAAATACACAGAAAGTATATTTATTTCAAGGGAATTCTGAGAAACCTTTATTTCCACTCATCAACTAACTAACGTGTGTTGATTTAAATGTGTGTGTGTGTGTGTGGATTAATGCATGGACACTACCTAGATATGAAAGTCCAGGATGATGTTCCACATTCCACGTTCCACACTCCACCAGACTCCTCCAACCATACACGGCAGCTCGCTCGCTGTGGGAGTTAGCAAGCGAGTGGTTCGCCCTGCATCACGCCAGGCAGATGCCACAACGCACCACACACAATCGTGGCACCTCTCGGCTTTCCCCCTCGGCTCACTTCGGCCGTCCACGTCTGTGGAGTTACTATAAGTCGCTAGTTGATCCACTCCTCACCGCACTGGCTTGAACTCCCCTTATCTCGCCTCTCGCACACGAGAGCGAGACTCTTGCCAGTTTGCGTTTGAAGATGGAGATATCTCGCACACCACAGGGCGAGATAACTGCCAGTTTATACTTAAGATAGGAATCTCGCACTGGCAGAATAATGGGAGGAATTAATATTCACCACTCCAGTTTATCTGCTCCACTTAACTTACTGGTAATTAGTCCCCTTACAACAGTAGAGTAAGATTTTCTGTTTCACCTTCAGGAACGAGCGATTGCAAGGGTTACTGGTTCACAGCATAAATCCCTTTAGCACGTATCGTATCCCAGCACTGAACACCAATTTAATGTATCGGTACACGGCTAGCACTAAATATCGTGCCACCGCTAGCACCAATAAAAATGTATCGTCGCACTGCTGGCCACCAATTTAATGTAGCCGTTATGGAGTAGCAGTTGACTACATATTAAGTGCTGTTTAGTATAAGTAGACCACCGTGTTGGATCGACGACACTGTCTGTAGTACACGTCAGCTACTCGCCGTCACTGCCCGACACTTCCCACCAAAGGTCCGCTGCCACGAGAAGGTGGAAGCTGGTCTGTTATTAAGTGGTAGCGTAAGGTGACAGAAATGAGCAGATTAAATCTCTCTTTATTGGGTACAGAATAATATAACTGCAACCCGAGAGATATGTAAGAGCGATACACCCTCCCTTTAAAACTGTATAATGGCCTCTGACGCTGTACACTCACCGAGCCGACTAGGGCGCGGTGCTGTGGTCAGCTAAAAAGTGAGGTGCCGAGCATCTACATATACTCTGGGCTTATGCAAAAAGTAGAGATAAATGACAACTCTACTAGCACATTATATACCTTTATAAATTGGCATTAAGTACATTCACATATGCCAACATAATAAATGGTTCCCCAGGACTTTACACTTACGCACTATTCATATATCTTTTCACTTCTCCTAACCTTCATTTTATAATTGAAACAGGGTGGCCCTTGTGGTCTGCCATCCACCTTCTTCCTATACCACAGCTAACAGCGAAATGATATTTGGTTGTTCATCATTCACACTTCATTACACACTGTTAATTATGACTAAACAGCTTTAAAAATTATTATGTAAAATGTGTGATACTACAACTTCATATGGAAAAAAGATGTTGACACCAGAACAATATGCGGCAGTAGTGTGGTCCCCACACAAAAAGAAAGACATAAATAAGATCGAGAGAATACAAAGAACAGCAACCAAGATGGTCCCCAGCCTGGCAGATCTGTCCTACGGAGAGAGGCTGGAAAAGCTGGACCTGCCTACACTAAAAGAAAGGAGAGAAAGGGGAGACATGACTGCAATGTTCAGGGCCATGATGGGAAGAGATAAAACTAATGAAAATGATCTGTTTGTATGGGATAGGAGAGTAACAAGAGGACATGGAATGAAACTGAAAAAGCCAATTTGTTTGAAGGATATCAAGAAATACAGCTTTCCATATAGATGTACAGACCTGTGGAAGAGCCTGGACCAAGAGATCATCCAGTCTAAAAACGTAAACGAGTTCAAAGCAAAATTTGACTTAACAAGAAAAAGAGATGGGACCCAACGAGCGTAGCTCCTTTCCTGTATATCACAACAGGTAAACACACACACACACACACCCATCAACCCCCCTTCCAATCCCACTCCTACTTCCTTCTCACCTCCACCGCCAAACCCACTGACCCTTCCCACACCATCCAGTCCCCCAACACCTCTGATTCCAACCCATCCTAATCCACCTCAACCCTTACCTCCATCACAACCTCCTCCTACCCATTCCCCTCCACCCACACCACCTCCCCCCCGTGCTGCAGCAGCCGACACACATCGCACACACAACATAAACATCCTTCAGTTAAACATAGATGGCATAAACACCAAAGTACATGAACTCACACAATTCATCAAACAACAGAACATACACACTGCCATCTTACAAGAAACAAAACTAAACAGAGCACAGAAAACACCGACATTTCATAACTTCGCCACCATTCGACAAGACTGGGCCGACGGCGGTGGCGGTGGCGGTGGACTCGTCACCCTGGTACACAAATCCATCAATTTTGCAGATACCAGTGCACACACAAAGTCACTTCTCCCCCCACATGACTCCACAACAGAAATACAATCAATTAAAATACGCACTGGTAACAAATCACACATAACAATCGCTAACACATACATTCCCCCCCAATCGTCCCCCATAGTACCACACAATTACTCTCCACAGATACACCACATCACTAACATACCCAACATCATCCTGGGTGGTGATTTCAACGCCAAGTTGTCGGCCTGGCATGTCAACAACCCTGACACAGACAGAGGGCTGGTACTACAATCCCAGACAGATCATCTTTTCATACTAAACAGTCTAGACCAATATACCCATATCCCACACCAAGCCCTCTTCCTCCCATCATCTCCAGACATCACCTTCTGCTCCCCAAACCTCGCTCCCACTACATCATGGAGAGTGGTCAAAACCCTAGGTTCTGATCACCTCCCAATCATCATCACTACCAAAACCAGAATCACCCCAGCTGGCCACAAACACGCATACACTAATTATAAGAGAGCCAACTGGGAGGCCTTTGTAACTGAAACAGAACAACATTTTGAAACAGTACACCAATCACAAACATCAACACCGCTGTGCACACTTTAAATACAATCATACAAAATGCAGACAAAAGACATATCCTTAGAGGCAACAGAAAGAGACACAACCTCAATTTCACACCAGAAATTCAAGGCCTCATCAGACAACGGGACACACTGCGACACTCCCCAACACCCCATACACAAGAACCATACAACAAATACAAGAACTCAACACTCAGATAAACAGTAAAATATCAGAACAGCAAACACTAAACTGGAATAATTACCTCCAAACACTTGACCACAAAACAAACATCAGCAAACTCTACAAAACACTAAACAGCATCACACTTTCCAACAGGAACACCACACAATCACACGCTGCCATCACAACAACAGACACCATACCCTCAAACAAACAACAAGCAAACACTCTCATCAATCACTTTTCACAAGTCAGCCATCTAACCCCCCCTTCCGAAAGACCGATGTATCATCAGACGCAAGAGACAGTTCCCCACAGACCCAGACTACGCACCTTTCACTTACAACCAGACAAAGCACATCATTAACAACCTCAAGCACTCATCTGCCTGTGGACCAGACAACATAAGCAACATTCACCTTAAACACCTTGGACCACAAGGCATACAAGCACTCACCAACATATCAAACTACAGCTACTCACACAACATAATACCCAACATCTGGAAGCATGGCAATATCATCACTATCCCTAAACCCAACAAAGACCCCATGTTACCCTCCTCACATTGCCCCATCACACTCCTCTGCACCCCCTCTAAAGTCACTGAACGACTGATACTACAACTAGTCATGCCTCACATTCCCCTAGCCCAGTCACAACATGGCTTTAGGCCCCTACACTCCACAAACACCCTTCTTACAGACCTTACACAGAGAGTTTTCAATGGCATGAATTCAGCTAGGCCACCACACAGAACACTACTAATCACACTAGACATTAGCAAAGCTTTTGATGCCATCCCCCGCCACAACCTCACAAACAAAATACTCAACACAAACATGCACAATAACACAAAAAGATGGTTGGCAAACTACTTAGCAGACAGATGTGCACATGTAACATTTGCCGGTCTGTCTTCTAACATCAGAAACTTCACAAACGGCGTCCCCCAAGGATCTGTTTTGTCCCCTACACTCTTTAATCTATACATGCATGATGAACCCACACCCCACACACCACAGATACACATAGCTTCCTATGCAGATGATATAACACTTACATGTACAGTTGCGAGCAGATGACTCGAGGCCACCTAGTCCACCAACATGATGTTTTATCTGGTAACAGTGGTAGCTATGAACTTCACAGAGATTCAGTCGGCTGTTCGGACAAAACAAACCCAGAGGCAAATTGTCAATGCGCAGTTCTAACTGGTCTCCAACCATTATCATGCAAGTAAACGTATTATATTGATAATAATTAACATGTCATACACGTGGTAGATATATTTATAACCTTAGTATACACTGGCATCCAAATAGTGGTGCGTTCATTCATGTGAGACACACGAGTATCCCAAGCGTGCAGCTCCATCACCACCTCGGTTTGTGACATAGGCACTACGTGACGCCACGTATGGGGAGGGGCATGAAGGTGGAACCAATTGGCCCATTCATGATGATAAATATTTATACAGAGTAATCGTTCGACTTTACCACTCGAATATTAAACAAACATTGGTTGCGTATGTCAAAACAAACTTATTATAACCTTTAATCTCATATACGTTTAATACTACAGCCAACCGCCTGCCCCCTCCCCCCTCCTTCTCCCATCTGACGTCCCACCTCGTCCCTCCCTTCCTCACCCACCACCGTCCTTATAACTCCCACACACCCCTCCCCCTGTTCCGCCTACTGTGGTGTGAACATTTAACTCTCCCACCTGCTTCGGATTTAGATTTCTACGAAAGTGAGGTTCACAGTGTGGGATGACTGGCATGATGGCATTTTTGTGATAATAATGTTAGGTTGCGGGGACGCTGAGAACCCTACGGTATATCTCTTGAAAACTGGTAAAGATTGTTTGGTTCACGACAATAGTCGAACCAAATAAATCACTGCTGATACCCGTGTGTCACGCATGAATGAATGCACCACTATTTGGATGTCTATGTTGTAATACTATGGTTATAAATATAACTATCATGTGTATGACATATAATACGTTTACTTGCATGATACTGATTGGAGACCAGTTAGAACTGCACACTGCCAAATTATCAATGGGTTTGTTTTGTCCGAACAGCCGACTTTATCTCGGTCAAGTTCATAGCTACCACTGTTACCAGATAAAACACCAACATGTTGGTGGACTAGGTGGCCTCGAGTCATCTGCTCGCAACTGTACACACCAAAATGCAAACACAGCTGCACACGTCATTCAACTTTACCTCAATACACTACACGAATGGTTCACCATAAACAGGCTCGAAATAGCCCCAGCCAAACCTACAGTGACTCTTCTCACAAACTGGACAGCAGAACACAGTCACATCCCACACCTCACCATAAACAACACTCCCCTACCACACACACACACACACCCAAAATCCTTGGTGTAACATACAATACATCAATGTCATTTAAAAAACACATCACAAACATTAAAAATAAAATAACACCAAGACTCAATGCTTTGAGGTCACTTGCCCATACAACATTCGGACACAACCAAGAAACCACCACCACAGTATACAAACAATACATATGTTCTGTGATGAATTATGCAAGCCCTGCCTGGGCTTCTAACCTCACAAAAACACACTACAACACTCTACAGACCATACAGAACAAGGCCCTAAAAATAATCATAGGCTGCACAGCTACTACACCCATAGACCACCTACAGCAAGAAACCAAAGTCCTCAAAGTCATGGATCACCTAAACATGAGAGGCACCCAGTTTCTTACTGCAGCCTACACAAACCCACAACATCCACTACAGTACATGGCAGCACATCCACCCACACCAAGGAACATCAAAACAACACCCAGCACACGATACCATACACAAATACTGTCATCTCTCCCCCCTCGCCCACCTCAGACCAGCTTCCAGAAACATATCCACACTCAGATCACTCGCCGCTCCATTCAGTCACTTAAAGACAACACACAGCTGCATGCACGGCCTCCTGACATCCGCCCTTCTGAATCCTATCTTCCTCGTGAGGACAGGGTCCACCTGGCCAGGCTGAGATGTGGACACCATCCAGCCCTCTTAAGCTACCAGAAGAGGCTGGATGACTCTGTCACTGATGCCTGTCCAGGATGCAACACAGCACCCCATACTATTAAGCACATTATGGTAGACTGCATTGCACACAATCACCTATGCCAACAACACAACATACACTCTTTGAGAGCTCTGTGGGAAAGCCCGGTCTCGGTCATAGCCTTCCTAAGGGACACGGGGCTGTTCAGCCAGACTGCCAAGGGAATAACTACTACTACTACACACACACACACACACACACACACACACACACACACACACACAAGCGGAGAAGAGAGAAGGACCTTAACAAAGAGAACTGATTGCAGTAGAGATCAATGCATCTGAAGGGAAAGTAATTGTAGCAAATTTATACATCCCACCCAGATCAAACACATGGGAAAGAGGTGAATATGAGGATCCGGCAGAGAGTACAATTCAGGGTTTAAGAGCATTACTACACAGAATGGAAGGAAAATCAGAAAGAACTATACTAATTGGAGATTTTAAAACAAATATATATTGGAATACTCTAGAAATAATAAGCCAAGAAAGCTGTTGGGACCAAAAGCTCCTGGATCTCGTGCAGTTCTCCTAACGCAACATGTAAGGGAAAGCACCAGAAAAAGAGGACTCGATGTATCCACAGTGCTAGATCTTATATTTACTAGGCAAGAAAACGATATTGGCAATTTAATGCATCACCCTCCATTCGGAAAAAGTGACCATGCAGTACTTAACTGCAACTTCAGGACTGCATATGACATAGTTACCAACAGTGAAAGTTACAAAAAAAGCCTAAATTATAAAAAGGGAAACTGCCACGACATAAAGAAGTACTTCTTAGAAATAGATTGGGAAAAGGAGTTTAGAGGACAAGATTTAAATGATATATCTAAAAAATTCTGTGAAATTTTTGGAATAGGAGTCCAGAAGTACATCCCACAGCACAAAGAAGAAAAGAAAATAAAGAAATGGTTTAATACACAACGTAAAAAATCAAAAGAAAAAAGAGACTTGTTGTGGAATAGGTACAGAAAACACAATAGTGAAAGGGCACATAACAACTATAAACTGGCATGAAACGATTATACAAGAATAAGGAGGGAAGCCCAAAAACAGTTTGAGGAGGACATCATAAATAAAAGTAGTGATCAACCGAAGCTATTTTACAGCTACATCAGAAGCAAAAACCAAAGAAAAAGATAATATACAATCCATTACGGACGAGGGGATCACCTACACACAAGAGAAGGATATTTGTATTTACCTATTTGTAGTAGACAGGAATTGAGCAATGCTCGTGTTGTCCTGTCTCCATATCCACATTTATCAAGTCTACCTTTACACACATGAATATTTTTCTCATGCATCACCTCTTTGTCTAAGTCGTTCCAAATATTTAAGTATTTACCTAATATACCTAATTGTGATATACACGGAATGTACTATGCTCGTGGGTTTCGGTCACTGCTTCTCAATAAGTCGAATTTAACTTTAAACTCGTTTAAGTTTTTAGACTGGACGATCTCTTTGTCCAGGCTATTCCATAAGTCTATACTTCTGTAAGGAAAGCTATATTTCTTGATATCCTTCAAGCAGTTTGACTTTTTCAATTTCATTCCATGTCCTCTTGTTGCTCTCTTATCTCATACAAACAGATCCTCTTTGTCAATTTTATCTACTCCCACCATGGTCCTGAACACCGCAATCATGTCTCCCCTCTTTCTCCTTTCCTCTAACGAAGGCAAATCCAGTTTTTCCAGCCTCTCTCTGTATGACAGGTCTGTCAGACTGGGGACCATCTTGGTTGCTGTTCTTTGTATTCTCTCAATCTTGTTTATATCTTTCTTTTTGTGTGGGGACCACACTACCGCTGCATATTCTAATCTGGGGCGGATCATTGCCACTATCAATTTTTTCATCATTTCCTCATCCATATAATGAAATGCTACTCTTATGTTAGTCAAGAGCTTATAAGTCTCTCCAACTACAGTAAAAGTCCAAAATTTCGGCACCCATTTCCCCGGCAAATCTGACATTTCGGCAGTTTTGAGAAATAGTCCCATTTACGAAAATCTCCGATCGTTCGGCAGATTCTCCGATTTTTTTCGTCAGTCTTGAAATTCTCCATGAGGCTCGCCAGCTAGCTACCCGCCTTTACCCGCCTTAGTGAGTGAAATAGTGAAAGTGATGGAACGAGTCTACCACTGCCATGAAGCTCAGAGGCTAGCTCTTTCTCCTATAGCATAAAGAGAGGACAAACATGTAGTGAGTCTAGCATGGGAAAGAGAATCTGTTTCGCCATTCTTCCGCCATTCTTCCGAGTTGTTGCCGTGCTGCTGCCGACTTCTCTTGATTCTTCTGTGTGCTTTGTGAACTTCGTACCGAATTACCTCTGAAATTACTATTCGAGTGTGCTGTAAGCACCGTAACATCAGACAGGAGCTTTGTAACACCTGAGTGGACCAGCCGTGTGTTGTGAACAGTATAAACATCTTCTGTGTGCTTTGAAAATGGCCTCCACGTGTGGAAAGTTAACTGGTGTTAGCAAGAAGCGTACACATAAGATGTGGACTTCTTCCACCAGTAGCAGACTCCAATCAACCCCTTCTATTGTACATATGTAAATAAGGAACCTACTATAAGTTTAGGTAAGTGCATGTGAACTTATAGGCCTACTGTACCATTACATTTATATACAGTATGTTCACTAATTTCTTTATTTTTCATATTCATGTATAGTACTGTATTCATTACAGTATTGTACAGTATCAAACAGCATACAGTACTCTCTCCAAACACATTTGTAATGATATGAATAATGATGATAGTGTTCACCGAAACATATAAGGTACTGAGTGGGTAGGGTTTTCGATAATTCGGCAATTTTGTTATTTCGGCACTTGCCTGGTCCCATAGATGCTGAAAATTCGGACTTCTACTGTATCTTGTTAATGTGCTTTTCTGGTGACAAACTATCTTGGACCAACACTCCCAAATCTTTCTCTTCTCTCCTTTTTGTGATTAATTCATTACCCAACAAATAATTCAGTGATGGTCTCCTGGTACTTTTACCAATTTCCAATATTCTACATTTCTTTACATTAAATTTCATTTCCCACCTCCGGCTCCAATTGTGTATCCTATCCAAATCCTCCTGCAGTATTTTACAATCCTCCTCAGCCTCTATCTTCCTCAAGATCTTTACATCATCAGCAAACAGACTTGCATAACTGTTCACTCCATCTACCATATCATTTACGTAAATCAGGAACATTACTGGCGCCAACACTGAGCCTTGAGGGACTCCACTTGTTACTTCCCTCCATCCAGACATCTTTTCCTTTATTACTGTCCTCATTTGTCTGTCTCTCAAAAAGTCTCTCATCCATTCCAGAAGTTTCCCCTTTAATCCTCCTATATATTCTAGTTTCCACATTAGTCTCTTATGAGGTACCTTGTCAAAGGCCTTCTCTAAGTCTAAGTACACACAATCCACCCAACCATCTCTCTCCTGTACCACATCAATCACTCTTGAGTAGAAGCTCAACAAGTTTGAAACACATGACCTTCCACTTCTGAATCCAAACTGACATTCAGCCAAAATATTCATCTCTTCCAGATATTTTATCCATCTGTCTTTCAGGATTCTCTCACACAATTTTGCGACCATGCTGGTTAGAGACACTGGTCTATAATTCAGGGGTTCTTCCCTGTTTCCTCCCTTGTAAATTGGTACCACATTTGCCCTCTTCCATTCTTTTGGCACTTTCCCCTCTTCCACTGAGCATACAATTAAGCTGTGAATTTTATCCGCCAGTTGTTCTCTGCATTCCTTCAGTACCCAATTAGAAATTCCATCAGGTCCTGGGGCTTTCCTTACATCTTGAGTTTCCAGTAATTTATACCCTTCCTGTACCTCCACTTTTATATCTTTCATCACCGGAACATTTCTAATCACTCTCTCCCCTTCCACAAGCTCCTTTTCTTTAGTGAAAACTGACTGGAAACGTTTGTTCATTATTTCTGCTTGCATTGCCGCATCCTTAAAGACCTCTCCTTCTACTTTCAGCTTGATGATTCCTTTCTTTTGTTTCAGTTTGTCATTAACAAATCTATAAAACAGTTTGGGTTCATCCTTGCATTTGTCAATTATACCTTTTTCAAAATTCCTTTCTTCTTCTCTACGTATTCTTGTGTATTCATTTCTGATTGTTTTATATTCTTCCTTTGTTCTCTTGTTACCTCTCTTTCTCCAATTGTTCCACGCCTTATCTCTCTCTTTTTTTGCTATCACACACCTTCTATTAAACCACTCCTTTTTCCTGTTTTCTTTCCCTCTTACTCTTGGTACAAATTTTTCCACTCCCAAATTATAGAGGTCTAGAAAGATATCCCACTTCCTCTGTATCTCTCTTGTTTCTCTGAATTTTCTCCAATCCGCATTTTCAAAAAAGTTTCTCAATCCTGTAAAATTTGCTTTGCCAAAGTTGTATCTTCCCTGTCTATGAAGCTCGTCTCTTGGCTCGACGTTTCCTATTAACATCTGGAACTCAGTGACCACGTGATCACTTTTTCCCAAAGGACAGAGATATTCCAATGATTCTATTACATCGGGTTCTTTGGTGAACAGTAAATCCAACCTTGCTGGTGTGTCCTCACCTCGAAACCGTGTGTCTTCTTTGACCCATTGCGTCATCACATTATTCATTATTATATTTAATAACATAGTGCCCCATGAATCCTCGCCGCCTCCCGAGCACCATTCCTCCCAGTTCACCTCTTTACAATTAAAGTCACCCACCAAAATTATATTATTGCTTTTCTCAATTATTTTTTGCAAGTAGCTAGCCATATCTGACAACATCTCATGGTATTCGTCATCCTTCCATGCTCTCGTCTCTGGGGGAACATACACTACCGCCATATCTCTCTTAACATTCTCTCCAGTTTCTAATTTCATATATATCACTTCAGCCCTGCCTTCTCCCATTTCCACAGTATCTACATTTATGTTGTTCTTCACTGCTATCATCACTCCTCCTCCCTTTTTTTCTTTTCTGTCTTTTCTCCATAGTTTGTATTTACCATCTCCCAAATGAACATCAATATCTTCTCTTAATTTGGTGTCTACAAAGCACATGACATCAGGTTCATGTTCTCTCAAGAAATCATTAATTTCGATCCTTGTCGATATGAAACCATCAACATTAGTATTTATCACCTTCAAATTATTTTTGACGTTTTTAATACCCTCTTCTCTCCTACTCTCTGTCCGTATCACTTCCTCAACTTCTGATCTTTCACAACCATCCCCCCTAGTTTCCTTCACTTCTATTTCCTTAAATACCATTTCCTTACTTTCATATCCAATACTCTCCAAAAAAAAGTATTACATTCTTCCTCTGTCCTCTTATCCTTTTTTTCCTTTACTTCTTCCTTTAATGATTTTAAAACTTCTCTTTCTTCTTCATTCAGATCTTTTCTTATTATAATATTTTCCATCCCCGCCTCTTTGCTTAATTTCCAGGTCACTTTAAGTATCTCATTTATTACACTTTCTGATGTAAACTTACCTCTCATTGGTCTTGTTTCCCCTTTCTTATAAGGCCCTATCCTCCTTACTTCCTCAGTTTCTTTTACCCACTTGTCTCCTTCGGGGTCAATCTTGCCTAATATTCCTCTCACCATGTTCGTGTCTCTCTCGAGTCTTACGAACCTAACCTTTTCTTCCTCCTCCCTGTTTCCAAATACTACCACACATCTGTTCCTTTCTACAGTTTCTCTCACTATTTTCTCTTTTTTCTTCAGTATTTTCACTACATTTTCTTCCATTTCTTTCTTGTTCATTTCCCCTTCTTCCTGGATGATCTCTCTTAAGCTGACCACTTCTTTCTGTTCTTCTTCTACGTGTGCCCACTTTGCCTTATGTTCTTCTAATACATTACTCACCTTCTCCGTTTTATTAGTACTCTCTTCTAGTTTCCTCCTCAGTTTTTACAGAAAATAATTTTGAGAGGGACTATGTGGAAGATGCATGCCCACACATATTACCAGATATACAAATATCAGAAAAAGAAATACAGGAGATAAGTAAATTAGACAAAGGAAAAGCAAATGGTCCTGATGAAATTTCATGTTGGGTGCTACATGAATGTGCAAGGGAGTTAAGTAAACCATTATCCTTAATTTTCAAGAAATCCTTGAGACAAGATACCTTTGGAAGAAAGCAAACATTGTTCCCTTATTCAAGAAAGGGTATAGACAAAATCCACTCAACTACCGACCACTATCACTGACCAGTGTTGTAAGCAAGGTACCGGTATTAGAAAAGCTGATAAGAAAAGTTTGGGCAAATCATCTAGAAGAACACAATATGATAACAGAAAGACAGTTTGGTTTCAGAAAGGGAAAAATCATGTGTTATTAATTTGTTAAGCTACTATGATAGAGTAACAGAAACATTACAGAACAGAGAAGGATGGGTGGACAGTATCTATTTAGATTTCAAGACAGAGTACCGCACCAAAGACTTTTATGGAAACTGTACCATCAAGGAGGAATCTGAGGCAAACTGTATCAGCTCTGGCACCAATCATGTTTTTAGTGTATATAAATGATATAGACAGCAACATTGGAAATGAAAGCTATGTAAATATGTTTGCTGATGATGCAAAAATACAAAGAAAGATTACGAATGCAGACTCTTGCAGAAAGCTAAAAGAAGAATTAAATAAACTTCACGAATGGAGCAATACCTGGCAAATGGAATTCAATGAGGACAAGTGTCATGTAATCAAGTTTGGTAAAAATGGAAAAAAACCTGATTGGGATTAAACGGTAGGAAAAAAAACCCTGTACACATCAGAAAGAGAGAAGGACCTAGGTGTGATTATTAATAACAGACTATCTCCAGTAGACCAAATCAGTGAGAAGGTACGGAACATGTATACACTGCTTGCAAATATGAGAACAGCATTCACATACATAAATGAAGACATGCTAAGAAAGATAATAACAACATTCATCAGACCAATGCTGGAGTATGTGTCAGTAGTCTAGAGTCCTCACCTCAAAAAACACAGATCAGATTGAAAAAGTTCAAAGGGCCACTACAAGATGGGTACCAAGCTTAAGGGAACTAAGCTGTGAAGAAAGATTAGAAAAACTGAATCTGTCTACACTACGGGAAAGAGGGAAATGAGAAGACATGATTATGCTATATAAATGCATATCAGGGAAGGAGAAAATAGACATAAATGATTACATAACCTATGGGGAAGCATCAGCAAGACGACACTGCAAAAAACTGCATAAACAGAGAGGCGATAAAGATGCAAGGAAATTAATTTCCCAAATAGGGCAATTGATCAGTGGAATGCACTACCGAATGAAATAGTGTGTGCCAAAACAATTCATAAATTTAAGGATATGTATGATAAAAATGGTTTAAGACACGGGACAGTACGAGCTTGACTCATTCCTGTAAAGATACAATTAGGTAGGTAAGCACACACACATACACACACACACACACACACGGAGCCGGAGAGAGCAGACGTCCCAGCCATCGCTGCTAACCTTGAGTAGTTTCAGGAATTTTGTCTGTCCTGTCTCCTAAGGTCTTGCTTTGAATTCAAAATAATGAAAGTTAAAAGACTACCAAAAATGTAAAGATTTATTGACTAGATTGTACATGAATGTTTGTAGTTTTTTTTTGGTAACAGCTGTTTTGGTATTTAACCAACATCAAACATGGCCGAAAATATAAACAATGTGGGACTGGAATTTTAAGGATTTGATGCTAATACCAATGTCATGGACCTGGTTAAAACATTAATTATGAGGTTTAGTAAACTCGAAAAGAAAGTAGAGAATCTAGTGATAAAGGATGTGTCAGTAAATACGGAAACCACCATACAGAGTCTGATCCAGTCCAGTGAAACAGCCAATGAAGAAATTAGGAATTTGAAGCGGGAAAATGTTGAACTGAGGAGGAAACTAGAAGAGAGTACTAATAAAACGGAGAAGGTGAGTAATGTATTAGAAGAACATGAGGCAAAGTGGGCACACGTAGAAGAAGAACAGAAAGAAGTGGCCAGCTTAAGAGAGATCATCCAGGAAGAAAGGGAAATGAACAAGAAAGAAATGGAAGAAAATGTAGTGAAAATACTGAAGAAAAAAGAGAAAATAGTGAGAGAAACTGTAGAAAGGAACAGATGTGTGGTAGTATTTGGAAACAGGGAAGAGGAAGAAAAGGTTAGGTTCGTAAGACTCGAGAGAGACATGAACATGGTGAGAGGAATATTAGGCAAGATTGACCCCGAAGGAGACAACTGGGTAAAAGAAATTGAGGAAGTAAGGAGGATAGGGCCTTACAAGAAAGGAGAAACAAGACCAATGAGAGTCAAGTTTACATCAGAAAGTGTAATAAATGAGATACTTAAAGTGACCTGGAAATTAAGCAAAGAGGCGGGGATGGAAAATATTATAATAAGAAAAGATCTGAATGAAGAAGAAAGAGAAGTTTTAAAATCATTAAAGGAAGAAGTAAAGGAAAAAAATGATAAGAGGACAGAGGAAGAATGTAATACTTTTTTTTGGAGAGTATTGGATATGAAAGTAAGGAAATGGTATTTAAGGAAATAGAAGTGAAGGAAACTAAGGGGGATGGTTGTGAAAGATCAGAAGTTGAGGAAGTGGTACGGATGGAGAGTAGGAGAGAAGAGGGTATTAATAATGTTAAAAATAATTTGAAGGTGATATATACTAATGTTGATGGTTTCATATCGACAAGGATCGAAATTAATGATTTCCTGAGAGAACATGAACCTGATGTCATGTGCTTTGTAGAGACCAAATTAAGAGAAGATATTGATGTTCATTTGGGAGATGGTAAATACAAACTGTGGAGAAAAGACAGAAAAGAAAAAAAGGGAGGAGGAGTGATGATAGCAGTGAAGAACAACATAAATGTAGATACTGTGGAAATGGGAGAAGGCAGGGCTGAAGTGTATGAGAAAAACATTCATGTGCGTAAAGGTAGACTTTATAAATGTGGATATGGAGACAGGACAACACGAGCATTGCTCAATTCCTGTATACTACAAATAGGTAAATACAAATAGGTAAATACACACACACACTGGTTGAAGTGGAGACTCACAACAGACTGGTTGAACGTGTACACAAACTAGAAATGGCTTTCAAAAATGAAATTGATGAAATAAAGAAGCAGATGCACTTGCAAAAGGAAGAAATAGAAAAACTAGGAAGAGAGGCCAATAAGAAAGACACAACCATCAGTGAACTAACAGTGGAATTGAGTACACTTAGGAAGAAAATGAGTGAAATGGCAAGTACAGTACTCAATCACGAGAGTGTTATGGAAGAGTTCAAAAATGACACAGACACAATTAGGCAAGTAAGCAGTCTTATAGACCAGAGCAGTGATACTGAGGAGAAGATAACACAGGTGAATGAAGCTGTGCAAAGCTACAAAATTGATGTGGAAACCACGTATGCTGAAATGGTGAAAGTCAAGAAAGACTTAGAAACAAAGGTGGAGGAAAAAAGCATTAAAAAGGAAGTGAAAAAAATAATCCAAAATAATCCAAAGTTAGTCAGAGATTCAGTAGATATTAACAAATCTATAGTAATCACTGGTATAGAGGAGGAAGAAGTAAAAAACAAGATCACAAGAGACAAAAAGGAAATGGCAAATGTAATGAGCTTACTGAAAGAAGTATCAGAGGAAATCTGTAGTAAAGACATAGAGGAACACAAAAGGTTAGGGAAATACAAGAAAAGCAAGACAAGACCTCTAAAGGTGACTTTCCAAAGTGTAAACACTGTGGAAGAGATACTAAAACATGCAAAGAATCTTATGGAAAAAGAGGAGTTCAAAAATGTATGGATAAAAAGATGCCTAACACAAGAGGAACTGGAATTAATGAAAGAGAAAAGGGAGGAAGCAAAAACAAAAATGAGGGAAGATCAGAAGAGGAGAACAAGAAAATTTTTTACAAAGTAATAGGATTGCAGGTACGAAAGTGGTACACAAACAGGATGGAATAAAAAGGAGGAAGGTAGTAGAATCATGTCATGACACGTATATAAACAAGATGATAAAGTTGATGTACTCAAATGTGGATGGAATGGTATCTAAATTACTATAGGTGAATGATTATGTCAGAAAATGAACCACAAATAATATGCCTAACTGAAACAAAATTAACACCAAGAATATCCAATGACATACTAAACTTAAAGGAATACAATATATGGAGAAGAGACAGAAATTTAAAAAAAGGAGGAAGAATTATAATATTAACTAAGAAAAATCTAAAAGTCAATGAAATAAAACTAGATATACCATCACAAGTAGAACTGATTGCGGTAGAGATCAACACATCTGAAGGTAAAGTAATTGTAGCCAATTTGTACATGCCACCCAAATCAAACACATGGGAAAGAGACGAATATGAGGACCTGGCAGAGAGTACGATTCAGAGTTTAAGATCATTACTACATAAAATGGAAGAGAAATCGGAAAGAATTATACTAACTGGGGATTTTAATACAAATATAAATTGGAATACTCTAGATATAATTAGCCAAGAAAGCTGTTGAGACCAAAAGTTCCTGGATCTCATGCAAGAGTTTTTCCTAACGCAACATGTGAGGGAAACCACCAGAAAAAGAGGACTTGATGTACCTTCAGTGCTAGATCTAATATTTACTACGCAAGAAAATGATACTGACAGTTTAATATATCACCTTCCACTCGGCAAAAGCGATCATGCATATGACATAGTAAACAGCAATGACAGTTACAAAAAGAGTCTAAACTATAAAAAGGGAAATTATCAAGACCTAAAGAAGTATTTCTTAGAAGCTGATCGGGAAAATGAGCTTAGAGGACAAGATCCCACAGCACAAAGAAGCAGATAAGAAAATACAGAAATGGTTCAATACAGAATGTCAAAAATTAAAAGAAAGAAGAGATTTGTTGTGGAATAGATACAGAAGACACAATAGTGAAAGGGCGTATAATAATTACAAACAGGTAAGAAACGATTATACAAGAACAAGGAGGGAAGCCCAAAAACAGTTTGAGGAGGATATCATAAATAAAAGTAGTGATCAACCAAAGCTGTTTTACAGCTATATCAGAAGCAAAACCAAAGTAAAAGATATAATACAATCCATTACGGATGAGGGAATCACTTATACACAATAGAAAGATATTTGTGAAGCACTAAATAAGAATTTCCAATTAGTACAGAAGAAAAAAATTTTGAGAGGGACTATGTGGAACATGCATGTCCACACATACTACCAGATATACAAACAGCAGAAAAAGTAATACAGGAGGAGTTAAGTAGATTAGATAGAGGAAAAGCAAGTGGTCCTGATGAAATTTCATGTTGGGTATTACGAGTATGTGCAAAGGAGTTAAGTAAACCATTATTTTTAATTTTCAAGAAATCCTTGAGTCAAGGTAAACTACCTGATATTTGGAAAAAAAGCAAATATTGTCCCATTATTCAAGAAAGGAAATAGACAAAATCCACTCAACTACCGACCAGTATCACTGACCAGTGTTGTAAGCAAGGTATTAGAAAAGCTTATAAGAAAAGCTTGGGGAAATCATCTAGAAGAATACAGTATGATAACAGAAAGACAGTTTGGTTTCAGAATAGGAAAATCATATGTTACAAATCTGTTGAGCTACTATGACAGAGTAACAAACACAATACAGGAAAGGGAAGGATGGGTGGACGGTATCCATTTAGATTACAAGAAAGCTTTTGACACAGTACCACACCAAAGACTTTTATGGAAACTGTACCATCAAGGAGGAATTCGAGGTAAACTGTTTTGTTGGATGCAAGACTTTCTCATAAAAAGAGAAATGAGAACAGTACTAAGAGGAAACTACTCATCATGGAAAGAAGTGACTAGTGGAGTACCACCGGGTTCAGTGCTGGCACCGATCATCTTTTTAGTGTATATAAATGATATAAACAGTAACACTGGAAATGACAGCTATCTGAATATGTTTGCAGATGATGCAAAAATACAAAGGAGAATTACTAACACAAACTCTTGTAAAGAGCTACAAGAAGAATGAAATAATCTTCATGAATGGAGTAGTACATGGCAAATGGAATTCAATGTGGACAAGTGTCATGTAATCAAGTTTGGTAAAAGTGGAAAAAGACCTGATTGGGATTATAAGTTAGGAAATAAAACCCTATACACATCAGAAAGAGAGAAAGACCTAGGTGTGATTATCAATAACAGACTATCTCCGGCTGACCACATCAGCGAGAAGGTACGGAACATGTATACACTGCTTGCAAATATAAGAAGAGCATTCACATACATAAATGAAGACATGCTAAGAAGGATAATAACATCATTCATTAGACCAACCCTGGAATATGCATCAGTAGTCTGGAGTCCTCATCTCAAAAAGCACATAGACAAGATTGAAAAAGTTCAAAGGGCCGCTACAAGATGGATACCAAGCTTAAGGGACCTAAGCTACGAAGAAAGACTAAATAAACTGAGTCTACCAACACTACAGGAGAGAAGGAAAAGAGGTGACATGATAATGCTATATAAGTGCATATCAGGGAAGGAGAAAAAAGGCATAAATGATTACTTGACATATGGAGAAGCATCAGCAAGAGGACACTGCAAAAAAATGCATAAGAAGAGAGGTGATAAAGACGTAAGGAAATTCAGTTTCCCAAACAGAGCAATTGATCAATGGAATGCACTACCGAATGAAATAGTGTGTGCCAAAACAATTCACAAATTTAAGGATATGTACGATAAATATGGTTTAAGACACGGGACAGTACGAGCTTGACTCATTCCTGTAAAGATAAAATTGGGTAAGAACAATTGGATAAGAACACACACACACACACACACACACACGAGAGTGACCAACCTCACTCATCCCTGAATGGCATTACGTGAGCAATAAACCCCAACCATCCCTTGGATATAAACCTGCACCAGCTCAATCCGATTGGAGCACAATTATTACCCGCTAAACCACCAGGCGGCAAAATTTGGTTATGTGGTTACCACTCAGCGTAGTAAAAAGTTTCCTGGTGTACAGGAAACCATTTGGCTTGCCACTCAGTGTAGAGTCACCCACAGGCAGAAGAAAGAGGAAGGAATGAAGGAATGAAAGACAGAAGGGGAGTGTAAAGTCACCCGTAGCCAGAAGGACGCTTACATATCTCCTACCAGCTATTATTTACGATATTTTAGAGTCCTGACAGAATCACTGTACATTAAGACCCATAACCCATCTCTAAAAAACACTGTGTTTGCAGTATCTCTTCATGTTACATTTTTCTGCATTAGTCCTTCTTCTTTAAACATTATTAGGATAATTATTAGACTTACACATCTTTGGTGAAATATGTTTCAGTGCTTTGTCTTACTATATTTTATATATTACTATATATATATATATATATAGATATATATATATATATATATATATATATATATCTTCTACAATTAGTGCTTTGTCTTTGTCTGACTATATTAACCTATTCCTTTTAGATCACTGATGACACTGTAAGTTTCAAAACATCTGAAATAAAGATGCTGTTTGTATCTACGCTCATTGTCCTCTTCCTGCTGAAGAACAATCTCATGCACCTTTTTCCTTAAAAGCAAGAAATCAGTCAGGCTCCTTTCAGCATTCTCTCCATTCCCTCTGTACCATGTGGACCTGTGTGCATCATTATACCTGAAACATATACAGTGCCCTCGCACAGTAAACGAATTTATGGGCAACAGACAAGCTCATTCAAAGTGAATTCATTCACTGTGAACAACATTTCTTATGGAAAAAATAGCATATGGGCAGCTCCGCTCCCTCAAAGTCCACTCTTTGAGCCACAGGGATGTACTAAAGGGCACATTTCGAACACATGCAGTTCAGATATATAAAATAAAAAAACACATTGTTATTTACCTTAAATGAAGCAGATGGCGGCCCTGATTGGCTTGAATACAGGTGGTTCAGAGGCAGGGAGATACACTTAGTTGTCCTCGCCACATCACGTTTCACTCCCCCATCCCCATCACCAGTCTTGCCCTCATCACTTGACCAAACCACTTCCCCACGTGCCTCTACCTCATTCACCTCTCCAAAAAAACCTTCAAAGTCCAAAGATGACACCACTGACATAACATCATCATCGTCTTCCCCAGGAAGTGTAGCAGACAATGTAGAGGCAACTGGGTCCTGTTGTTCTTGAGTTTGGTAGTAGCGTGTGATGAATGTTTCATTTCTTCTGTTTGAATTCCATATTGTGCCTTTCATTGTAATGATGGGAAGTGGTTTCTACTCCACTAAGCACTTCCTTGTCCTAATGTAGCTGGTTTCCATTGCCTTGACTTCTTCTCTCAGAACATACAATGCCACGAGAATTTTACTGATCTTAGGCAAATAGACATAGGCAAAGTCCATTGGATTCTGCTCAAAAGGTTGCTTAGATCTGGCCTTTTATGTAGTGTCTACTGGGGGATGGGGGGTCATTCAATACGGGAGATGGTGGTTATGGCCTACTCTTTCCCCCGATTTTGTTCACTCAGGGTTCAACTCGTTCATTATGGTTTTGTGGACCTGATTACCCTCTGCTCGTTCACTAGGCATACCATTTACTCTGAATATGTTTACTGTGCGAGGACACTGTACTATCTATCTATCTATAGCCCGACGCCCTAATCCTGCAAAGGGTGGCCGTAGACAAAACGCCTCCAAGTCGCTCTGTCACCCACCATTTGACTACCCCCCCCAACTCACTCCCCCCTCCCTCATATACCTCTCAACTCCATCCCTCCATCTCTTCCTCGGTCTTCCCCTCCCTCTCCCTCCCTCCACCTCACCTACATACACCTTCTTAGTCAGTCTTTCATTCTCTATTCTCTCTACATGTCCAAACCACCTTAGTGTATTCTCTTTTTCTTCTCAACCACAGCCACATCCACCCCACAACGTTCCTTCACTTCTTCATTCATCAACCTGTCCCTCCAAGTCACTCCACATGCTCCTCTCAAGTAGCTCACTTCCACTGCTCTCACTCTTGACTCGTTCCCCTCTTGCAAGGTCCATGCCTTGCTTCCATACGTCGGGGTAGGGATCACAATACTATCATGCAGTGACTTCTTAACTTCCATACTCACCTCCCTATTTCTCATCACTGCTTTCAGTGAACCAACTACCTTCCTTCCCTGCTGTACCCTTTCACGCACTTCATCCCCCAAGGTTCCATCCTTACTCATCACACTACCCAAGTACTTGAATGCACTCACGTTCTCCATATCCTCGCCATCCAACCTCACCTTGCATTCTGTGACTTCATTCCTCTCAAACACCATAACTTTACTCTTGTTTATATTAACATTCAGATTCCTCTTCCTACACACTGTCCCAAATTCATTCATCAAACCTTGCAACTCTCATTCATCTTCACTCAACAATACTGTATCATCAGCAAACAACAACAGCGGAATCTTCCAAATCTCACCCTCATTCATTAGAGCCACCCCCACATCCACTGCCCTACCTTGCACCTCCTTTACAACCCCATCCATGTATATATTAAACAGCCATGGAGACATCACACAACCTTGTTTCAGTCCCACACTGAGATCAAAGAACTCACTCAGCTCACCATCCACTCGCACCGTAGCCCTAGCTCCTTCGTACATACTCTTCACAGCACTCAACAATTTCCCCTCCACTCCATATATTCTCAATACCTTCCACATACCTTGCCTATCTATTCTGTCATAAGCTTTCTCCAAGTCCATGAAGGCAGCATACACTTTCTTTCCCTTCTCTAGATACTTCTCCACTAAACATCTTAGAACAAATATCTGATCTACACACCCTTTTCCCTTCCTAAATCCCCCTTGTTCTTCTCCAACTAGCTCTCCTGTTATATGCCTAACCCTATCAATGGATATTCTACCATATATTTTTCCAGTCACACTAACAAGGCAAATACCCCTATGGTTACCACATATTTCTCTCTCCCCTTTTCCTTTGTATAAAGGAACAATTATACCTGATTTCCAGTCCTCCGGAACCCTTCCCTCTTCCCAGGCCAATCTACATAACTTCCATATCCACTCCACTACAATCTCACCCCCATATCTCAGCATTTCACCACACACTCCATCAATTCCTGGGGCCTTTCCCATCTTGATCTTCTTTGTTGCTTCCACTATTTCCGCCCTACTGATCTCTTCCTCCCTCCTCTCATCTCTTCTTCTCCCAGCCATTCCCCAACCACTTATACTCACACTGCTTTCACTCTCTACATTCAACAAATCCTCAAAGTGCTCCTTCCATCTCCTCAATTTCTCTCTCTTCTCCACCAACAATCTATTATTCCTATCTTTCACTCCCCTACTATTTCCCCTTTCACACTGCCTTACTTTCTTTACCTCCTTCCAAAACAATTTCTTACTCTCCCTCCATTTCACACTCAGATTCCTCCCAAACTCTTCATCCACTTTCTTCTTACTCTCCATCACCAGTCTCTTAACCTCCCTTCTCCTGCTCACATATACCTCTCTCTTCTCTCTCTCATCTTCTCCCCTACCTCTACTCGCCAACCATTCACCATATGCCTTCTTCTTTTGTTCCACAGCTCGTTTCACCTCATCATTCCACCATGCTGTCCCTTGCACACCCTTGGATCTCCTCCTCACTCCACAAACCGCCTCACACGCTGCGCTTATCTCTTCCGTGAATATCTTACATACGTCTTCCACCCCTTCCATCTGCTCTAGCTCATACCTTCCCAATCTTTCTTCCACTATGCTCTTATACTCTGTCCTTTTCTCACTATCTTGCAATTTCTCCACTCTTCTCACAGGAGCTGCTTCCTCCTGTCTTCCCCTTCGTCTCCTCAACCACTTTCTTTGCAGCTCTACCTTGGCCATCACTAAGGGATGGTCCGAGACTCCATTCCCCCACCCTCTCCACACCCTTGCATCCAACACTTGTCTTCTCATTCGCTCATCCACACACACGTAGTCTATCATTGCCTTTTATTCAACAAGTTCACCATCCATCCTCCTCATTACTCTCCATGTATACCGGTGGATCATCTTATGACGAAAGTAGGTGTTGGCTATTGCCAACCCCTTACCAGCACAGATGTCCACCAAAGCACTACCATTCCCATCTACTTCAGCTGGCACACCCCACTGACCAACCACTCCATCCACTCGTACATTCCCAACTTTGCCATTCATGTCTCCAATCAACAGCACTCTCTCGCTCCTCTCAAACTTATCCATACATGCTTCTACTCTCGCCCAAAACTCATCTTTCACTCATGCCACTCGATCCTCTGTTGGAACATACACACATACAATCGCCCATGCTTGTATACCTACTTTCATCGTCACCCATACAATCCTTGCACCCACTGTTCCATACTCTCTTATATTCTCCTTCCACTTCTTGCTTACCATCAGACATACTCCCTCTCTTGCCCTCTCATTCTCACTGACTCCCGCACATATACCTACACCGTATTCCCATTCTCTCATCCTTTCACCTTTCCATTTAGTTTCAGTCAATCCACATATATCCACTTTTGTATCCTCAAGCACCTGGACAATCTCTCTCTCTTTCACTTCATCATTCACTCCTCTCACATTCCACGTTCCTACCCTCAGAATGTCCTTTGTCCGTTCCTTAGTCGTCAACGTATGGTCCGTCCGGGTCCGAGGCGCTTTATTTGCTTTTTAGTTAGTTCTTTTTACGGGGTGGGGCACTAACCCACCACCAACCCTTTTAGTCGCCTCGTACGACAAGCAGGGATACTGGGGGAGTATTCTTGAAACCCACCTACCCCCAGGGGGGAAGTCACCTACCGAAGTCACCTACCAAAATTACATTGTTGCTTTTCTCAATTATTTTTTGTAAATAACTAGTAGTAGGAGTAGACTGTAGCACCAGTCGAACAGGGCAGTACTCCCGAGGTTGATGGCAAGCTGGTGATAGGGTGAGCTGGAGCTCCCGTTTCACCAGCCCTCAGGACTTGATCCTGACCATCTCCCTTTTCTGAACATTTTCAGTGCATTCATTTACACAGAGAGTAGGCCAGCATGCTCTCATAATACCTCTACCTTCAACTGTCTACACCACACTTCATGCGCATAACACATCACACCTTCTATTCACATCTAAAGTAATGGCCGCTGTAATCTTACAATCAAATGAGGTGGTACCTCGGATTGCCACCACCGGCAGGGTAGGGCTGGAGGCACAGGGTCCTCCCGGTCGCCATCAAGCGACTGTGCCGGCAGCGACTGTTGCTATTTCCGGGAATGCTCGTCGGCGAAGAGGTGACGGTGCGGCCTTATTCTTTACCAACATCCGCGGCCTATCCACAAATTTAAACTCAGTTCATTTTTTCCTTCAGTCCATATCCCCTTTAGCCCTTTTCCTCACAGAACCACAAATCTCACCCTCTACCGATATATCTCCATTTTGTTTTCCCGGTTACCATCTCCTTACAAACTTTCGAAACAAGGGCGGCACCTGTTGTTATATCAAATCCCAATATGCAGTTGATACTATTTTAAACTTCACTTCATCCAGTTTTGATTACTCATTATATAAATTAAATTGCCAAAACATTACCAAATATATCTGTGTAGTTTATCGTTCTCCCAATGCTTCTTCGGAACCCAGTGTATTTGATTCCATATCCACTCAGTTGAGTAACCTTGACCTTGCCCTTGGCAATGAAATTACCATTTTGGGTGATTTTAACATACACAATGTTGAATGGTTATTGCATTCTGCCCAGACTGACGAGGCTGGTCTAGAAGGTGAGCTGTTTGCGGAATCGTTTAATCTCACCCAGTTGGTAAAGCAACCAACCAGAATACCTGATAATCCTGACCATAATGCCCATCTCTTGGATTTATTCTTGACAAATAATCCAGATCAATACAGGATAGAGGTACTGTCACCACTTGGATCCTCTGACCACAATCTCATCAAAGCTTCATTAGTTAACCCTCCTACACCTCCCCATTCCGAACCTGTCAGGGTGACCCGATGGCACTTTGACAGGGCAGACTGGGATGGATTTAGAAATTATCTTGCTGATATTCCATGGCAGTCTTTCTTCTCTAGTGATCCCAATTCTACCCAGTCCCACATTTGTGACTTAATACTAGCTGGTATGGATTTATTCATACCAAGTCAACAATTCACTAAAAGATCAAACTCTCCAAAATGGTTTGATGGCAATTGTGCCAGAGCAACAGCCCAAAAGTCATTAGCATATAACTCTTACTTAAAATAAAAAACACCTGAATCACTCTCCCAATTTAAAATTGCTAGAAATCATGCAAAAGCTGTATTAAATCTATCTAAATCAAACTTTCTTCAAAAGCAAGCATCAAAACTACTTAACAACCCTAATGACAATAGAATATTCTGGTCAACTCTTAATTCTTTCAATAATAACTTTAACAAGTCATCTTCCATTCCCCCACTAAAATCTTCAGATGGCAATATTACAAGTGACCCACGTGGGAAAGCAGATATCTTTGCTAGTACCTTTGCAAGAAACTCTACCATAGATGATACCAGCCAGAATGTCTCAGTACTGGAACTTGATTCTCCCGAAATTGCCCCACTTAAAATACAGACAAGATTTGTAAAATCCATCCTAGACAATTTACCTACCAACAAAGCTCCAGGTCCAGATGGAATTCCGCCAATTGTTTTGAAAAAGTGTTCCCCTGAACTTGCCTCTGTCCTAGCTAAATTATTCAGACTATGCATACGTACTTCTTTATTCCCAAATTCATGGAAAGAAGCCAATATCCACCCAGTTCCGAAGAAAGGAAGTTCGTCTGACCCCTCCAATTACAGACCAATAGCTATCACATCTTCTCTTGGTAAGGTATTTGAAACTTTAATTAATATGCATATTGTTAAACATCTTGAATCCAACAACTTAATTAATGATAGACAATACGGTTTTCGCCACGAAAGATCCACCATTGACATACTCAATCTCCTAACTCATACCATCCATCAATCAATTGATCTACATGGAGAAACTCATGCAGTAGCTCTTGATATCTCTAAAGCTTTCGACAGAGTATGGCACCGTTCCCTGCTGTCCAAACTCCCTTGCTATGGACTAACGTCTTTTGTTCCTTTGATTTCTTCTTATCTTAGTGACAGGAAAATAAGAGTAAAAGTAGATGATGTATATTCGAATTTCCACTCAATTAACGCCGGCGTGCCGCAGGGATCAGTTCTGGCGCCAACCCTATTTCTGGTTCATATTAATGATCTATTATCTGTCACTCACAATCCCATTCACTCATATGCAGATGACTCAACACTACATAGTTCATTCACACTCAGACATCCATTTACAAAGTCTGATATCTCTACCTCTCAACTCAGTACAGCCATCTCCATAAATCAAGATCTATCTATAATCAGTGAATGGGGACAAAACAACCTTGTTTCTTTTAATGCTAGTAAAACTAAATATATACAGTTTACTAATAGACAGATATTGCCAGATTCGTACATTACCTTCAGTGCTACTAATATTCCCATCTCCAAAAGTATTGAAATTCTTGGTGTCTCATTTAACAGTGCCCTCAGCTGGACCTCTCATGTCAGATCACTTGCTAAAACCGCCTCAAAGAAACTTGGATTATTGTACAAAGTCCGTAACTTCTTCGCCGATGAGCAGTTAGCTATAATTTATAAGAGTCATGTGCGCTCTCAGCTTGAATATTGCTCACCCTTGTGGAATGGTTGTGGAGAGGTTGCATTAAGACAACTAGACAAAATTCAGAATAAAGCTGTTAGAATCATTAACAACCCTGCCATTACATATAAACTACCTCCCCTGCAAGTAAGAAGGAATGTTGCTTCCCTTGCATTATTTTACAGATATTTTTTTGGCAAATGCTCAGACGAAGTTGCGTCCATGGTGCCACCTCTCCATGCCTTCCCTCGTGCTACACGGGCATCTGGTAGCGCTCATGACTGGAATGTCACTCAACCATATTGCAGAACTTCTGCCTATCAGAATTCTTTCATTCCTCGAACTGCATCTCTCTGGAACTCGCTTCCCCAGAGTTGTTTTCCTCCAAATTTCAACCTACAACTGTTCAAGTCTAACTGCTACAGATATTTTGCGAACAGAGGACACCAATAATCTGGTGTATGGATAATTTTTTTCCTCCATTTGTTTTTCATCCCTACGTGTCAAGTGGGGTTGGTGGAGGATTAGTGCCCCTCCCTGTAAAACAATTAACTCTAAGCCGTTGGCCACCCCGTTTGGGATACATGGCGTCTGGCAATGGATGGATGGATGGATGGTTTTTCCTTCCTCCGTTCTGTTATTTAAAAAAAAAAAAAAAAAAAAAAAAAAAAAATCTGACAACATCTGGTATTTGTCATCATTCCATGCTCTCGTCTGAGGGGGAACATACAGTACCGCCATATCTCTCTTAACATTCTCTCCAGTTTCTAATTTCGTATATATCACTTCAGCCTTGCCTTCTCCCATTTCCACAGTATCTACATTAATGTTCTTCACTGCTATCATCACTCCTCCTCTCGTTTTTTTTTTTTGTCTTTTCACAGTTTGAATTTACCATCTCCCAAATGAACATCAATATCTTCTCTTAACTTGGTCTCTACAAAGCACATGACATCAGGTTCATATTCTCTCAAGAAATCGTTAATTTCAAGCCTTGCCGATATTAAACCATCAACATTAGTATATACCACCTTCAAATTATTTTTGATGTTTTTTATATCCTCTTCTCTCCTTCTGTCTGTTCGTACCACTTCCTCAATTTCTGTTCTTTCATAGCCATCCCCCTTAGTTTCCTTCAGTTCTATTTCCTCACATACCACTTCCTAACTTTCATATCCATCACTCTCCAAAAAAAAGTTTTCCATTCTTCCTCTGTCCTCTTATCATTTTTTTCCTTTACTTGTTCTTTCAATGATTTTAAAACTTCTCTTTCTTCTTCATTCAAATCTTTTCATATTATAATATTTTCCATCCCTGCCTCCTTGCTTAGTTTCCAGGTCACTTTAGTATATCAATTACTGCACTTTCTGATGACAACTTGACTCTCATTGGTCTTGTTTCCCTTTTCTTATAAGGCCCTATCCTCCTTACTTCCTCAGTTTCTTTTACCCACCTGTCTCCTTCGGGATCAATCTTGCCTAATATTCATTTCACCAGGTTCGTGTCTCTCTCGAGTCTCACGGATCTAACCTTTTCTTCCTCCCCTCCGTTTCCAAATATTACGGTACCACACATCTGTTCCTTTCTACAGATTCTCTCACTATTTTCTCTTTTTTCTTCAGTATTTTCACTGCATTTTCTTCCATTTTTTTCTTGTTCATATCCCTTTCTTCCTGAATGATTTCCCTTAAGCTGACCACTTCTTTCTGTTCTTCTTCTACATATGCCCACTTTGCCTTATGCTCTTCTAATACACTACTCACCTTCTCCGTTGTATTACTACTCTCTTCTAGTTTTCTCCTCAATTCGATATTTTCATGCTTCAAATTCCTGATATCCTCGTTCGCCATCTCACCGGACTGAATCAGACACTGTGTTTTGGAATGGAATCACTTAGATCTCTAAAGTAATCTAAGGACATTTCTTTGCATCAAACATTTGTCAGTTCAGTCTTGAGGTTGTCCAGATTGGGTATCGTCTTCCCTGCCATGATTTTCTTCATCTTTGCCCAGAAGTTTTCTATCTGATTTAGATCTGGACTATTGCCAGGGCAGTCGAGGACCTCAATTCGATTATCCTGAAGCCATTTTGTCACCTTTCTTGACTTGAGACATGGAGCTGAATCATGCATGAAAAAGTCACACCCATGAATAGCAAAGAAGTTTAACAAATGACCTTTCAGAACTTGAATGTACCGGCCACCATCCATCATCAAGTTCTTGGGAAGAAAGTAGAGGCCTCCCCTTCCCATTTCACCTGAGAAACACCCCCATACCTTTACTGATTGTGGGTGCTTAACAGTTGGCACCGTGTAATCAAGGTCATGTCGACTACGGATGGCAGGGCGACGAACCTTGGCAGAATGCACTTGGAACTTTTGAAATGTGCTTTGATTGGAAAACATAACTTTTCTCCACTCCTCCGATGTCCAGTGTGCATACTTCTTGGCAAACTGAATGCACTGCTTCTTCATGCAGTCAGTGAGAAGCGGTTTCTTGGCTGCGATGCAGCTTGGCAAACCCAGCTCCTTCTGCAAGCAGTGTTGAATAGTTCAAACTGAGACATCTTGTATCAGCAGGGGATGCATTCTCTTCAATTCTGCTGCTGTCAGTCAAGGATTCTTGATTACTGCCCTCTTCAGAAGCATATCTGTACCTCTGGAAGTCGTCCTCTTCTTTCCACCGCCATGCTTGTACTCTGGTACAACAGCAGGTGGGAGGCTGTGCGCTGCAGAAAGAATCTTCATGATGGTCGACTTTGCGCGTTCAGTACATTCACAAATCGTGTTGATAAGAACATTATCCTGCCTCCATGCAATCATACGGACCCTCTCATTCCCAGAGCAGTACTTTCCAGGCATGAAAACTCGACTCTAGGAAAATAATAGGGCAAACAGTAATGCATACGAAAAAAGAGGGAGGTGCAAGCTCGGAATGACAGGAACATATACTCCCACTCTCGCTTCTGGGCAAGCACTGACATGCTGAGTGTTTCACCACCTCCTGTCAACACCAGAGGAGTTGTCAGTTACTACTTGCCCAAAAAATTCACTTGGTAGAGGTGGAAACACAAAGCAAAGACAGACAACTCTCCCATAGCAATTCTGTGTGTAGGTCCTAAGTCAATTTGAGGTGGGTGTACAACAACAGCATCACTGAGAATGCAAAGTACATTATTTGTAATATGTCTAACAACTGAGGACAACTAATTTCGTTCACGACAATGTTTTTGATCGAACTTGTGGCCTTCAAGATCCACTTTATGTTTGGAGCTGATCTGTACTCCCAAAATGAATGCATGCTTAAGCAGCTGTACAAGAGCAGCTCACATTCCAAGGATGTGGCACCAAAACTGTCTGCTAAACAGGTGGCTTGGAATCAGATTTTGCCAGAGTTGGAACAAGGCCTGAAAAATGGCAAGGGCTATGAGCTGAATATCATCCAAGATCACTTACCAGTATAGATCATAAATGTAATTTCCCTAACAGAGATGTGAACATTTTCTTGATCAAGCATTTGGTAGTGAAATAGCTTTCACTTATCCTGACGCTTTGTGTGAATCCCTGATGATATTTTCTATATCACATATTTCTGCAACTGCTTTAGCTGAGACCACCCACTCTGTTGATCCTGCACAAGTGTATGCTAGGATGATCATGATGTCTCTTGATGGTTATGGTTTTGGTCTTGAGGACAGTTTATGTGAAGGCCAAGATCTAAAAACTTGCATGTAGTGATGTGAATATTCCTGATCTCTTACTTAGATTTTTTTTTTTTTTTTTTTTCCCCTGTATAACCTGGCTCATATCTATGACTGGGTTAAGTTAATCTTGTTTTTAATGCATCAAAAACTCAGTTCTTACAATGTCAAACAGGCAAAATCTTCCAAAGAAGTATCCTCTAACTTCTGAAAATATCCAACTCAATCCTGCATTATCTCTGATTTTTAACATACAGTCAAGGCTCACATAACATGCGATCAGAGTGCGCAAACCTCACATAACATGGAAGGCAGTTTTTGAGGCCAGAAAATGGTCAAAACGCGAAAATGACAGATATAACGCGGATGAAAAAATCTCCCCATTTTTTTGAAAATCATACTATGCTGCAATGATAGAGATTACATGGCCTGAGGCCACAAATTATGGTTTAAACAGTCATTATGCAAAAAACTGGTCATAACGTGGTGAGAAATGGACATAACGTAGGCAGCGATGGTCATCGTGTGAGTTGCATCTGCCTGTGACGTATGGCTGTCACGTGTCTGTGTGGAGGGTCATCACGGTCCACTTAGCATTCCTGCCCCACCTGAGCTTACCCTCTCCCCACGCTCTGGCTCCACATGTGCTGTGTGTTATCTTTGCTCTTTTTTTGGCCACCCGACCCAGCCCGACCATGCTGCCACACCATGACCCTGCGAGACGTTGAAAGAGTCTGACCCAGGAGCAGAAGCTTGATGTCATCAAGCAGAAGGAGAGAGGAGAACGTAATTGTGTCATCACCAAGGTGTATCAGGCAAACAAGTCACCTATTTGTACAAACCTGGGGAAGAAGGACGCCATTATGAAGACCGTGAGGGCCAATGGGAGATCTCCCATGGGTTTGAGTGTCTGACCCTGCACTTGTGCTGATGGAGAGGCTCCTGATCATGTACTTGAACTGAAAGGAGGGGAAGGAGTTCCAATCGACCCCAATAACGTAAGGAGGACAGCCCACCACCTGTATGCTGTTGCTTGCCGTAAGCTGTCCCAACCCCCCGCCAGATTTATGGTGTTGAGTGGTTGGTTTGGCAAATTTTGGAAAAGGAAGGATTTGAAAAGAGTACAGGTGACAAGGGAATGAGTGTCAGTGGATGCCGGGGCAGCAGAGACATTCGTGGATGTCCTAAAGGGAATCATCAGGGATGGGAGTTATACTGCTGAGCAAATTTATAACATAGAAGAGACAGGTACGCAATACAAAAGAATGCCATGGACTATGTATATCTTGAAATAACACAGGCAAAGCAGGGCTAGGGAAGTTGATAAGGTAAGCATCACTCTACTTTTGTCTTGCAATGCTACAGGCCATATGATGGGGCCATTACTTATAAGTAAAGTAAGAAAGCCAAAGTGCTTCTCCTTTCATTAACGCTCCTCCTCTTACTGGCTCCCTTCAACCTCTGTCTCACTGCCACACTGTTGCAACTTTATATCCTTTCTATCGTTACTTCAATGCTCGCTGCTCCTCTGAACTGTCTGCTTGCAACCCTCCATCATTACGGCAGGCACATAGCACCTGTCTAACAACAAACTCATCCCTTTTCTGTCCAACTCTGTAATGCAAGAGTTAACCGTTATTCCCAGTCCTTCATGTATGCAACAGGACAACTCTGGAATTGTTTCCCTCTGCCTGTATTTCCTACTGTCTATGGTGTCCAGCTTTTCAAACGCAATGTGTCCTGGCATCTCAAAATGAACAGATCTTGAATTTGGCTCTCTTGTTATCTTGTTTTTGTTTTTTCTTGGAGAGAACAACTTGCTGGCTCCTAGCCTTTAGCTCCTTCTTCCTTGTATATGAAAAAAAAAAAAAAAAAAAAAAAAAAAAAAAAAAAAATTAGGCGACAGCAGAAGCAACCATGGCAGAGGAGAAGCCTCCTACAGTAAGCCTTCAATATACAAAAAGCATAGGGAACAAAAAAAAAACTTTTGTAATCCAAAACTTCGTATATTGGAACGATTTTCCCCACTAAAATATACACAGAAATGGGGGGATGCGTCCCAGGACCTCCTCGGACCCCCCACCTAAACTTCACCCCTCCTATTTTGAAGTAAGTAATACCTGTAGAAGTAAGTAATACCTGTAGATGTAGACCCCCTTGGACCCCCCACCGAAACTTTACCTTTCCTATTTTGAAGTAAGTAATATCTGTAGAAGCAAGTAATACCTGTAGATGTAGAGAACGAGGTGGCCATTTTCTTGTACATCTCCTTTTTCTTGGTCACAGTCCCAATGGTAGCTGCAAGGCCTAAAGCACATCCAATTTCCGAGACTCCCTGCCCCTCCTCATGGTGTCTTATAATTTCCAATTTCCTCTCCAGAGTTAGAGTACGGTGCTGCTTCTTCTTGGCAGTGGGCTCCTCCGATGCTGGAGATGATGCAGGGCGCTTGGGAGCCATGTCTTAACAGTACAAAAAGGTGTAGAGCTGCAAAAACATCCTCACGTACAGTGAAGCTGAAAGGAGTGACGTGGACTCGGTTCCGGGACAATTCGCCGTGAAGTCAATTTACCATCAAAACGTGGACGATTCCCCGTGAGGACAATTCGCACCCAAGACGATTCCCCGTCATTCTACAAATATATTTAATATTAACTGATTAATACTATAATAATTAATTCCATGGGGAGCTATCAAGGTCTATGTTCATTCAACAGCACAGGCTTTGGATATTATTTATAATTTGCACTTGTAGTCAATAATTAACTTGCTTCTGCCTTGCTGTAGTCGACTTTGAATTATAATCTGGCATCTCCCATAGCTGTCTTCAGTAATTTTTATTGTAATTTTTGGATGCAGTCAGTTGAGACTGATTGATTAGCTGAGAATGTGGACGTAATATGAAGATTATTCATATAATTTTAAAGTATATTGATCATTCACTTGAGGCTTTTAGGCATTTAAATAAATGCCAATGTCTCATATGTAGCCTTATGTTATTAGATGAAGTGAAACATTGTACGTCACCTGATTCACGTTTCAATATACAGTGAGTCCTCGAAATATGAAAACCCGAAGTACGAATTTTCGATGGTACGAAATCGATTAATATAGGACAAATTCCACAGTACGAAAATATCTGTCTTGATGATACGAAAATCGATACTCGATACGAAAGGAAATGCAGAGATAGCCTGATTATCCTGACTTTAATTATGATGTGAAGAAGTGCCTGAAGAGTCTGAAATCACGATTAATCTGGTGGAGACAAAACACAAGTACTGTTAGATTGATTTATTTATCGGTAAATGTACAATGAAAGACACAACTATCTTCCCAGTTCAGTCTGAAGAAAATTTACACCAGGCGAAATACAATGAAAACCCTGTTTCTACTAGTGCGTGTTTCAAATGGTTCGATTTTTCCACGCTATATTCGTCAGACTTTGGGAAGATACTTGTGTCTTTCACTGTACACTTGATGCAGCAGAAAGATCTTTCCAACTCAATTCATAATCCTCCAGCTTGTTTCTGTAATTTTCTGACAACTTTCAGTTTTCTTGCTGAAAAATTTCCTCCCTGTCATTATCGCCACTTTCCCCTATAATCATTTCCAGAGCAGGGGAAGAAACTCAACGTGCTCAAAGGTGGATATTGTTTCCCAATTTCCCGACTGGAGGTTAGGTTAGGTTAAAATTATTAGGTACAGATAAGCTCGGTTAATCCAGGTTTAGTTAAACACTTAGGGATGAACAGTCCTTTCCGCTATTATGTTAATGAAATAAACAAGAGTTGTCACACCAGAACAGCTAAAAATGACGGCAAAACAGATTTAATAAGAAATGTTTACTGTATTTACCAACCCAGAAATAATCTGAAAAATATGACAGACTATCAGGAAGAACTGATTTGGTAAGGTGCTTTTACTGCTTAAAGTAACACGTATGTCTAGCCTCCTCAATGACTGTGGGTTCAGATATTTGCTTGCTCCCGTGGTCAGCCTTGGGACCATTTTTTCAAAGTTCTAAAATCAATTTCTTTTTCTTACATATGTGAAAACACTCGTCTGGCACACCTGGCTTTTTTTTTATTATTTTTTCCCCTAAACCCATCCTGTGATTTGCTATGATTCATGTAAGAATTAATAAAATTAGGATGTGTGTTACATCAGCATGTATACATCAGCCGAAAACATCTGGGATGAAGTGAACTGTGAATGCCAGACTGCTTGAGGTGGTAGAGATGAAGTGAACTGTGAACGCCAGACTGCTTGAGGTGGTAGAGTAGGGTCGTGTAAACACACCAGTGACCCTCATTCCCTTCCCATAATTGCTCGCAGTTTTTTATATCTCACCTTAACTCAACATCACTGACACCAGTACAGTAAGGCATTGTTCAGGGCCAGCAGCTATAAAAGCCATAATGGAATACATTATTGTTTGTATCAGTCCTCTCTCTTTCACACATACACATAAGAACAAACAAAAGAATGAGCAGTAAATGTACACTAACTCTAAGGAGCAGAAATAACTGTGCTCAGTCGGTCCAAAATATATTGGGAAGAGTGATACCGAACGATACCTACGGGAACAAGTGGGACAAAAGAGTAATTTTTTTCTGATTAGCGAACATTTTTGTTCCATGTCGTCTCTTAAACTTATAAAACCCATAATCTTTCGTGTAAGCATAGAGCCTAAAGACCTTACCAATTCAGTTCATATTCCTCTAGTTTGTCTTCTATATTTTTCTGACTCTTTTGAGGGTGGTAAATTATGTTCTCTTGCTGAAAGAAACTTACTCAAAATTGGGGTGCATGTAACATAAGCATGTAAACATCGGCGAATCCATCTGGAGTGAAGAGAACGCCTGACTGATGGGATGGTAGAGTAGGGTCATGTACACACACCAGTGACCTTCGTTCCCTTCCCATAATTGTTCGCAGTTTTCTATAATGCCCTAACTCAACGTCATTGACATCGAAAGAGTGAAGTGTTGTTCAAGGCTGGCAGCTATGAAGGGGTTAATGGAATACTGTAAGAAAAATTCAAAATGGGCGCGGTGCATAGTGCCACACTCGCTTCCCGAGAGAAAACGAACTAACTCCTCTCTGGTAAACAAATTTTCACATGCTTCTCAGTTGAGTCCAATTCCCTCCTCTCCTCACAGCCTCGCTGTATGTGAGGATATTTTTGCAGTCCTTCACCTTTTCGTATTGTTTTGCCGTGCCTCCCAAGCGCCCTGCATCATCTCCAGCATTGGGGAGCTGCAAAGAAGCAGCAGCATCGTACTCTAATTCTGGAAAGGAAATTGGAAATTATAAGATCCCATGACGTGGGGCAGGGAGTCTTGGAGATTGGGCGTGCTTTAGGCCTTGCTGTGTCCACCATTGGGACTGTGACGAAGAAAAAGGAGATGTACAAGAATATGGCCACCTCCTTCTCTAAAATTGTATACAGGTATTGCTTACTTCTTAATGGGGGGGGTGAAGTTTAGGTGGGGGTCAGAATGGGGTCCTGGGATGCATCCCCCCATTTATATGTATATTTCAATGGGGAAAATCGTTTCGATATACAAAATTTCGAATTACGAAAGTTTTTTTTGGTCCCTATCCCTTTTGTATATCAAGGACTCACTGTACATACTGTATATATATTTTTCTCCATTAATACCAACTATTTGATGCCATATTTTACATTTATCATAAAAAGAATAAACCACCATCACCTTTATAACTCATATAAATCGAAAACTAATATACTTGCTAAATAAACTGATATGTCAATACATGATGGGGAATCGACCTGACGGCGAATTGTCTCGAAACCATGAACTCAACTGAGAGGCGTGCGAAAAACTGTTTATCAGAGAGGGGTTAGTTCATTTCCTCACCACAAGCAAGCGCCCATTATGAATTTTTTGTATTTCCTTTCATATCGCTTTTCGTATAATTGAGACAGATACTTTCGTATTGTGGAATCTGTCCTATATTCATCGTTTTCGTAACATCAAAAATTTGTACTTCAGGTTTTTGTTTATCAAGGACTCACTGTACTGATAGCATAGATCATGAGGATGATTACGATGATGGTCATGACGATGATGATCATGACACAAATGACGACCAAGATAAATAAAGAAAATGATCACCCCTCCACAAAACACTGTCAAGAAGTACAATTTCTCTTACAAGTAATGTACTATGTGTACTACTGTGGCAGAACTCTCATGCACATCATGAATGCTGAATCTTGGATGTGGGGGCTTAATTGTGGCCATGATCTTAAACCACGAAGGACTAAGGACTAGGACTCAGCTTCACTGAGCTCCATAGGTATCAACATGACCTTGCATTTTTTGCAGCACAAAACAACAAAGATTGTGTAGCACTACCCAGTCACTTTGACCCTGGATAATTCATGTCTGGTGCTATTGACAGCTGGGACCATGAACGAGCTACGTCTCTAAACATGGCACAATGACTGTGCTTAACCAAAACAAACCACTATCATTAACCAGAAAAAAACAAGATATCTATCACACAGGTCACACATGGGCCCCAAGCTTTCAAAGCAATCTTATCTTGTCAAATACTATAAGACTTTCACTAATCGGCACATCACCTGGATTTCTCCAATTCTTATGATGTGAAAGAGCATATTTACAAATGTGAAGAAGCTGAGGAAGCAAAACTGTAAAACTGACTGTCTCTTAGCTACTTAGATGTTTATTTAAAAAAAAAAAAAAAGTCTATTTATCCAGTCATAAATGACACCTTCTTGGAGTAAAAGCAACTCTGTTTGGACAAAAGAAAACGCTCCAGTGAACATTCGTGCATTCTTGCCTGCTCTGTCTTACCCTGTTACTTAATATGCAACACTATATTCTGGAATGAAGAATTTTATGCCAATCTGTACACAACTGCTTCAAGAGAAATTTCTGTGTATTGTGATGAGGGAGTACACTAAATTATTTTCATTTGTTTTCATTTTTGAAGGCTCCAACATGCTTGCGTGCACCGGCCTTGGTCACCTAATGGCGGCTCTCCATGCTGCTCGATCTCTGGCAGCTTCCCTATTCAGTCCCTTAACCCTAAGGTCACACTCAGTGACCTCGTCTCACATCTTTTTTGGTCTATCTCTACCCCCAACATTAACACTTCTCACTTTTTGCACCCAATTAGCATCCTCCTTCCTCTCCACATGCCCAAACCATCTCAATCTACCTCTCCTCATCACTACACCAATACAATCCAGTCCCATCCCAACTCTCAATTCCTCTATCGTAAACCTAGCCCCCCCAGGCCTTGCACTCATGGACACACTGCACGTCCACCCAATCATTGCCATTTCAGTATGTTTGAGCCTGCGAGTATCCTCTTCCTTTACTGCCCAGGTCTCACTACCATACAGAATTACACTCCTAACATACTGCATACAAAGATCCCATAGCATCATCAGGGGTATTCAACTGATGCAATCTGATGAATTTTACACCCTAGTTACAATGTTAGGAACATTTCACTCGGTGAAAATCATTGTCAAGTGCACTGGAAAATTCCAAGATGGAAGTAGAGCTGATGTCACTTGGTTGCAGGCTTGTGTCACTGGTCCAGATGTCATTCAAAATTTGATTCCTAATGACCATACTCTTGAAGGTATGCAACTTCTTGCTGAAGCTTTCAAGTGACTCCTCTATAAGGAATATTAACTGAGAAAGGAAATGAATCATATGCACCAAAACTTGCTCTTCTTACAAAGATGAACTCAAGTGTCACAAGTTCGTACATTGATTACAGTCAGACATACATTGCTACTGATCTGAACAGCTTCACTGAAACCTGGTCTGCTGTAAGTGAAAACTTCAAATTCTGGGCTCAGTTTCCCCTTCTAATGGCTGCTGTACATGATATGTTGACAGCTGATCATGATGGCATATGGAAGATCCATCTTGATGCTGTGCCATGTGCCCTATATCTGTTTGCTGCATTAGATTCCACAAACTACCTCCACTGGGGTTCTATCCACCTGTAAGACATGCGACACGTTCCTCAAAGTGCATCATCGGTTAATGAGAAATTCTCAAATGGGAACATTTCCACCAAGGACAAACCTAGTCATTTCACTGCTGTCAGTGGTGACCAGAAACTAGAGCAGGGTATCAACCTGTCATCCAGGTGCAGTGATGGAGTTATTGGACATGCCAGACACAAGCAGTACGTGGCTCAATAGGCCCTGAGTTTTCATGAAGTGATGGCAGTGAAGAATCTTCACTGTGAATATGCTGGAGTGTTGGAGAGCACACAAGGGTCAAATACCCATTGTGAGTCATCACAAGCTACTACAACACAAAAAGTCCCAGATACAGGCAATGGTCATATATATTGAGAACAGCTCCCCCATCTTTCAGTGTTTACTGTCTATCTATCTATCTATTGCCAGACACCATAATCCGTAAAGGGTGGCCATTTGACACTGAGTTAGTTGTTTTACAGGGAGGGGCACCAACCCTCCACCAACCCACTTGTTGACACGTAGGGAGCACGTATGGTTTGGTTATATGGTTACCACCCAGCGCTGTAAATGGTTTCTTGGCTTACAGGAAACCATTTGGCTTGTCACTCAATGTAAAGCCACCTGTAAAGGAAAGAAAAGGAATAAGAAGTGACAGGAAAGATAGGAGAAATAGGAAGAGAGGAGCGCAGGCACAGAAAAAGAATGATAAAAGCTAAGGAAGTAGGCAGCACTACATCAAGTGAGTGGATGATGGTCGCCATCACCTACCACAATGTTTACTGAAAACTGCAAAATTTTGTGATGAAAGCAATTATGTCATAAGATATCTGAAATGAAATGCTGAATGCATTTATTAAGGGAGAAGAGAGGTATACAGAATTTAGATGCAAAAGTTTGGTTCAGAGGAGCACACAACTTAATGATACAATTCATCAAATGAAACTCCAAACAATGAAAATTACAAGAAAGAAGCCAGAGAAGACAATAAAAAAGGAAGTGAAGGAGACAAATAATAGAGACTGAACAATGAGATTGCCTGTTATCATGGTCACACTACAAAAGATCTTTTGAATATATCATACCCTTTCCTATTTTGTTCAGCAATGATGGGATGATGATCAAAACAGATAAGAGCCAATTACTCCAAGAACTGGGGACACACCTTAAGTCTACCTATCTATCTATATCCAGACACATTAATCCTGTAAGAGGTGGCTACAGACAAATCACATCCATGTCACCCTGCAATTTTGCTGCCCTCCCTCCAACTTATATCCCCTTCCCTGCATCTCATTCTTGGTCTCACCCTCCTTCTCTTTCCATCCACCTCACTCACATACATTCTCCTCATTAGTCTCTCACTCTCCATCCACTCCATGTGGTCAAACCACCTTAACGTATTTCTCCTAACACTTTTCATCACATCTACACCACAATGTTCTTTCACTTTCTCATTTGTCAGTCTCTCTCTCCATGTAACTCCAAATGCTCCTCTCAAATAACTCATTTCCACTACTCTCACTCTTGATTTGTGTCCTTCCAACAAGGTCCAATCTTCACTTCCATGTGTTAGAGTATGGATCACAATAATGTCCTGCAGTAACTTTTTTACTTCCTTGCCCACATCCCTGTTTCTTATCACTTCTTTTAATGAACCAGCAACTTTCTTCCCTTCTGTGCCCAATCAAACACTTCATCCTCCACACTTCCATTCTTAATCATCACACTACCCAAGTACTTACATGCACTCACATTTTCCATTTCCTCAGTATTTTAAACCTGAGGACTATAATTATGGACATAGTAATATCGTCCTTTGTCACAAATGTCATGGCCAACATTTGCAAGGTACCTTATGTCTTGCTGAACTCTCCAACTTCCAGGACTGCTTCTTGGTACAGTATTTCCCTCACTTTTGGATGTTTACCATCAGTTTGGCCAATGTCACAATGTGTTTGACATGTACTGTATTCAGAAAATTCCTCTGTGAAGGATTTTCAAAGAATGAGGCACACCAATACTATGCCAATTAAACACAGTTTCACTGAACTAAGGACTCCTCTATCAAATCAGATGGAAGCTTTGTGGCCTTCAAACATCAACAAGCTTCTTCTGGAGAAATTGATCTATTGTCATCTTCGCCCAGCTACTCTTGAAACTCAATAATATCATATTGTACTTGGGCAGGTAATAAAAATCGACGAAAATTTGCAATGCATCCGGATTTACAAAGGAACACCAACTGTTCTGGCCCGCTTGCAATCATCGTTTGAAGAAGCTGACCTCCATATGCCATTACATGTCTTGGATTCTCCTGAAGCAGTTCACAGAAAATGTGTTATTATCTCTAATGACACAGATGTTCTTACAGCTCTGCTGTACCACATGCCTGTCTTTCCCCAGCACAAGGTTGAGGACCTGTGGGACTGAGCTGGAGTGGGTGATACCACTCAGTATGTGTCCCTTCATATCTCTAAGTGACCGGGTTACTGTACAGTATTACCAACTGTACATAGCCTCACAGGAAGCAACATCACTAGTGATGTTGGAAGTATGGAAACAGCTTTAAAAGCAGAGCTATAGAAGATTCTTCAACAGTTTGGAAGATCACTATCCTTTTCTTCAGCCACAATTTGCAAAGCCGAACATTACTTGGAGAAGCAGCTAAGAAGTGGATGTGAGGCTACAAACTTCACTCATCTCTGAGCTGAATATTTCACTTCAGCAAAATTAGCTCTCTGCACAACCTGCCTCCTACCAGCCAGGGCCTTCCTCCTCATATCCAGTGAATTCTACAATGCTTATACCATCCTACACACCTTAGAGGCTCACATCAACCCTGAGGTTACTAAATCACTGAAGCAAGAATAGTGTGATTACAAGTACGATCAAGGCCACCTGATACCTGCAGCATCATGGAAAACCCTGGAACCTAATTTGTCAATCTTTTGCTTATGCAATAATTGTTCGAGCCCAACTTGCCCTTGCTGAACGGCTGTCATTACAAGCTGCAAAGTCTGAAGATGCAGGAAAATATCACCTCTCTCATGTAAAAACCTTCTTGTCTGAAATTGTAAATGTTGCACTTAGCACAAGTTATGCAGGATAGTGATATTCCATGGAATGGCCACATTCATTAATTACTCTGTGTGCTGATACTTTAAAGTGTGAACATCAAATTTTTAAAAGTTAACATGGTGTTGGTTGCATGTCTGAACTTCAGATTTTCGAAAGAGTGACTTGGGGAAGGGTGATGTGAATAACTCAATTAGGGGTTCAATTATTTACTCAGTACAAGCAGAGAATCTTTATATCTATCTATTGCCAGACGCCTCACTCCTGTAAGGGGTGGCCACAAGCAAATCGCCTCCAAGTTGCGCTGACCAATGCCAATTCACTGCCCTGCTCCCAGTTCACACCCCAGCTCAGCCTCCCCCTCCCTCTCCCTCCCCCCCTCCACCTCACTCGCATACACACTCCTCATTAGTCTCTTGCTCTCCATCCTCTCCACATGGCCAAACCACCTCCATGTATTTCTCCTAAAGCTTTCTATCACATCCACATCCACACACCAATGCTCCTTCACTTCCTTATTTGTCAGTCTGTCTCAACGTAATTCTACATGCTCCTCTCAAATAACTCATTTCCACTGCTCACACTCTTGACTTGTGCCCATCCAACAAGGTCCAAGCTTCGCCGATTTCATCTTTTAGCACTAAGCCACAAAGTATGAAATACATTATGTAAAGAAAATGTACATGAATTGGAAATGTTACCCAAGCTTTTTCTAAAGGTCTTTGGATATAGAACAAGAAAATTTAAGGTAATTCTCAAAATGAGGCAAGTACACAAACTCCCTCCTACAGCTAGGAGTACTTTCCTAACATGTCCTCCCATCACCTTCCATTAATGTTCTTCCCTGATACTCTATAATGACCCATTACATCATTCACACAACCAGTGTAACTCTCCCATTGATGTCACCCATGATGAACACTTTATAACTCCTGGGTATTTGTCCTGTAACTCTACCCCGCAGATCCCAGAACCCATACTTTTTTGCCTCACCGCTATTGTTGAAAAGCATATGTACAATGACCACGGCCACTTTCACCTTCTCAAAACTGGAGGTTGACATATATATATATATATATATATATATATATATATATATATATATAAGCTGACACATTTGTAATCTTTCATTCCTCTCTGCCATTCAACACTCACGAACAACAAAACTCATTCCTTCCACCCTCCAGTTTATACCCAACCTTACACAATTCATGCATTCTACTCCTCCATTTCATATCCTTTCATCTTTTTTACAAATACTCTTGTCATATCACACATCTATCACTCTTAAACACATTCACAACTTCCACCCTCTTAACTCTCCTCATTCATGTCTCACATTCTACACAGCCACACGAACCTGCCCATTTCCCCCTGGTCCTGAACAGGTCTACTTCTGGATCTTCCATGGCTTCCCCACCCATTTTTTGCCACAGAGTCTAGGGGTGCAAACCCCAGCCAGATCCACTTGCTTATGCTTACACCCAAAGGAAATGCATGTTAATATGGCTTCCTGCATTCCTGGAAATCATCTGGTTTGTCACTAAGTGTAGATTTACCCGTAGACAGCCCTACACTGAGTGAGTGGATGCTGTCCTCCCCCCCCAAACACACACACACATACATGCATAAAGTGGAACAAAATGGCAGAAGATTGCAGGATTGGCTTTCAGAAGTTAGTACTCACTGTCTCATTGTCTACCACATTGAGTAAGAACAAAAAGCTAGAGAGAACCATTATCTATTTAACTGGAGCTCTGAGGATATTTTAACCACTATAACTACTACATACCTGGCACACTGAGGACAGCTATCAACTTGACCACCACCAGTAATGCTCATCACAACACCTCTATCAATGCCACTCCCACACTGGAAAACACAAAGAAAATCCATTATCACAATACAGTAAATTGTACTGGAGCTATATATTGGTGAGAGAGAAAAAGAGAGAAAAGAGAGTGTCTGAGTCAGAGAGGTAAAAATATTGAGAAAGGAGCAGTACATTGATGAGAGAGCTGGTAGAGGAAAAGGAGTTTTTGAGAGGGTGAGGAAGGTATGTGAAAATAAATAAAACAGAGGAGCAGTATACTGGTGAGAGGAGGAAAAGGAAGAGGCTTATTTAATCCTTACACCGCGGGCTTGTTTTGCTTTGACTTGCGCCTCCCGTGGGCATATTCGCGCTCCGACAGACTCTCTGAAAATATTTGCCAAAAATCAGTTATTAGTCCTAGAATATTAAAATCATATATACTTATGGCACATACCTTCAGCTTTCTCTTTGGGTGTTTGTTGAGCCTTTGTCGAGTACTGTAGGACTTGTGGAGACCTCTGAAGTTGGGTAACGAAGTCTCCAATTTACACTTCCCGACAACTCGTAATATGATTACCACAGCCTGATATTATCACTACAAACACTAATCTATGATTCTCAAATAGGTTGGAATCCATACTCCCCCAAAAAAACACTGCGAAAGCAATGAAATTACGAGGGCGTATGACCATCCCACTTCCGATCGTTCGCCGCTAGTCTATCTATCTATCTATTGCCAGACGCCTCAATCCCGTTTGGGGTGGCCACAAACAAATCGCCTCCAAGTCACCCTGTCCCCCGCCATTTCACTGCTCTGCTCCCAACTCACACACCCCTCTCTCATATACCTCTCCACCCCATCCCTCCATCTCATCATAGGCCTCCCCCTCCCTCTTCCCCCCTCCACCTCACTCACATACACTCTCTTCGTCAGTCTTTCACCCTCCATCCTCTCCACATGGCCAAACCACCTCAGTGTGTTCCTCATAACGTTTCCTATCACATCCACATCCACACCACAATGTTCCTTTATATCCTCATTCGTCGGCCTGTCTCTCCATGTGACTCCACAGGCTCCTCTTAAATAACTCATTTCCACTGATCTCACTCTTGACTTGTGTCCTTCCAACAATGTCCAAGCTTCACTTCCGTACGTTAGAGTTGGTATCACACTACTGTCATGTAGTAACTTTTTCACTTCCATGCTCACCTCCCTGTTTCTTATCACTGCTTTCAAAGAACCAACAACCTTTCTTCCCTGCTGTACCCTTTCAAGCACTTCACCCTCCAAACCTCCATCCTTACTCATCACATTACCCAAGTACTTAAACGTACTCACATTTTCCAATTCCTCACCATCCAACCTCGCTGTACATTCACTGACTTCACCTCTCTCAAAGACCATCACTTTACTCTTCCCTATATTCACCTTTAGATTCCGTTTCTTACATACTCTCTCAAACTCATCCACCAAGCCTTGCAGCTCCCTTTCGTCTTCACTCAACAACACAGTATCATCTGCAAACAACAGTACAGGGAGTTTCCAAACACTATCCTCTCTCACCAGGGCCACTCCAACATCCACTACCCTACCTTCTACCTCTTTTATTACCCCATCCATGTACAGATTGAACAACCATGGAGACATGACACATCCCTGTTTCAAACCAACTTTCAAAGCGAAAAATTCACTTAGTTCACCATCCACACGCACTGCAGCCTTCGCACCATCGTACATACTCTTCACAGCATTCAACAACTTCCCATCTACTCCATATATTCTTAACACTTTCCACAATCCTTGTCTATCCACCCTGTCATATGCTTTCTCCAAATCCATGAAAGCCACATACAACTTCTTTCCCTTCTCTAGAAACTTTTCCACTAAGGATCTAAGAATGAATATCTGATCTACACAACCTCTTCCCTTCCTAAAGCCTCCCTGTTCTTCTCCAACTAATTTCTCTGTTCTTTCTCTAACTCTGTCTATAAGTATCCTACCATACACTTTTCCTAGTGTTGTCTATTATTCATAAAAACACTCACAGTTTACATTTCTGTTACTATATAACACTTATGTATAACTACAGTCTTTATCCATAAGTTTCCTTCAGTAATAGTAGTTTATTGTCACTGTAGGGATTCAATTTCTTTCAGTAAAATACGTACCATTCACTTTCTCATCCTGTATACTAGCATTGAGAGTGAATGTCACTTTCACCATCACTCTCATAACTCATAGTATTCGTACATGCTAGAGTGAAACTTTCACTTTCATTACTCCTAGGGTATGTACTCGTATTCTTATAATACTACTCATTTACATTTCTATTTACGTTCTCTATTTTATTTTCATTATTTACATTTCTACTTTATTTACACTGTGTTATGCACTGTCACTTGAAGTAACTTATAAAACTATTTTCCACTGTTCACGTATATTTACATTCATTACTTTCACTTGCTGTTTACACATTATTTACAATTCCACTTGCACTGTTTTACTCAACAGAAAGATCGTAGTCACTCTTTTATCAATTGTCAGCCCTTTACCTCTTTCCACACGAGGTTTAGTAGGGGGTAAAGGTCACAGGGCCCTTTGCATGGGGGTGCAAAGGTACCTTCACCTTGGAAGATGACAGTGAACTGATAGGGGTGGGCCGGGGTGGCCTACCTAGGGAAATGCATTACTGCCAATGTCAGCCTCTTGACAGATGCTAATATATAGCAGTGAAATGATTGGCAGGAAATCTAGACAATACATTATAAATTAGGTAGTTCCAGGTGAATGTAAATATCACTTAGGCTTCTCCCTTCCCTCCTTATATGTATATTTATTACGAAAATAGATTATATGGCATATTTCAAGGGGAAATAAACAGCAAAAATTAGCGAACAAGTGCACGTGAGGTGTTGTCAGGTGATAATTAGCCAATTCCAGGTGTATGGCACTATCACTTATCTTATTTCTTTTTTGTATATATTATTTGGTATAAGAATAGGGCATAGGGCGTCTTTGAGTGGATGAAATCAGTGGAAAATTCCAGGGAAGATTTACTTAGCACAGAATACAGTGTGGTGGCCTGCAATAATTAGGTAGTTCCAGGTGAATATAAATATCACTTTGGCTTCTCCCTTCCTTTCTTATATATATTTTTATTACAAAAATAGATTATACAGCACATTTCAAGGGGAAATAAACAGCGAAAATTAGCGAACGAGTGCATGTGAGGTGTTGTCAGTTGATAATTAGCCAATTCTAGGTGTATGGCACTCTCACTTACCTTATTTCTTTCTTGTATATATTATTTGGTATAAGAATATGGATGAAATCAGTGAAAAATTCCAGGGAAGATTTACTTAGCGTAGCACGGCCGGGCAGGCAAGAGGATAGGGTAATGGAAGGGGGGTAGGGAGGGGAGTCAAGAACAGGGAGAAATGGCTAAATTGTCAACAATGGATGGGAGTACAGATGAGATTAGGAGTGCTGACTAGTGTTGGACATTGGCAGTACTGATAGATGATACAAGCCACCACTTGAAAGCCCGGGTGAATTCAAAATAACACAGAATCACAAAAGTGACGCCCCGCGGTATGATCCCTTGCTCCCAAGCGTCACGAAAGTGACGCCCCGCGGTTAAGGGGTTAAGAGAGTGAGAAGGAAATGTGAGGCTGAAGTGGCTCTGAGGATAAAACAAACTATGGCATGTGGAAAATGATAAATGTATAGATCACCTATGTATCAAACTAGTCTCTTTTTCTTGTACAAAATGCAGATATTCTGTATCTGCATCATGAGGAGCAGACTGTAGCACCAGTCAAACAAGGCAGTACTCCCGAGGTGGATGGGAAGCTGGTGATAGGGAGAGCTGGAGCTCCCGTTTCACCAGCCCTCAGAACTTGATCCTGACCATCTCCCTTTGCTGAACATTTTCAGTGCTTTCAATTACACAGAGAGTAGGCCAGCATACTTTCTTAATACCTCTACCTTCAACTGTCTATACCACACTACATGCATATACGATATCATACCTTCTATTCCCACTCCCTTTAGCAACGGCCGCTGCATTATTACTATCAAACGAGGTGGTACCTCAGATTGCCACCACCAGCAGGGTAAGGCTGGCGGCTCAGGGTCCTCCTGGTCGCCATCAAGCAACTGTTGCAATTTCCAGTCATGTTCATCAGCGGAGTGAAGGTGTGGCCTTATTCTTCACCAATATCCGTGGTCATTGCAGCAATCTAAATTCATTACAGTTATGCTTACAGTCCATATCCCCTCTGGCCCTATTCCTCACAGAACCAGAAATCTCACCCTCTACCAAAATACCCCATCTTGTTTTCCTGGTTACCATCTCACACACATCCGTAACAAGGGTGGCACCTATTGTTATATCAAATCTCAATATCCAGTGGACACTATTTTAAACTTCACTTCATCCAGTTTTGATTACTCATTGTATAAACTAAATTGCCTAAATTTTATCAAATATATCTGTTTAGTATATCACTCCCACAATGCTTCTTCAGAACCCAGGGTATCTGATTCCATATCAACACAGTTGAGTAACCTTAACCTTGCCCTTAGCACTGAAATTACCATTTTGGATGATTTTAACGTGCATAATGTAGAATGGATATTGCATTCTGCCAGGACTGACGATGCTGGTCTAGAGCGTGAGCTGTTTTCAGAATCATTTAATCTCACGCAGCCGGTGGCGTCTTCGTCGTGAGTCTACCCCCCAGAGGCTGTCGAAGAGAAGAGGAGGATAGCATGGGGGCCAAACCACCACAAACCCCCCCCCCCGGCCCCTCACGGGGCTTGAGTACCTGGGAGTGGCTTCGGTTGTCCGAGTAAGTACCACATCTCCCAACACAACACACACAACAACATCGTTTTTTTCTACACCGAGAAATGACTCCCCGGCTGTCATTTTTCGACGACTTCTACTAGCCGGGGACATTGAGAGCAATCCAGGACCCACCAACAAATACATATGCCCAACATGCTCAAAAACTATCACGTTGAGCCGACAGACAAAGGGTTCAGTTCAATGCAATTCCTGCAAGAACTGGACCCATTACACCTGCACAACAGTTGCATCCAGAAAACACCTGGACCTGCTCCTTATCATCCTTCCCCCCACCCACCAACCCCCCTACCAATCCTACTCCTCCTTCCTTCACACCTCCACAGCCAAACCCACCGACCCTTCCCACACCATCCAGTCCCACAACTCCTCTCATTCCAACCCATCCTAATCCACCTCAACCCTTACCTCCATCACAACCACCTCCTACCCCTTCCCCTCCACCCACACCACCTCCCCCCCGTGCTGCAGCAGCCAACACACATCACACACAAAACATAAACATCCTTCAGTTAAACATAGATGGCATCAACACCAAAAAACAAGAACTCACACAATTTATCAAACAACAGAACATACACATTGACATCCTACAAGAAACAAAACTAAACAGAGCACAGAAAATACCGACATTTCATAACTTCACCACCATTCGACAAGACCGGGCCGACGGCGGTGGCGGTGGACTCATCACCCTGGTACACAAATCCATCAACTTTGCAGATACCAGTGCACACACAAAGTCACTTCTACCCCCACATGACACCACAACAGAAATACTGTCTATCTATCTATCTATTGCCAGGCGCCTCAATCCCATTCGGGGTGGCCACAAACAAATCGCCTCCACGTCGTCCTGTCCCCTGCCATTTCACTGCCCTGCTCCCAACTCACACCCCCCTCTCTCATAAACCTCTCCACCCCATCCCTCCATCTCATCCGAGGCCTCCCCCTCCCTCTTCCCCCCTCCACCTCACTCACATACACTCTCTTCGTCAGTCTTTCACCCTCCATCCTCTCCACATGGCCAAACCACCTCAGTGTGTTCCTCATAACGCTTCCTATCACATCCACATCCACACCACAACGCTCCTTTATATCCTCATTCGTCAGCCTGTCGCTCCATGTGACTCCACAGGCCCCTCTTAAATAACTCATTTCCACTGCTCTCACTCTTGACTTGTGTCCCTCCAACAACATCCAAGCTTCACTTCCACATGTTAGAGTTGGTATCACAATACTGCCATGTAGTAACTTTCTCACTTCCATGCTCACTTCCCTGTTTCTTATCACTGCTTTCAAAGAACCAACAACCTTTCTTCCCTGCTGTACCTTTCAAGCACTTCACCCTCCAAACCTCCATCCTTACTCATCACACTACCCAAGTACTTAAACGTACTCGCATTTTCCAATTCCTTACCATCCAACCTCGCTGTACATTCACTGACTTCACCTCTCTCAAAGACCATCACTTTACTCTTCCCTACATTCACCTTTAGATTCCGTTTCTTACACACTCTCCCAAACTCATCCACCAAGCCTTGCAGCTCTCCTTTGTCTTCACTCAACAACACAGTATCATCTGCAAACAACAGTACAGGGAGTTTCCAAACACTATCCTCTCTCACCAGGGCCACTCCAACATCCACTACCCTACCTTCTACCTCTTTTATTACCCCATCCATGTACAGATTGAACAACCATGGAGACATGACACATCCCTGTTTCAAACCAACTTTCAAAGAGAAAAATTCACTTAGTTCACCATCCACACGCACTGCAGCCTTCGCACCATCGTACATACTCTTCACAGCATTCAACAATTTCCCATCTACTCCATATATTCTTAACACTTTCCACAATCCTTGTCTATCCACCCTGTCATATGCTTTCTCCAAATCCAAGAAAGCCGCATACAACTTCTTTCCCTTCTCTAGAAACTTTTCCACTAAAGATCTAAGAATGAATATCTGATCAACACAAACTCTTCCCTTCCTAAAGCCTCCCTGTTCTTCTCCAACTAATTTCTCTGTTCTTTCTCTAACTCTGTCAATAAGTATCCTACCATACACTTTTCCTATTATACTAAGAAGAAAATGATTATCACACACTTCTTTTTCCCCTTTTCCTTTGTACAAGGGAATAATTATACCTGACTTCCAATCCTCCGGGACTCTACCTTCCTCCCAGGCCAATCTGCACATTTTCCACATCCATTCTACTACTATCTCTCCCTCATGCTTCAGCATCTCACCACACACTCCATCAATTCCTAGGGCTTTCCCCAATATTCCTTTCTTCATTGCTTCCACAACTTCTATCCTACTGATTTCTTCCTGTCTTCTCACCTCCCTCCTTCTCCCAGCCAGCCACTTATACTCGGATTACTTCCATCCTCTATGTTCAACAATTCCTTAAAGTGTTCTCTCCATCTGCTCACTTTTTGTCCCTTCTCCACTGGTAATCTACCATTTTTATCTTTCACTCCCCTGCTAACTTCACTTCCACCGTGTCTTACTCTTTTCACCTCTTTCCAGAACATTTTCTTAAAAGTCCCTCCACTTTACACTCAAATTCCTTCCAAATTCCTCATCCACTCTCTTCTTACTCTCTCTTACTAATCTTTTCACCTCTCTCTTTCTTTCTACATATAACTCTCTCTTCTGCCTCTCAACTTCTTCCACGCCCCTATTTCTCATCCATTCATTGTATGCTTTCTTCTTTTGTGCCACAGCCTGTCTCACCTCTTCAGTCCACCACGCTGTTCCTTGCACCCCCCTCTGTCTTCTCTTCCTTCCACACACCACATCACATGCTGCACATATTTCTTCTGTAAATATCCTACACACACCTTCCATGTCTCCCATCTGCTCCAACTCATATTTGCCCAATCGTTCCTCCACTTCTCTTTTATACTCTGCCTCATCCTCTTGTAACCTTTCCACTCTCCTTGCAACTACTCCTTCCTCTCATCTTTCCCTTCTTCTATTCCTCCATCTTACTTGAATCCTAATTCTGGCCACCACCAAGAAGTGGTCAGAAAGTCTACTCCCCCAACCTCTATAAGCTCTTGCATCCATTACACATCTTCACATCCTTTCATCCAAACACACATAATCAATCATTGCCTTCCTTTCATTCAGTTCACCACCCACCCTTCTTATCACTCGCCATGTATACCTGTGGATCATTTTATGCCTGAAGAGGGTATTGGCTATCACCAACCCCCTCCCAGCACAAATGTCCACTAACGCACTCCCATTCTCATCTATCTCAGCAGGCACACCCCACTCACCAACTATTCCATCCATCTTCACATTCCCAACTTTACCATTCATATCACCGATCAAAAACACTCTCTCATTCCTTCCAAACTTTTCCATGCACACTCCTACATTTGTCCAGAACTCTTCTCTCACTCTTCTAGCACGATCTTGCGTTGGCGCATACACACACACAATCGCCCACATTTGTATTCCAACTTTCAACTTTACCCTCACAATCCTTGACCCAACTGATCCATACTGTCTTATGCTCTTCTTCCATCTTTTACTCACAACTATACATACTCCTTCCTTTGCCCTCTCATTCTCACCTACTCCTGCACATATACCCCATCCATACTCCCATTCTCTCACACTTTCTCCTCTCCATTTTGTTTCAGTTATTCCACATACATCCACTTTCGCACCCTCAAGCACCTGGACAATCTCTCTCTCTTTCACCTCATAATTCGCTCCTCTTACATTCCACATAGCCATTACCAAGTCCTTTGTCCGGTCCTGGGTCGTCAACGTTTGGTCAGTCCTTGTCCGAGGCTTCTTGTCTGTTTTTTTAAGTTAGTTGTTTTCCGGGGAGGGGCACTAACCCTCCGCCAATACAATCAGTTAAAATATGCACTGGTAACAAATCACACATAACAATCGCTAACACATACATTCCCCCCCAGTCGTTCCCCACAGTACCACACAATTACTCTCCACAGGTACACCACATCACTAACATACCCAACATCATCCTGGGTGGTGATTTCAACGCCAAGTTGTCGGCCTGGCATGTCAACAACCCTGACACAGACAGAGGGCTGGTACTACAATCCCAGACAGATCATCTTTTCATACTGAATAATCTAGACCAACATACCCATATCCCACACCAAGCCCTCTTCCTCCCATCATCTCCAGACATCACCTTCTGCTCCCCAAACCTCGCCCACACTACATCATGGAGAGTGGTCAAAACCCTAGGTTCTGCTCACCTCCCAATCATCATCACTACCAAAACCAGAAGCACCCCAGCTGGCCACAAACACACATACACTAATTATAAGAGAGCCAATTCGGAGGCCTTTGTAACTGAATCAGAACAACATTTTGAAACACTAAACAGTACATCCATCACAAACATCAATACCGCTGTGCACACTTTCAATACAGTTATACAAAACGCAGACAAAAGACACATCCTTAGAGGCAAGAGAGACACAACCCCAACTTCACACCAGAAATTCAAGGCCTCATCAGACAACGGGACACACTGCGACACTCCCCAACACTCCATACACAAGACACCATACAACAAATACAAGAACTCAACACTCAGATAAACAGTAAAATATCAGAACAGCAAACACTAAACTGGAATAATTACCTCCAAACACTTGACCACAAAACAAACATCAGCAAACTCTACAAAACACTAAACAGCATCACACTTTCCAACAGCAACACCACACAATCACACGCTGCCATCACAACAACAGACACCATACCCTCAAACAAACAACAAGCAAACACTCTCATCAATCACTTTTCACAAGTCAGCCATCTAACCCCCCCATCCGAAAGACCGATGTATCATCAGACGCAAGAGACAGTTCCCCACAGACCCAGACTATGCACCTTTCACTTACAACCAGACAAAGCACATCATTAACAACCTCAAGCACTCATCTGCCTGTGGACCAGACAACATAAGCAACATTCACCTTAAACACCTTGGACCACAAGGCATACAAGCACTCACCAACATATCAAACTACAGCTACTCACACAACATAATACCCAACATCTGGAAGCATGGCATTATCATCACTATCCCTAAACCCAACAAAGACCCCACGTTACCCTCCTCACACCGCCCCATCACATTCCTCTGCACCCCCTCTAAAGTCACTGAACGACTGGTACTACAACTAGTCACGCCTCACATTCCCCTAGCCCAGTCACAACATGGCTTTAGGCCACTACACTCCACAAACACCCTTCTTACAGACCTTACACAAGTGAGTTTTCGATGGCATGAATTCAGCTAGGCCACCAAACAGAACACTCCTAATCACACTAGATATTAGTAAAGCTTTTGATGCCATCCCCCACCACAACCTCACAAACAAAATACTCAACACAAACATGTACAATAACACAAAAAGATGGCAGGCAAACTACTTAGCAGGCAGATGTGCACATGTAACATTTGCCGGTCAGTCTTCTAACATCAGAAACTTCACAAACGTGTGCCCCAAAGATCTGTTTTGTCCCCTACACTCTTTAACCTATACATACACAACATACCCACGCCCACACACAGATACACATAGCTTCCTGTGCAGATGATATAACACTTAAATGTACGCACCAACACGCAAACACAGCTGCACACATCATTCAACTTTACCTCAATACACTACACGAATGGTTCACCACAAACAGGCTCAAAATAGCCACAGCCAAATCTACATTGACTCTTCTCACAAACTGGACAGCAGAACACAGTCACATCCCACATCTCACCATAAGCAACACTCCCCTACCACACACACACACACACACACACACACACACACACACACACACACACACAAAATCCTTGGTGTAACATACATCAGTGTCATTTAAACAACACATCACAAACATTAAAAATAAAATAACACCAATACTCAATGCTTTGAAGTCACTTGCCCATACAACATTCAGACACAACCAAGAAACCACCAACACAGTATACAAACAATACATACGTTCCGTGATGAATTATGCAAGCCCTGCCTGGGCTTCTAACCTCACCAAAACACACTACACTACAACAGACCATACAGAACAAGGCCCTAAAAATAATCACAGGCTACACAGCTACTACACCCACCGACCACCTACATCAAGATACCAAAGTCCTCAAAGTCAAGGATCACCTAGACATGAGAGGCACCCAGTTTCTTGCTGCAGCCTCCACAAACCCACAACATCCACTACAGTACATGGCAGCACATCCACCCACACCAAGGAACATCAAAACAACACCCAGCACACGATACCATACACAAATACTGTCATCTCTCCCCCCTCGCCCACCTCAGACCAGCTTCCAGAACCATATCCACACTCAGATCACTCGCCGCTCCATTCAGTCACTTAAAGACGACACACAGCTGCATGCACGGCCTCCTGACATCCACCCTTCTGAATCCTATCTTCCTCGTGAGGACAGGGTCCACCTGGACAGGCTGAGATGTGGACACCATCCAGCCCTCTTAAGCTACCAGAAGAGGTTGGATGACTCCGTCGCTGATGCCTGTCCAGGATGCAACACAGCACCCCATACTATTAAGCACATTATGGAAGACTGTATTGCACACAATCACCTATGCCAACAACACAACATACACTGTTTGAGAGCTTTGTGGGAAAGCCTGGTCTCGGCCATGGCCTTCCTAAGGGACTCAGGGCTGTTCGGCCAGGCTGCCTAGGGAACAACTACTACTACCACCAGAATACCAGATAATCCGAACCATAATGTCCATCTCATGGATCTATTCCTGACAAATAATCCTGAACAATATAAGACAGAAGTACTGTCACTACTTGGATCCTCCAACCACAACCTCATCAAAGCCTCATTAGTCATCTCCCCCAAACCTCCCCGTTCTGAAACTGTCAGGGTGACCCGATGGCACTCTGATAGGGCAAAGTGGGATGGATTTAGAAATTATCTTGCAGACATTCTATGGCAGTCTTTCTTCTCTAGTGATAACAATTCTACCCATTCCCATATTAATGACTTAATACTACCTGGTATGGATTTATTCATATCATGCCAACAGTTACAAGATCAGACTCTCCAAAATGGTTTGATAGCAATTGTGCCAGAGCAATGGCCCAAAAGCCATTTGCATATAACTCTTACTTAAAATAAAAAATATTTGAATCACTCTGTCAATTTAAAATTGGTAGAAACCATGCAAAAGCTGTAATAAATCATGCTAAATCAAACTTTCTTCAAAACCTTGCATCAAAACTACTTAACAGTCCTAATTACAATCAAATATGATGGTCAACTCTCACTTCTTTCAATACTAACTTTGACAAGTCATCACCCACTCCCCCACTAAAATCTTCAGATGGTATCATTACAGATGACCCGCTTGGTAAAACGAACATCCTTGCCATGTATCTGCCAGAAATTCTACATTAGAGGATGTCAGCCAAAACGTCCCTGAACTAGAACTTGATTCTACCAAAACCGTTCCACTTAAAATACACACTTGATACGTAAAATCCATACCAGACAATTTACCATCCAACAAAGCTCCAGGCCCAGATAGGATTCCTCCAATTGTTTTGACAAAGTGCTCCCCAGAACTTGCCTCTGTTCTAGATAAACTATTCAGACTATGCATAAGTACTTCTTCATTCCCTAATTTATGGAAAGACGCCAATATCCACCCAATTCCAAAGAGAGGAAGTTCCTCTGACCCTTCTGATTACAGGCCAATAGCTATCATGTCCTCTCTTGGTAAAGTATTTGAAACTGTAATTAATATGCACACAGTTAAACACCTTCAATCCAACAACTTAATTAATGACAGACAATATGGGTTTTGCCACGACAGATCCACCATTGATATACTCAATCTCCTGACTCATACCATCCATCAATTCAACTGACCAACATGGAGAAACTCATGCAATAGCCCTTGATGTTTCTAAAGCTTTCAACAGAGTGTGGCACCGTTCCCTGCTATCCAAACTCCCTTGCTATGGACTAATGTCTTTTGTTCCTCTGCATTCCTCATATCTCAGTGACAGAAAAATAAGAGTACAAGAAGATGATGTATATTCTAATTTCCACTCAATGCCGGCATGACACAAGGATCAGTTCCCTATTCCTAGTTCATATTAATGAGCTCATATCTGTCACTCACAATCCCATCCATTCATACGCAGGTGACTCAAAACTTTACAGTTCATTCACATTCAAACACCCATTCACAAAGTTTAATCTCTCTAACTCTCAACTCAGTGCTGCCATCTCCATAAGTCAGGATTTATCGAAGATCACTGAATGGGGACAAAATGACCTTATCTCATTTAATGCTAGTAAAACCAAATATATACAATTTACTAATTGGCAGATATTGCCAGATTCATATATTACCTTCAATGCTACTAATATTTCCATCTCCAAAAGTATTGAAATTCTCGGAGTTTCACTTAATTGTGCCCTCAGCTGAACCTCTCATGTCAGATTACTTGATAAAACCGCCACAAAGAAACTTAGATTATTGTACAGAGTTTGTAACTTCTTCACTGACAAGCAATTAGCTGTAATTTATAAGTCATGTGCAATCTCAGCTAGAATATTATTCACCTTTGTGGAATGGATGTGGAGAGGTGGCATTAAAACAAATAGACAAAATTCAGAGCAAAACTGTTGGAACTATTAATAACCCTGCTATTACAAATAAACTACCTCCCCTACAATTAAGATGTTGCTTCCCTTGCATTATTTTACGGATACTTTTATGGCAAATACTTAGACGAAGTTGCATCCATTGTACCACCCCTCCATGTCTTCCCCCGCGCTACACGGTGATCTGGTAATGCTCATGCCTGGAATGTCATACAGCCATATTGCAGAACTTCTGCCTATTAGAATTCTTTTATTCTTTGAACTGCATCTCTCTGGAACTTGCATCCCCAGAGTTGTTTCCCCTCAAACTTTAACCTATAGCTGTTCAAGTCCAATTGTTACAGATATTTTTTGAATGGAGGATGCCAGTAATCTGGTGTATGGATTATTTTTTTATTGATTTGTTTTTTCCTCCTCTGTTTTTTTATTTAAAAAAAAAAAAATCTATTACAAAAATTGACAATGTTACCCATTTTACACTAACTTGGCTCATAATTTCACACCCTTGTCATACCACTTCTTCATAGTTAGCACAGTATTACTACAACCTTGTACAACAATTTGGCAATCATGAGGAGGAGAGGGCCACATCAGGGTAAAAAGGGTAGGAAATTCATGTATTGTACACTGTGCATAGATGGATGTGAACTGCTCACACTCCCACTCTTTTCATATGTTGTACACTAAGGTAACCGTCATTAACCTCTTCATTACTGAATTCCACACACAACTAGCTATGATGTCATGCACCCCTGTCATGGCTCTGGCATGTGTCACAGCTTTATGCCAATGAGCTAATTTTGTTTGGGGGCATATTGTATATTATATATTTTGATTTTGCTATATATATGTACCTACATAATGTGACAGAATATAGAACAAATGTGATTGTTGGTATCAGAGCTCATGGTTGCCTAGCAGTGACTCCAGCCTACCTACAGGTGGGAGAAGGGAGAGAGGGGGGGGGGAGAGAAACACGTGCTTGCAGGACGGTTACCCCGTTTTCTTGTAAGAGGAGGTGCCATGATGTCATCTGATAGTGAAAGGGATGTGGAAATGGAATGTGATAGTGAACTGGAGGAGTAAGATGACAATGAGACTCGGTTTGACTCAGACGAAGATTATATGCCTGAAAATGACAGTACAGTGAGCAGTGATGACAAGAGTGAGGAGGAAAGTCACGCTTCTGACACTAGTTCATCTGTGTCGCCATTATTACCAGGCCCTGCTACCCCAGGATTCACACTTATGGCTGATCCCTTTGCAGACCAACAACCCAGCCCTTTGCCTAATGTTACTGATGACTTTCCTGATGTGCATCCAGCCATTATTGATCATCATCAAGCACATGCAATGAGTCCCTTGGACTGTTTTCGACTGTTTGTTACCAACAATCTAGTCCAGTCCCTGTGCCTGTGGACGACTGAGTGGGCACACCCACATCAAGCCTAACAAATTTATGGGGAAGCAATGGAGGGATGTTCACGTGAATGAGATGAATGTATTCATTTGTTTGCAACTGTTGATGGGACTCAACAACAATCTCAGACTACTGTATTGGAGCACTTCATTACTCTGCCAAGGCCCACCTGTGTTTACCTCAGCAATAATGAGTACGAATAGGTTTTCACAAAGCCAGCATTTTATCCAATACTCACACCATGATGATGCAGATGTCAAGAAGCCTATTACAAGAATATCTACCTTCCTTACTATGCTGCAGGAAAAATGCATGCTGTACTTTTCTGCTGGGGAGAATTGTGCTGTGAACGAATCCCTCATCCCATACAAAGGCAGGCTACACTTCAGGCAATATATCAAAACCAAGAGGAAGTGGTTTGGACTGAAACTCTTTGCACTATGCCCTAGCTCCCCCAGTGCCAAAGGATAAACTTGGAACTTCTGCTTATATACACCGCACCTGTATGACCTGATGTTGGAGGACCCAGACCTGTCTGCCTTGGGCAAGTCTGAGCGAGTATCAGTTTTCCTCATGGGTGACCTCCTGAAGAAGGGAAGGCATGTGGTGCTAGATAACTGGTACTCTTCCTTGCACCTTGCCCAGTACTTTTTTTTTTTTTTTTTTTATGCGAGGAAGAAGGAACCAAAGGCTGAGCCGGCAAAACATTTCCTTCCAAGAAAAAAAAAACAAAAAACAAAAGAGAGCCAAATTCAAGATTCGTTCATTTCGAGATGTCTGGACACACTGCGTTTGAAAGACTGGAGATAATAGGAAGTAGGAAAAACAGACAGAGGGAGACAGTTCCAGAGTTGACCTGTTGTATAAATGAAGGACTGGAAGTAACGGTTAACTTTCGAATTACAGAGTTGGACAGAAAAAGGATGAAAGTTTATTGCTAGACAGGTGCTATGCACCCATCGTAAAGGTGGAGGGATGCAAGCAGACAGTTCAGAGAAGCAATGACCATGGAAGCAGTGATAGAAAAGAGATAAAGAGGCAACAGTGTGGTGAAGAGACAGAGGTTGAAGGGAGCCAGTAAGAGGAGCAGAGTTGATGAGACGAAATGACTTTGCACCCTATTAAGAAGAGCTGTATGTGGGGAGCCTCCCCACACATGGGAGTTGTACTCCATACAGGGGCGAATAAATCCCGTGCATAAAGTCAACAACTGTGCAGGGTTAAAGAAGGTATGGAGTCGGCTAAGCACAGCTAATCTCTTGGAAGCAGATTTTACCAGAGATGTAATATGATCTTTCCAAGATAAATCCCGAGTGAATGAGACCCCAAGCATTTTCAAGGATGATGTTGGATTGAGCTGGATATGATTAAATTTTAATGGGTACTCCTGTGGAAGATTCTGTCGGATTGATAGGTGTAAAAACTGAGTCTTAAATCATTAAAAACAACAAGATTATTTTTACCCTAGTCAGAGATACGGGTCAGGTCAGACATTAGGAGTGCCATAGCCTCATCCGCTGATTGTTGAAGTAACTGCTGGGATGGGCGTTGCGGGAACCGAATGGAAAGGTGAAGGGTGGAATCATCAGCATACGAGTGGATAGGGTTAGATGTACAGCTTAGATCATTCATGAATAAAAGGAAGAGAGTTGGTGATAGGACAGAGCCCTGAGGAACACCACTGTTAACAGATCTACAAGAAGAACGATGGCCGTCTACAACAGCAGCTATAGAACGACTAGAAAGGAAGCTGTAGATGAAGGCACAGATGGAAGGATAGAAACTGTAAGAGGGCAGGTTGGAAATTAAAGATTTGTGCCAGACACGATCGAAAGCCTTTGAGATGTCAAGTGCAATGGCAAAGCTTTCGCCAAAGTCCCGAAAGGAGGATGACCAAGAGTCTGAAAGGTAGGTGAGAAGATCACCAGTCGAGCGTCCCTGACGGAACCCATACTGACAATCAGAAAGAAGGTTGTGATAGGAAAGATGCTTTAAAATTTTTCTGTTAAGAATAAACTCAAAAACTTTTGAGACACAGGATGTTAAAGCAATTGAATGATAGTTAGAGGGTTGGGAATGGTCACCCTTCTTTGGGAAGGGCTGAATGAGAGCAAACTTCCAGCAAGAACGAAAGGTAAAAGTTGAAAGACAAAGGTGAAAGAGTTAACCTTGGCAGGGTGTAACCACAGAAGCACAGTTCTTGAGGAGGGATTCCAACAGGCCCATATGCCTTGTTAGTACTGAGGTCAGTGATGGCAGAAAATACATCAGCTGAAGAAATTTTAATGTCAGACAGTAGGTTAATTACTTATGAGTCTGGGGCAAATAGCAGTCAGATAGATTATTTTCTGGTTAGGAGGACCGATAGGAGGTTATTGAGGGATGTTAAAGTTATAGGAAGTGAGGAGTGTGTGCAGCAGCACAAACTATTGATTTGTGATATGGTGCTCAAAGAACAAGTGATGAAAAAGAGGACTTATGTACCTAGGAGGAAAATATGGAAGCTGAAAAGCCAAGTAGTAAGGGATGCCTTCTATAGCGAGTTGAGGAGAGTGGTGGCTGAACAGGGAGCTGTAGACAGAGGCGTTAATGAACAGTACGGAGCCCTCAAGAACAATTTCTTGAGAGTTACTGATGTAACATGCGGTTGGACAAGAGGACCACCAAGACATAAAGTAACATGGTGGTGGGATGAGGGTGTAGAAGCTGCAGTTAAGGAGAAAAGAAGGCTTTTCCGGGAATGGAAGAAGGGTGGTGGCAAAGAGGAATATTTGGCTGCCAAGCATAGGGCAAGAAGAGAGGTATACAGGGCAAAGTCTGGGTCACAGAGACTATTACTTGATAACCTAAATCATGGAGAAAGGAAAAAGATGATACTTAGGGTGGCAGGTCAAGTGGAGAGGGATAATCGGGATATTATAGGTGAGCAGTGTGTGAAGAATGATGAAGGAAGGGTAGTGGTGAACAGTGAGGATATTAAAGATGCATGGAGAGAACATTATAACAGGTTGTTCAGTGAGGAGTTTGACTGGGACAGGGAAGGTTTGGGCCCAGCAGATCCAGTGTCTGGCCCTTGGCCTTTGATGCTGCTACTGTAAGTGAGGCAATAGGCAGGATGAGGGTGGGGAAGGCAGCAGGTGTGTCTGGGTTGACTGCCGAAATGTTGAAGGCCTCAGGCGATATAGGGGTGAGGTTAGTCACTGACCTGATAAATAGGATTATTTATGAGTGTGTTGTCCCAGATGACTGGCTGAAGAGTGAAATTGTAAATGTGTATAAAGGGAAGGGTGATGCCCTGGAAACAGGAAATTATAGAGGCATAAAGCTTTTAGATCAGATAATGAAGGTAATGGAGAGAGTTTTAGAAGGTATGATTAGAGAAAGAGTGAATATTGATGAGATGCAGTTTGGGTTTATGCCAGGTAAGGGACCACTGATGCTATATTCATTGTTCGACAGCTTCAGGAAAAATATATTGGTAGGAGACGCGAACTTTATTTTGTTTTTGTTGATTTGGAAAAGGCCTTTGACAGAGTCCCTAGAGAGGTGGTGAAGTGGGCAATGAGAAAGCTTGGCTTGGAGGAGTGGCTGGTTAGGGTGGTTTTGGCTATGTATGTGGGTGCTCACACCCAGGTAAGAGTGAATGGGGATTTGAGTGATGAGTTTTCCGTGAATGTTGGTGTGCATCAGGGGTCAGTCTTGAGTCCCATGTTGTTTATCACGGTACTTGAAGCCCTTTCACGTGACTTTAGAAACGGACTCCCGTGGGAGTTGTTGTATGCTGCTGATTTGGTGTTGACTGCAGAGAACGAAAGGGAGGCGGAGGAAAGGTTTAGGAAGTGGAGAGATGGTATGGGGCACAAGGGTTTAAGGGTAAATGCAGATAAAACAAAAGTGATGATATCTAGGGTTGGTGGCGGTACAGTAAAAGTCCAATTCTTCGGCATCCAATTCCCCGGCAAATCTGACATTTCGGCAGTTTTGAGAAATAGTCCCATTTACGAAAATCTCCGATCGTTCGGCAGATTTTCCGATTTTTTTCGTCAGTCTTGAAATTCTCCATGAGGCTCGCCAGCTAGCTACCCGCCTTTACCCGCCTTAGTGAGTGAGATAGTGGAAGTGATGGAACGAGTCTACCACTGCCATGAAGCTCAGAGGCTAGCTCTTTCTCCTATAGCATAAAGAGAGGACAAACATGTGGTGAGTCTAGCATGGGAAAGAGAATCTGTTTCGCCATTCTTCCGCCATTCTTCCGAGTTGTTGCCGTGCTGCTGCCGACTTCTCTTGATTCTTCTGTGTGCTTTGTGAACTTCGTACCGAAATACCTCTGAAATTACTATTCGAGTGTGCTGTAAGCACCGTAACATCAGACAGGAGCTTTGTAACACCTGAGTGGACCAGCCGTGTGTTGTGAACAGTATAAACATCTTCTGCGTGCTTTGAAAATGGCCTCCATGAGTGGAAAGTTAACTGGTGTTAGCAAGAAGCATACACATAAGGTGTTGACTATTGCTCGGAAAATTGAGCTGTTGAAAAAATTAGAGGCTGGCATGAGTAGGAAACAGATTATGGATGAGTTTAACATAAGCTCCTCTACCATCTATGATATAAAGAAACAGAAAAATGATCTATTAAAATTTGTTTCTCAGGCCTCCGGTACGACCCAGAGGAAAGCAATGAGAAAAGCAAAGTTGAGTGAGCTGGATGAAGTGCTGCATAGCTTCTTCCAGCAGTAGCAGACTCCAATCAACCCCTTCTATTGTACATATGTAAATAAGGAACCTACTATAAGTTTAGGTAAGTGCATGTGAACTTGTAGGCCTACTGTACCATTACATTTATATACAGTATGTTCACTAATTTCTTTATTTTTCATATTCATGTATAGTACTGTATTCATTACAGTATTGTACAGTATCAAACAGTATACAGTACTCTCTCCAAACACATTTGTAATGATATGAGTAATGATGATAGTGTTCACCGAAACATATAAGGTACTGAGTGGGTAGGGTTTTTGATAATTCGGCAATTTTGATATTTCGGCACTTGCCTGGTCCCACAGATGCCGAAAAATCGGACTTCTACTATACTGTCAAAGACGAGGGAGAGTGGCCATGTGCAGTATGCCACAAGGGCATGGGAAGTAATTCCATCTTGTGCAGTCTGTGTGATAAATGGCTGCATAAGAGATGTAGTGGTATCAGAGGTAGACTGCGAGATAATGCTGATTTTATGTGTACGGCGTGTCGGGGTGAGCAGGTGGAGATTGTCAGACATGAAAGGATTGAACTTGCTGGTGAATCTCTTGAGTGTGTGGAAGAGTTTTGTTATTTGGGAGACATGTTGTGTGCTGGAGGTGGGGCTGGAGCTAGCTCTGTGGATAGGGTGAGAAGTGGTTGGAAGAAGTTCAGGGAGCTCTTGCCTCTCCTGACATTGAGAGGACTCTCCCTACGTGCTACGGGGTCTTTGTATGCAGCATGTGTTAGGAGTGTAATGCTGTATGGTAGTGAGACCTGGGCAGTGAAGGAGGAAGATATTCGCAGGCTCAGACGTACAGTAATGACAGTGATTAGGTGGATGTGCAGTGTGTCCCTGCGTCCAAGGCCTGGAGGGGCTGGGTTTACGATGGAAGAGTTGAGAGGTAGGACAGGACTGGAGTGTATTGGTGTTGTGATGAGGAGAGGTAGATTGAGATGGTTTGGACATGAGGAGAGGATGGGGGATGATAATTGGATGAGGAAGGTGAGAAGTGTTAATATTGGGGGTGGGGTTATGAGGGGTAGACCAAGAAAGACATGGGACGAGGTCATTAAGTGTGACCTCAGGGTTAAGGGACTGAAAAGGGAGGCTGCAATGGATCGAGAAGCGTGGAGAGCCACCATTAGCTGACCAAGGCCGACACATGCAGGCATGTTGGAGCCTTTAAAAATGAAAACGATGAAAACGACATGAGGAAGTCAGAGGGGGCAAGTGATGGAGGAACAGCACTGGAATCATCTAAGGTGGAATTGGAGGAGAAAGTCTGAGCGAAGAGATCTGCTTTATCAGTAGAAGAAATAGCTACAGAGCCATCAGAGTAGAAAAGAGGACGGAAGGATGATGAGGTAATGTTGTTAGAAAGGTTTTTGGCAAGGTGCCAGAAGGAGTGGGAAAAATTTGAGTTGGAGAGTTGAGAGCATTTAGTGCAGATGAAATTATTTTTGACAGAGCGAAGAACAAACTCAACACAATTCCGGGCAGAAACATAAAAAAGATGTGATTCAGGGGTTGGCTGGCGTTGATACCTTATATAGGCCCTCTCCTTGTTGCGGACAGCATTAGAACAAGCGTGATTAAACCAAGGCTTTCTTGCATTAGTCAAAGGATATGGGAAAGGAATGTATGCTTCCATGCCTGAGAGAATAACCTCTGTAATGTACAAGGCACACTTAGATGGCTCCCAACCATGGAAGCATTAATAATTCCAGGGAAAATCAAAGAAGTACTGCCTGAGGGCCTCCCAATCTGCAGCTCCAAAGTGCCATAGTCACCGTTTCTTTGGAGGGTCCACAGGCTGTACCGGAGTGATAGGACAGGTTAAGGTAATAAGGCTGTGATCGGAGGAGCCCAACAGAGAGGAAAGATTAACGGTGTAAGCAGAAAGATTAGTTGTAAGGAAGGGATCAAGTATGTTGGAGTTCTCTCCAAGGCAGTCAGGGATATGGGTAGGGTGCTGTACAAGCTGCTCTAGGTCATTAAGGATAGAAAAGATGTAGGCTTGTTCACCAGGTGGATCAGTAAATGAAGAGGAGAGCCAAAGGTGGTGATGAACACTGAAATCTCCTAGAATGGAGATTTCAGGGAAAGGTGAAATGGATAGAATGTGTTCCATCGTAGAAGTAAGATAGTCAAAGAATTTTTGATAGTCAGCAGAATTAGGGGATAAGTAAACAGCCCAGATATATTTAGGCAGAGAATGACAGGAAAGCCGAAGCCAGAGAGTAGAGAATTCAGAAGAATCAAGTTCAGGAACAAGAGAGCAAGATAAGTCGTTGCGTACATATACACAACAGCCACCTTTGGCTTTGAAATGAATATAGAAAAAGTAGGAGGATACAGAAAAGGGTTTGCTGTCAGTTGCCTCAGACAGCTGAGTGTCGGTTAGAGAAGGTGAGGTTTGGAAGAGGAGAGGTGATGTTCAACAGAGAGAAAGTTAGGGGAAAGGCCGCGAATGTTGCAGAAATGAAGAAGAAATGAGTCAGACAGTGGTTCCAGGCAACTCATAGAGTAGTCACCGGGAGAGGGGCAGATGGTGGGGGCATTTGTGGTCCCCCCCCCCCCTGGGAACTCCGAGGCAAGGTCTATGTGGGCCATTTTTCTTTTAATTTAGAAAAGGAAGTGTAATATGTACTGTGCATGTAGTTTGGTGTAGACAGTTAGAGAAACATGTATTAGAGAGCATGCTGGCCTACTCTATGTGTTGCTGAAACACTGAAAAAGTTCAGCAAAGGGGGATGGTCAGGAACTAGTCCTGAGGGCTGATGAAACAGGAGCTCAAGCTCTCCCTATCATCAGCTTCCACCCACCTTGGGAGAGGGATACACAAATGACTGGCATTATATGTGCAACTAGAGGAGTCCCCCAAATTGTGAGAAATGAAGCACTGCAGAAAGGCCAAGCACTATTCTCAAGGAATGACAACACCCTTCTTGTGAAGTTTAGACACACAAAATATGTCAATGTAATCACCACCAAGTACGAGGCAGGGTTTGTGGAAAGAACACGTTACCTGAAGGGAGGCAAGAAGGAATATACAAAAAAAACAGAGCCGATCCAGAAGTACAACGAGCAGATGGGGTCTTGTGGATTTGGTAGACCAGCTGCTGGAGCCCACTGATCCCACTAGTAAATCATATGCATGGTTCAAGAAGATTGGACTACATATGATTTCACGCATGCTGTCAAACGCCAGAACAGTCTACATGAATCTGTACCCTGATATGAAGTGGATTGAATTTGGGGACTTCATCAAGCTGGTGACTCATGAACTCCTCTCCCAGTGCTCGATGGGATATGCTGCTTTATGTCTGGTAAAAAGAAGAAAAATCACCCGAGAAGAAGAAAAGGCAGGGTGGTGGGCCTGCAGGGGCTACTCAGAACCATGGAAAATTGATCACAGCAGCCACTGAGAAAAACAGACGGCCTCAGAAGTGCTGCGGGATATGTCACAAAGAGGGCAAGACAAAGTTGAGCAGAAAACATTGCCCTGCCTGCCCTCAACACCCTGGTTTGAGTTCCCCCGAACACTTCCAGGTCTGGCACACCCAGTGATTCACTCACCTGCCTCGGTGCACCTGCCTCAGAGTGCACCAGGTACGCCAGCCTCGGAGCGTGCCACCCTACTCACCCACCTCCCCTGCCTCACCTACCTTGCCTCCCTCACTTACCTCGGTTCTACTTACTACCTACCTCACCTGCCTCGGATTTATCTACTACGTACCTCACCTACAGCCTACACTACTACAAGATAAATAATTACAAACCTTTTTATTTAAGTTCAGTATGTACATTTTTGTATATCTTACTACTACTACTATTATGACTACTGCTACTACTAAACCTACTATTTCTATTACTACTACTACTACTATTACTATTACTACTATTACTACTACTACTACTACAATTTGTTACATATATCTCATGGTCAACATGTATTTGGCAATACAAAAAATAATATAAACTGAAAGGGAACAATGTAAGGATAAATAATACACTAACCCAAGAACATGCAGAGTGATTGAGAAATCCGGTTTGAGGGGGAGAACGGGGAGTGGCTGGGGGGAGGGTCGGTAACTATCTATCTATCTCTATACCTAGGCTGCTTCCCCCAAAGAAAGGGAGGTAGCCGAGACAGGACGACACACTCCCCATTTACTCATCCATTCAAACACATTCATTAGCATCTTAGCCCCAAAGGGGAGAAGGGACAGATCCTCACCGCACCACACTGCACTAGGGTCAACTGCGCAGTGCAATCAGTGACATCCGCAGCAGGGCTCGACAGAAGAGCTGGTTTACCCCTGCCACATCATAACAGACCCATCCCCTTACCCACACCTGACCTGAGTAGCTGATCAGACCAATGCGGGAGAATATCCCCTCAGGGCTGCGTCATCATTTATTCATTCACAATTTCTCTCCATTTATTTCTGTCATGCACGCCACTCTTCCTTGCTCAACAGACATCCCTCTCACATCCAGTGCTCTCTTCATACTGTCCATCCATCCTATTCGTGGTCTCCCTCTCAGCCTTACACCTCTCATATCAGATCCAGTTATCTTTTTCACCAATCGCTCATTATCCATTCTCTCCATATGCCCAAACCATCGCAACACCCTCTGCTTAACTCTACCAGCCATCTCCCGAACAACTCCAGTTCTCCTTCGCACTTCATCATTTCTCACTCAATCCATATGCGTCACCCCACACATACTCCTCAGACACCTGATCTCCACTACATTCAAACTTTTCCTCTCTGCTACACCCATATTCCGTGTTTCAGCCCCATATAATGCAGTCGGTACCACAACACCCTCATACAGCCTTCTCTTTACATCCATTCTAAGATAACGACATATAAACACTTTTTTCATTCCTCCCAGCACCTTACCTACTTCATTCATTCTAAACTTCACTTCTGCATCTATATCTTCCATCCACAGCAACATGTGACCCTAAATATTTAAAACACTCTACCTCCTCAAGCAACTCACCATTCAGAACTACATTCATCCTCCTACCATCTACCAACCTCATACACTTCATCACTTTACTCTTATTTTCATTTACTTTCAATTTCCTCCTATCACACACTCTTCCAAACTCCTCTACCAACTGTCTCAATCTCTCCTCTGAATCAGCCACCAGTGCAGTATCATCTGCAAACAGCAGCTGCTTCAGATTCCACTCTCCACCATGAACATTCACCAGACTCAGACCTCCACCTAAAACTCTTGCATTCACCTCCCTTACAACACCATCCATATAAATATTAAACAACCAAGGCGACATCACACATCCCTGTCGCAGCCCCACTCTCACGGGAAACCAATCACTCACAGCATTTCCCACTCTTACACACGCTCTACTATTTATATAAAAACTTTTCACCCCTTTTAGTAACCTACCATCAAGTCCATACAATCTTAAAACAGTCCACAAAGCCTCCCTATCAATTCTATCATACGCTTTCTCTAAATCCATGTATACCCAAAACACATCCTTGCCTTTCGCTAAATACTTTTCACACACTTGTCTCACAGCGAACACCTGATCCAAGCATCCCCTCCCTCTCCTAAAGCCATGCTGCTCATCACCAATCACTTTCTCTGTACCCTCTCTAACTCTCATAATTAACATTCTACCATACACCTTACCTACAACACTCAACAGACTTATACCCCTAAAGCTAGTACATTCATACTTATCACCCTTGCCTTTATACAACGGGACCACACAAGCACTTGCCCAGTCAATTGGCACCATACCTTTCACAAATGACACATTTAAAAGTCTTACTAACCAGTCAACAATAGTCACTCCACCACAGTTCAGGCATTCCACTGCACACCCATCCATACCTGCAGCTTTCCCTGTTTTCATCTCCTTTACTACCTTCTCCATTTCCTCCTTCATGATCAAAGAATCATTCAACTCTTCCAACACAGTAACGAAGGGGTTAAGTGTCAATGTCGGCAAAGATGGTTTCTGGTGTCTCTGGTGTCACCTGTGGTACAGAGAGTCCTGTGGTGTTGGGGGCTGAGGTCTTGGAAGATGTACTGCTGGATCATTAGGCTATGTGGAGGCTGGCTAAAGATGTTGATTCTATAGACACACGGGAGGTCTCTGATTCTGTGTGGGTCCTCTTGGCAGCAGGAAAGGGCACAGGCTTGAAAAACTTGGGAGATTTTTGGCTGGATCTTCCTTGCCTGCTGCAGCTGCATTGGCTCCAACCTGATGAGCTACACAACCTCATACTGGTAAGCAATAGGCTACCAACTTTGCCTATGATGAAAGGAATTATGTTCCAATTTACCTGGAGGCACCTGGATAGTCTCTGATTGCAGGTCAGACTATCCAGGCGCCTCCACCTCCTTCTTCTCTTTGTCTTCCTCCTTTGCATGTGACTTGACTTGTTGCAGTTTAGCAACAACCTCCTCTTCCATCTGCTGATGGTTGTCAGGCACACCAGCATCCTTATCCAGGCACTGATACAGCGCCTCCTCGGCAAGGTCACCCTGCCCTACAGCAGCTGCCAACATTTCTGCCATCCTCGGTGGCTCAAACTCCTCAAAATCATGAAGAGGTGCTGAAATCTTGGGGGCTCTGAATAACTTGAACCACCAATTTTTGAGTGTGGCAAGAGACACTTTCTTCCATACCTCTGCCTGATTGAAGATGGCGTCTTTAACCCCATGGATACCAGTAATATGTTACTGTATGTAACACGTGTGTGTCAGCTTCATGCATGCGTCTCACACTGGGTGTGCCCCCCGTGACATGCTTGTGCTAATGTTATAACCTGTGTGTATTCAGGGCTCCTGAGGACTCAGTTTCTGGGTTATCCGCAACCGCATGGTGGCAGCAGTGTCTGTATTTGTAAACAACAGCTTCCAGGCATTGGTGATGTGATCCATATGTCATGAACTTCGACCACACATACTGCCAATTCTGTGATGCAATTTCTACAGACCAATCACAATATTTCATTTATTTTTTTACCATATTACCTTCCCATATACTGGCAACTCATGCCTCCCGGGACTGTATCTCAGTCACTGGCTTCCCTCTAATTCAGTGCCTGCATGTGTTGCTTTATGGAGAGGAGCGTGTGATTCACTACGCAATTATGGAGCAGTTGCCACCGTCTGAGAGTGAGGATGAATATGACAATGGGTCAGTGAATGATTTACAGTTCTCTGATGATTTAATGGAAGGTGATGATAGTAACTTTGACCCGGACAACGTTAGTGAAGCCGAAAGTGACAGTAGTGATGACAAGAGAATGAGAAGTTGTCTGCGGCAAGTGGCCAGTCACACAGTCCCCCCTGTCTCCCCTGCCAGTGCAGTGGCCGGCCCAGCCACACACTTTACATTTTATTCTGACCCATTTTCTGACACCATACATAACCCTCTCGCTATATGTGACACTGATTTTCCTGATGTAAAGCCAGGTAGAAATATGTTAGTAGGAGAGTGAAAGATAAAAATGTAGATTACTAGGTGAGAAGGGAGAAAAAGTGAGGAGATGGAGAAAACATTTTAATGAATTGTTGAAAACAGATAATGCAAGTAATGCGAGCATAAGTGGCTGGGGAATAGCTGGGAGAAGGAGAGAGGTGGGAAGACAGGAAGAAATCAGTAGGATGGAAGTTGTGGAACTAATGAAGAAAGTCAAAATGGAGAAAGCCCCAGAATTGATGGAGTGTGTGGTGAAATGCTGAAGCATGGGGGATAGATAGTAGTAGAATGGATGTGGAAGATGTGCAGATTGGCTTGGGACGTAGAGTCCTGGAGGATTAGAAGTCAGGTATAATTATTCCCCTGGGGGTAGGGGGGTTTTTCAAGAATACTCTCCCAGTATCCCTGCATGTCATGAAAGACGACTAAAAGGGTTGGCGGAGGGTTAGTCCCCCTCCCCGGAAAACAACTAACTAAAAAAACAAACAAGAAACCTCGAACAAGGACTGACCAAACGATGACGACCCAGGACCGGACAAAGGACTTGGTAATGGCTACGTGGAATGTAAGAGGAGCGAATGATGAGGCGAAAGAGAGAGAGATTGTCCAGGTGCTTGAGGGTGCAAAAGTGGATGTATGTGGAATGACTGAAACAAAATGGAGAGGAGAAAGTGTGAGAGAATGGGAGTATGGATGGGGTATATGTGCAGGAGAAGGTGAGAATGAGAGGGCAAAGGAAGGAGTATGTACAGTTGTGAGTAAAAGATGGAATAAGAGCATAAGACAGTATGGATCAGTTGGGTCAAGGAATGTGTGGATAAAGTTGAAAGTTGGAATACAAATGTGGGTGATTGTGTGTGTGTATGTGCCAACGCAAGATCATGCTAGCAGAGTGAGAGAAGAGTTCTGGAAAAATGTGGAAGTGTGCATGGAAAAGTTTGGAAGGAATGAGAGAGTGTTTTTGATCGGTGATATGAATGGTAAGGTAGGGAATGTGAAGGTGGATGGAATAGTTGGTGAGTGGGGTGTGCCTGCTGCGATAGATGAGAATGGCAGTGCGTTAGTGGACATTTGTGCTGGCACAAAATGATCCACAGGCGAGTGATGAGAAGGGTGGGTGGTGAACTGAATGAAAGGAAGGCAATGATTAATTATGTGTGTGTGGATGAAAGGATGCGAAGATGTGTAATGGATGCAAGAGCTTATAGAGGTTGGGGGAGTGGACTTTCTGACCACTACTTGGTGTGGCCAGAATTAGGATACAAGTAAGATAGAGAAATAGAAGAAGGGAAAGATGAGAGGAAGGAGTAGTTGCAAGGAGAGTGGAAAGGTTACAAGAGGATGAGAAAAAGGCAGAGTATAAGAGAGAAGTGGAGGAACGATTGGGCAAATATGAACTGGAGCAGATGGGGGACGTGGAAGGTGTGTGCAGGATATTTACAGAAGAAATATGTGCAGCATGTGATGTGGTGTGAGGGAGGAAGAGAAGACTGAGGGGGGTGCAAGGAACAGCGTGGTGGACTGAAGAGGTGAGACAGGTTGTGGCACAACAGAAGAAAGCATACAATAAATGGATGAGAAATAGGGGCATGGAAGAAGTTGAGAGGCAGAAGAGAGAGTCATATGTAGAAAGAAAGAGAGAGGTGAAAAGATTAGTAAGAGAGAGTAAGAAGAGAGCGGATGAGGAATTTGGAAGGAACTTGAGTGTAAAGTGGAGGGACTGTACGAAAATGTTCTGGAAAGAGGTGAAGAGAGTAAGACAGGGTGGAAGTGAGGTTAGCAGGGGAGTGAAAGATAAAAATGGTAGATTACTAGTGGAGAAGGGAGAAAGAGTGAGCAGATGGAGAGAACACCTTAAGAAATTGTTGAACATAGAGCATTGAAGTAATGCAAGTATAAGTGGCTGGGGAATGGCTGGGAGAAGGAGGGAGGTGAGAAGACAGGAAGAAATCAGTAGGATAGAAGTTGTGGAAGCAATGAAGAAAGGTATACTGGGGAAAGCCCCAGAAATTGATGGAGTGTGTGGTGAGATGCTGAAGCATGGGGGAGAGATAGTAGTAGAATGGATGTGGAAGATGTGCAGATTGGCCTGGGAGGAAGGTAGAGTCCCGGAGGATTGGAAGTCAGGTATAATTATTCCCTTGTACAAAGGAAAAGGGGAAAAAGAAGTGTGTGGTAATCATAGGGGCATTTGTCTTCTTAGTATAATAAGAAAAGTGTATGGTAGGATACTTATTGACAGAGTTAGGGAAAGAACAGAGGAATTAGTTGGAGAAGAACAGGGAGGCTTTAGGAAGGGAAGAGGTTGTGTAGATCAGATATCATTCTTAGATCTTTAGTGGAAAAGTTTCTAGAGAAGGGAAAGAAGTTGTATGCGGCTTCATGGATTTGGAGAAAGCATATGACAGGGTGGATAAACAAGGATTGTGGAAAGCATTACGAATATATGGAGTAGATGGGAAGTTATTCAATGCTATGAAGAGTATGTATGATGGTGCGAAGGCTGCAGTGTGTGTGGATGGTGAACTGAGTGAATTTTTCTCTTTGAAGGTTGGGTTGAAACAGGGATGTGTCATGTCTCCATGGTTGTTCAATCTGTACATGGATGGGGTAATAAAAGAGGTACAAGGTAGGGTAGTGGATGTTGGAGTGGCCCTGGTGAGAGAGGATAGTGTTTGGAAACTCCCTGTACTGTTGTTTGCAGATGATACTGTGTTGTTGAGTGAAGACGAAGGAGAGCTGCAAGGCTTGGTGGATGAGTTTGGGAGAGTGTGTAAGAAATGGAATCTAAAGGTGAATGTAGGGAAGAGTAAAGTGATGGTCTTTGAGAGAGATGAAGTCAGTGAATGTACAGCGAGGTTGGATGATGAGGAATTGGAAAATGTAAGTACGTTTAAGTACTTGGGTAGTGTGATGAGTAAGGATGGAGGTTTGGAGGATGAAGTGCTTGAAAGGGTACAGCAGGGAAAAAAGGTTGCTGGTTCCTTGAAAGCAGTGATAAGAAGCAGGGAAGTGAGCATGGAAGTGAAAAAGTTACTACATGACAGTATTGTGATACCATCTCTAACGTATGGAAGTGAAGCTTGGACGTTGCTGGAAGGACACAATTCAAGAGTGAGAGCAGTGGAAATGAGTTATTTAAGAGGAGCCTGTGGAGTCACATGGAGAGACAGGCTGACAAATGAGAATATAAAGGAGCATTGTGGTGTGGATGTGGATGTGATAGGAAGTGTTAGGAGGAATACACTGAGATGGTTTGGCCACGTGGAGAGGATGGAGGGTGAAAGACTGACGAAGAGAGTGTATGTGAGTGAGGTGGAGGGGGGAAGAGGGATGGGGAGGCCAAGGATGAGATGGAGGGATGGGGTGGAGAAGTATATGAGAGAGGGGGTGTGAGTTGGGAGCGGGGCAGTGAAATGGTGGCCGACAGGGCGACGTGGAGGCGATTTGTTCGTGGCCACCCCGAACGGGATTGAGGTGTCTGGCAATAGATAGGTAGATAGACTTTCCACATTCAACTGTCATCTAGTATCCTTTCAACATGTTCAAACCATCTCAATCTAACCTCCTCATCACAATGTAGTGGGCTCGCACAGTATGCGAGTTCACAGTAGGCGAATCACATAGTACGTGAGTGACCAAAAATAACCAAAAAACCTTGATTGTGCGAGTTTAGTCCACAATACACGAGGCATAGGCAGTGGTAAGGAATGTTCCTGAACTCGATTCTTCTGAATTCTTACACTCTGGCTTCGGCTTTCCTGTCATTCTCTGACTAAATATATCTGCGCTGTTTACTTATCCCCTAATTCTACTGACTATCAAAAATTCTTTGACTATCTTACTTCTATGATGGAACACATTCTATCCATTTCTCCTTTCTCTGAAATCTCCATTCTAGGAGATTTCAATGTTCACAACCACATTTGGCTCTCCTCTCCTTTCACCGATTCACCTGGTGAGCAAACCTACATACTTTCTGTACTTAATGACCTAGAGCAGCATGTACAGCACCCTACCCATATCCTTAACTGCCGTGGAGAGAGTTTCAACATACTTGACCTCTTCCTTACAACTAATCATTCTGCTTACTCTGTTAATCTTTCCTCTCTGTTGGGCTCCTCCGATCGCAACCTTATTACCTTACCTGTGCTATCGCTCCAGTACAGCCTGTGGACCCTCCAAAGAAACGTCGTCTGTGGCACTCTCGAGCTGCGGATTGCGAGGCCCTCAGGCAATACTTCTTTGATTTTCCCTGGAATGAATATTGCTTCCATAGTCGGGAGCCATCTGAGTGTGCCTTGTGCATTACGGAGGTTATTCTCTCCGGCATGAAAGCATGCATTCCTTTCTCATATCCCCTGACTAATGCAAGAGAGAGGGCCTGTAAAAGGTACTGGAGCCAACCCACCCCTAAATCACATCTTTCTTATGTTTCTGCCCGGAATCGTGCTAAGTCTGTTCTTCGCTCTGCTAAAAATAATTTCATCCGTACTAAATGCTCTCAACTCTCCAACTCGAATTCTTCCCGCTCCTTCTGTCACCTTCCCAAAAACCTTTCTAACAAATTTACCTCATCATCCTTCCCTCCTCTTTTCTACTCTGATGGCTCTGTAGCTATTTCTTCTACTGGTAAAGCAGATCTCTTCACTCAGACTTTCTCCTCCAATTCCACCTTAGGCGATTCTAGTGCTGTTCCTCAATCACTTCCCCCCCTCTAACTTCCTCATGGTTGACATTAAAATTTCTTCAACTGATGTATTTTCTGCCATCACTGGCCTCAATACTAACAAGGCATATGGGTCTAATGAAGTCCCTCCTGTTGTTCTCAAGAACTGTGGTTCTGTGCTTACACCCAGCCTAGGTAAACACTTTTGCCTTTGTCTGGTAACTTGTACCTTTCCTTCTTGCTGGAAGTTTGCTCTCATTCAGCCCTTCCCAAAGAAGGGTGACCATTCGCAATCCCCTAACTATCGTCCAATTGCTTTAACATCCTGTATCTCAAGAGTTTTCGAGACAATTCTTAACAGAAAAATTTTAAAGCATCTTTCCTATCACAACCTTCTTTCTGATCGTCAGTATGGGTTCCGTCAGGGACGCTCCACTGGCGACCTTCTCACCTACCTTTCAGACTCCTGGTCATCTTCCTTTTGGGACTTTGGCAAAAGCTTTGCCATTGCACTTGACATCTCAAACGCTTTCAATCAAGTCTCGCATAAATCTTTAATTTCCAAACTGCCCTCTTACAGTTTCTATCTTTCTATCTGTGCCCTCATCTACAACTTCCTTTCTGGTCATTGTATAGTTGCTGTTTTAGACGGCCATCATTCTTCTCCTAGATCTATCAAAAGTGGTGTTCCTCAGGGCTCTGTCTTATCACCAACTCTATTCCTTTTATTCATCAATGACCTTCTAAGCTGTACATCTAACCCTATACACTCATACGCTGATGACTCCACCCTTCCCCTTTCCATTTGGTTCCTGCAATGTCCATCTCAGCAGTTACTTCAACAAACAAGGGATGAGGCTATGGCACATCTAATGAGAGACTTGGCTCGTATCTATAACTGGGGTAAAAATAATCTTGTTGTTTTAGTGCATCAAAGACTCAGTTCTTACACCTATCAACCCGAATGAATCTTCCACGGCTGTACCCACTAATGTTTAATAATATTCAGCTTAATCCTGCATCGTCCTTGAACATGCATGGATCACATTCACTCAGAACTTATCTTGCAAATATCATGTTACAGTAAGTCCTCGTGTTTGGACGCATTTTACTTCGATGCCACGTTTTTTGCTATCTATCTATCTATCTACAGCCCGACGCCCTAATCCCGCAAAGGGTGGCCGCAGACAAAACGCCTCCAAGTCACTCTGTCACCCACCATTTGACTCCCCTCCCTCATATACCTCTCAACTCCATCCCTCCACCTCATCCTCGGTCTACCCCCCCCTCGTTTTTTGCGCAAGGAAAAAATTTCCAAGTTGTCTCACAATTCGCAAATTTCCCCACAATTCGATGCTCCCAGCCGGCAGCCGACACTCAGCAGATGATGCGTACCGATGCTCAGTCTAGGCACTCCATTTTTCTATGCAACAGTTTCCCATGATCTTTATACAGCAGGTCCAGCGGGGCAGTAGACACATGTGAGATTGTTTATGTTCGTAACGTACAATCTTCAGCCGTGTCGTGAATACACAGCAGGTCCAGCTGGGTAGTAGACACATCTGAGTTTGTTATTGTTTGTGATTGTAACGTACGATCTTCAGCCATGTCGTGCTACTATTTCTTAACAAAAAATCGTTACATGTTTCTCGTAACACTATTTATTTTTGTTTTGATGGACAAATACCTGAAATGGATGTAAAATAAAGCTTATCAATATTTAAGGAAGGAAAGTATAATAACCGCCCCAATACAGAGATAGTAGACTCAGCCCACCAATTTTTGATTCTATTGCAGCCTCTCTTCCTTGTAGCAGTGAGTAAAATAATGTTGTTATAATTTCTCCCTTCCTTTTAGTGACAAAGAGGGCACATAAAATGATCAGGCTTTAGCTGACCTACTTTGATGTCAAAAATTAAATAATCTGGTGAAAAGTGGCAGCTTTTCCTTGGTTAGTGACATCAGTAACTAGTCCATCCACCCTCAACACACCTTCACTTGCCACTCAAGCCAGTCTTCACTTTATTTCTGGTAAGGATTTTTGGTATTGCAGCTCTTTATAACAGTTTTAATGTCATGTCAAGTACATGTTTATTGTGTCAGGCTGTTTTAGCACTAGTAAACACTCTTCACTTAATTTTGGGTAGAGCCTGTTTGGTGCTATAGTACTTTCTGATAGGGTAGGTACAGTACATGTCCCACCAGAACGCTCCTCTATTTTTCCCATTGATTCTTAACTTTACAATTCGACGTTTCGCGTTTCGCATGGCTTTGGCAGAACATCCATGCTGCGAAAAACAAGGATTTACTGTACATCTTGTAAAATCAGCTTCCAAGAGATTAGGTGTGCTAAGCTGACTCCATTCCTTCTTTACCCTTGCACAATTGTTGACTCTGTACACAGGTTTTATCCACCCCTGTGTGGAGTACAACTCTCATGTGTGGGGAGGCTCCCCACATACAGCTCTTCTCAATAGGGTGGAGTCAAAGGCTTTTCATCTCATTAACTCTCCTCCTCTTACTGGCTCCCTTCAATCTCTATCTCTTCACCGCACTGTTCCATCTTTATCTCTTTTCTATCACTACTTCTATGGTCAATGCTCCTCTGAACTGTCTGCTTGCATCCCTCCACCTCTACAAAGGGCACAGAGCATCTGTCTAGCAACAAACTCTCATCCCTTTTCTGTCCAACTCTCTAATGCAAGAGTTAACTGTTACTCCCAGTCCTTCATTTATGCAACAGGTCAATTCTGGAACTGTCTCCCTCTGTCTGTATTTCCTGCTTCCTATGATCTCCAGTCTTTCAAACGCAGTGTGTCCAGACATCTCAAAATGATCGGATCTTGTATTTGGCTGTCTCTTGTATTTTGTTTTTCTCTTGGAAGGAACAGTAAGTGGGCTCGTGGCCTTTCGTTCCTTCTTCCTAGCATTTAAAAAAAAAAAAAAAAAAAAAAAAAATCCCTGAGTATGCGTCCCCTAACCTCGCACAACACGTTCATCATGATGACGTGATGTAGATGCGCAGAAATTCCCGTGGTTCCTACTGTGCAGCATAATGTATGAGGTGGGGGGGGGGGGCATTACAGTCAAGACTCGTGCAGAGTGAGGATACGCTTTCTCAGGTTAGCCTGTCATGTACAGTACTACAGGCAGCCTTTTTCTGCTCCGTCCTGGCTTGTACCTTCTCAGCACCATGCCTCCAGCCCCATGAGTGAAAAAGTTTCTTACGCACATGACCAAGTTAGAGATCATCAAAAGAAGAGAGGAGGGGCAAGGGAACTCTGCTATCAGCAAAGCCATGGGCCTGGCTGAATCTACAGTGAGGACTGTATGGAAAAACCGTGATGCCATCAAGGCACTAGAGAAGTTGTATGGTGCATCTGAGCTTGACGGACGTTCCCACGTGGGTAATCGTGCGATTGTTCTCATGGAAAGATATCTTGCCACCTTCATTATGAGGAAGAAGGAAGGTGTGTGGCTCATCAGTAAATACATTCAGGACCAAGCCAAGCTCTTTTACAGGGCAGCATCTCGCAAATTATCTGTGGACAAAACTTTCAAGGCATCTGTTGGATGGCGGTACCATTCTTTAAAACGCAAGGAACTCTGTCACATCAAACTGTCGGGTGAACGTGCCTCTGCCAGCGAGTCAGCCGTGAGAGAGTATCCTGTGATATTAAGAGCAGTTAATGAAGGAGGGCAGTACACCAAGGATCAAATCTACAATGTCGACGAAATAGCGTTATACAACAGGGCCATGCCCAAATCGACTTATGTCGCTAAGAAACACAAACAAGACCCTGGTCGCAAGCTCAACAAAAGTAAGATGATGATAATGTTGACAGTAAACCTGTCTGGGAGCCACAAGATAAGGCCAATTGTTGTACACACAGCTTCACATCCTAGGTGCTATGAAAACCTCAAGAAGATGGACGCAAGTGACTTGTACTGGTACGAGTCTGCTAATGGTCTGATGACTGGCAACATCATGTCTGCCTAGGATGACGTCGCTCATGCAGCCACTGGATCAAGAACTGATCACCACTGTGAAACACTTTTACCACCAACAGGTTATACGACTACCTACGCAGGAAGACCGACACACACACGAACAGCCGGAGAGAGAGGACGTCCAAGGCATCGCTCCTGACCTTGAGTAGTTTCAGGAATTTTGTCTGTCCTGTCTCCTAGGGTCTTTCTTTAAATTTAAAATAATGAAAGTTGGTAGACTACCAAAAATGTAAAGATTTGTTGGCAATAGTATACATGAATGTTTGTGGCTTATTGGTAACAGCTGTTTAGGTACTTGATCGGTACGTTAAAGATGGCCGAAAATGTAAACAATGAGGGAATGGAATTTCAAGGATTTGATGCTAATACTAATGTCATGGACCTAGTGAAAACATTAATTATGAGGATTAGTGAACTCGAAAAAAAAGTAGAGAATCTAGTGATAAAGGATGTGTCAGGAAATACGGAAACCACCATACAGAGTCTAATCCAGTCCAACGAAACAGCCAATGAAGAGATTAAGAATTTGAAGCGGGAAAATGTTGAACTGAGGAGGAAACTTGAAGAGAGTACTAATAAAACGGAGAAGGTGAGTAATGTACTAGAAGAACACAAGGCAAAGTGGGCACACGTAGAGGAAGAACAGAAAGAAGTGGTCAGCTTAAGAGAGATCATCCAGGAAGAAAGGGAAATGAACAAGAAAGAAATGGAAGAAAATGTAGTGAAAATACTGAAGAAAAAAGAGAAAATAGTGAGAGAAACTGTAGAAAGGAACAGATGTGTGATAGTATTTGGAAACAGGGAAGAGGAAGAAAAGGTTAGGTTCGCAAGACTCAAGAGAGACACGAACATGGTGAGAGGAATATTAGGCAAGATTGACCCCGAAGGAAAGAAGTGGGTAAAAGAAATTGAGGAAGTAAGGAGGATAGGGCCTTATAAGAAAGGGGAAACAAGACCAATGAGAGTCAAGTTTACATCAGAAAGTGTAATAAATGAGATACTTAAAGTGACCTGGAAATTAAGCAAAGAGGCGGGGATGGAAAATATTATAATAAGAAAAGATCTGAATGAAGAAGAAAGAGAAGCTTTAAAATCATTAAAGGAAGAAGTAAAGGAAAAAAATGATAAGAGGACAGAGGAAGAACGTAATACTTTTTTTTGGAGAGTATTGGATATGAAAGTAAGGAAATGGTATTTAAGGAAATAGAAGTGAAGGAAATTAGGGGGGATGGTTGTGAAAGATCAGAAGTTGAGGAAGTGGTACGGACAGAGAGTAGGAGAGAAGAGGGTATTAATAATGTCAAAAATAATTTGAAGGTGATATATACTAATGTTGATGGTTTCATATCGACAAGGATCGAAATTAATGATTTCTTGAGAGAACATGAACCTGATGTCATGTGCTTTGTAGAGACCAAATTAAGAGAAGATATTGATGTTCATTTGGGAGATGGTAAATACAAACTGTGGAGAAAAGACAGAAAAGAAAAAAAGGGAGGAGGAGTGATGATAGCAGTGAAGAACAACATAAATGTAGATACTGTGGAAATGGGAGAAGGCAGGGCTGAAGTGATATATATGAAATTAGAAACTGGAGAGAATGTTAAGAGAGATATGGCGGTAGTGTATGTTCCCCCAAAGACGAGAGCATGGAAGGATGACGAATACCATGAGATGTTGTCAGATATGGCTAGCTACTTGCAAAAAATAATTGAGAAAAGCAATAATATAATTTTGGTGGGTGACTTTAATTGTAAAGAGGTGAACTGGGAGGAATGGTACTCGGGAGGCGGCGAGGATTCGTGGGGTACTATGTTATTAAATATAATAATGAATAATGTGATGACGCAGTGGGTCAAAGAAGAGACACGGTTTCGAGGTGAGGACACACCAGCAAGGTTAGATTTACTGTTCACCAAAGAACCTGATGTAATAGAATCATTGGAATATCTCTGTCCTTTGGGAAAAAGTGATCACGTGGTCATTGAGTTCCAGATGTTAATAGGAAACGTCGAGCCAAGAGACGAGCTTCATAGACAGGGAAGATACAACTTTGGCAAAGCAAATTTTACAGGATTGAGAAACTTTTTTGAAAATGCGGATTGGAGAAAATTCAGAGAAACAAGAGAGATACAGAGGAAGTGGGATATCTTTCTAGACCTCTATAATTTGGGAGTGGAAAAATTTGTACCAAGAGTAAGAGGGAAAGAAAACAGGAAAAAGGAGTGGTTTAATAGAAGGTGTATGATAGCCAAAAAAGAGAGAGATAAGGCGTGGAACAATTGGAGAAAGAGAGGTAACGACAGAACAAAGGAAGAATATAAAAGAACAAGAAACGAATACACAAGAATACGTAGGGAAGAAGAAAGGAATTTTGAAAAAGGTATAATTGACAAATGCAAGGATGAACCCAAACTGTTTTATAGATTTGTTAATGGCAAACTGAAACAAAAGGAAGGAATCACCAAGCTGAAAGTAGATGGAGAGGTCTTTAATGATGCGGCAATGCAAGCAGAAATAATGAACAAACGTTTCCAGTCAGTTTTCACTAAAGAAAAGGAGCTTGTGGAAGGGGAGGGAGTGATTAGAAATGTTCCGGTGATGAAAGATATAAAAGTGGAGGTGCAGGAAGTGTATAAATTACTGGAAACTCAAGATGTAAGGAAAGCCCCAGGACCTGATGGAATTTCTAATTGGGTACTGAAGGAATGCAGAGAACAACTGGCGGATAAAATTCACAGCTTAATTGTATGCTCACTGGAAGAGGGGAAAGTGCCAAAAGAATGGAAGAGGGCAAATGTGGTACCAATTTACAAGGGAGGAAACAGGGAAGAACCCCTGAATTATAGACCAGTGTCTCTAACCAGCATGGTCGCAAAATTGTGTGAGAGAATCCTGAAAGACAGATGGATAAAATATCTGGAAGAGATGAATATTTTGGCTGAATGTCAGTTTGGATTCAGAAGTGGAAGGTCATGTGTTTCAAACTTGTTGAGCTTTTACTCAAGAGCGATTGATGCGGTACAGGAGAGAGATGGTTGGGTGGATTGTGTGTACTTAGACTTAGAGAAGGCCTTTGACAAGGTACCTCATAAGAGACTAATGTGGAAACTAGAATATATAGGAGGACTAAAGGGGAAACTTCTGGAATGGATGAGAGACTTTTTGAGAGACAGACAAATGAGGACAGTAATAAAGGAAAAGATGTCTGGATGGAGGGAAGTAACAAGTGGAGTCCCTCAAGGCTCAGTGTTGGCGCCAGTAATGTTCCTGATTTATGTAAATGATATGGTAGATGGAGTGAACAGTTATGCGAGTCTGTTTGCTGATGATGTAAAGATCTTGAGGAAGATAGAGGTTGAGGAGGATTGTAAAATACTGCAGGAGGATTTGGATAGGATACACAATTGGAGCCGGACGTGGGAAATGAAATTTAATGTAAAGAAATGTAAAATATTGGAAATGGGTAAAAGTACCAGGAGACCATCACTGAATTATTTTTTGGGTAATGAATTAATCACAAAAAGGAGAGAAGAGAAAGATTTGGGAGTGCTGGTCCAAGATAGTTTGTCACCAGAAAAGCACATTAACAAGATAGTTGGAGAGACTTATAAGCTCTTGACTAACATAAGAGTAGCATTTCATTATATGGATGAGGAAATGATGAAAAAATTGATAGTGGCCATGATCCGCCCCAGGTTAGAATATGCAGCGGTAGTGTGGTCCCCACACAAAAGAAAGATATAAACAAGATTGAGAGAATACAAAGAACAGCAACCAAGATGGTCCCCAGTCTGACAGACCTGTCATACAGAGAGAGGCTGGAAAAACTGGATTTGCCTTCGTTAGAGGAAAGGAGAAAGAGGGGAGACATGATTGCGGTGTTCAGGACCATGGTGGGAGTAGATAAAATTGACAAAGAAGATCTGTTTGTATGGGATAAGAGAGCAACAAGAGGACATGGAATGAAATTGAAAAAGTCAAGCTGTTTGAAGGATATCAAGAAATATAGCTTTCCTTACAGAAGTATAGACTTATGGAATAGCCTGGACAAAGAGATCGTCCAGTCTAAAAACATAAACGAGTTTAAAGTTAAATTCGACTTATTGAGAAACAGCGACGGAAACCCACGAGCATAGTACATTCCGTGTATATCACAATTAGGTATATTCTTAAATATTTGGAACGACTTAGACAAAGAGGTGGTGCATGAGAAAAACATTCATGTGTGTAAAGGTAGACTTGATAAATGTGGATATGGAGACAGGACAACACGAGCATTGCTCAATTCCTGTATACTACAAATAGGTAAATACAAGCGGAACTTCATGCCCTACCAGAAGACCACGACGCAGATATGGACAAGGCAACTGATCCCGTACCATCTCTGCCAGTAGCTGCATCCCCACCCACCTCAGCCGACAAGTCTGTTGAGGCACTTTGGCGTCATTTCTCAGTAAAGGACACAGCTGATTTCTTCCTACAAGCCTGGGACAAGATAACACCTGCAACGGTGAACCATGCGTGGTGGCTGCTTGTGTTTCACTCATGCACGAATCAACAGACGGCCATTCAACCACTGGTCGAGGCTGGGGGAGCAACACTGACAGCAGCATAAGTTGTACCAGGTTTTGGGGACATTACGTTGGCAGAGATACGAGAAGCGCACATTGCTACCAAGGAACAGCCTCCCAAATAAGTGTTGCAACAGATAGATGATTGATAGATAGGGTAGGTGATGTGAACACTGTCATTTGGGGTATGGACTCTCAGCCCATCAGATGAAGTACAAAACAGTATGGACATCTAGGCGACTCAACAAAGAATATTTCATGTTTCACCACTGATCTGTCGTCTACCCTATCATGGACTATATTATAATACTTATAAATAAATATTAATAAGTATGAAAACCTTGGAGTATATATTTCATGCACTGATGAAAACTCTGACATTGATAAATCATATGTTTGCATTTGGGTTGTTCAAGGAAAAAAGCTTTGTAAATGCAAAGGAAGTCTAAATGTTGGAAAATATGAGAAGAAAATAAAGGAGCTCAGCAACCAAATTAGTAGCTATAAGGACATAAAGAGGGGCCTTTGAACAGGCTATCCCGATCGCATTATCGACTGATTAATCACGTGTTTACATTCGGGATGCTCAAGGAAAAACGCTTGGAAAATACAATGGAATTTCTAAATAAATGTTGGAAAATAAGAGAAGAAAATAAAGGAGCTCAGCAACCAAAACAGAAACAAACAAGACATAAAGAGGGGCTGCTGAAAAGGCCATCACCATTGCATCATCGATCATATTCCCCATCATGAGAATTCCTCGTCAAAGCATCGATTCTCACTTCACAACAATTCGCACCTTGGACTTTTCATTCATACATTTTTATTATGCATAACAAATGTTTATTTAACTGTCCCATGATTCTCTGATGGTGGGATTGTCTACAATGCTGCTGATTCTTCTCTACTGAGTTTGAATGAGAGTCAGAGATCACATTCTTCAGTGACCTTAACTGGGTACAAGTGAGACGGGCATTGATTTTAGGCTTGAGTTAGCTTCTTTCACAGCTATTAGGCCATTTAGATAGGCTTTAAAGTTTTCTTTGGACTCATTTGGGTAGGTTTAGGACTTGGCTGGGGAGGAAACCCAAGGCTCAAAAACGCATTCCTATACTTTAAATGTTAACTGTACCCCAAGATAAGACACCCTGCCAAGCGATGTTTTTTTACTTAATCATTTGCATTGTTAAACCGAGAGTATGCCTTTCAACATGTCTAAACCATCTCAATCTAACCTCCACATCACCATACCAATATACTCAAGTCCTATCCTTCTGCTCGACTTTTCATTCTGGATGAGGGCTAATGTAGTACCTATTTATAAGGGATGAAACAAGGAAGAACCTCTGAATTATAGACCAGTGTCAGTGACCAGCATGGTTACAAAACTGGGCAAGAGAATCCTGAAAGACAGATGGATAAAATATCTGAGGGGAGATGAACATTTTGGTTGAAAGTCAGTTTATATTTAGAAGTGGAAGGTAGTGTGTTTCCAACATGCTGAGCTTTTGCTCAAGAGCGAATGATGTGCTACAAGTTAGAGACGGTTGAGTGGACTGTGTGTATTTAGGTTTGGAGAAAGCCTTTGACAAGGTACCCCACAAGCGACTAATGAGGTAATTGGAGCAAATAGGAGGACTGAAGGGAAACCTCCTGGAGTGGATGAGAGACTTCTTGAGAGACAGACAAATGAGGACAGTAATAAAGGACAGGATGTCTGGATGGGGAAGTTACAAGTGGAGTCCCACAGGGCTCGGTGTTAGCACCTATAATGTTCCTGATTTACATAAGCAATATGGTAGAGGGATTGAACAGTTACGCAATTCTGTTTGCTGATGATGCAAAGATCTTGAGGAAAGTAGAAGTTGAGGAAGACTGTACAATGTTGCAGGAGGACCTGGACAGGATTCATGATTGCAGCCAGATGTGGAAAATGAAATTCAACGCAAGAAATGTAAAATACTGGAAATGGGTAAAAGTACCAAGAGGCCATCACTGAATTATTTGATGGGTAATGAACCAATACTCCCCCAGTATCCCTGCTTATTGTATGAGGCAACTAAAAGGGTTGGTGGTGGGTTAGTGCCCCACCCCGTAAAAAGAAATAACTAAACAAGCAAATAAAGCACCTTGAACCAGGACGGACCATAAGTTGACGACTAAGGAACGGACAAAGGACATTCTAAGGGTGGGGACATGGAATGTGAGATGAATAAATGATCATGTGAAAAAGAAAGAGATTGTTGAGGTGCCTGAGGATGCAAGAGTGGATGTATGTGGACTGACTGAAACTAAATGAAATGGTGAAAGCGTGAGAGAATGGGAATTCGGTTTAGGAATATGTGCGGGAATTAATGAGAATGGGAGGGCAAGAGAGTGAGTTTGTCTGATGATAAGCAAGAAGTGGAAGAAGAATATAAGAGAGTACGGAACAGTGGGTGCAAGGATTGTATGGGTGAGGATGAAAGTAGGTATAAAAGCTTGGGTGTTGGTATGTGGATATGAGCCGACAAAGGACCGAGTGGCAAAAGTAAAAGATGAGTTTTGGGCAAATGTAGAAGGATGTATGGACAAGCCTGAGAGGAGCGAGAGAGTGTTTTGACTGGAGACATGAATGGCAAATTCGGGAATGTACGAGTGGATGAAGTGGTTGATCAGTGGGGTGTGCCGGATGAAGTAGATGGGAATGGTAGTGCTCTGGTGGACGGCTGTGCTGGTAAGGGGTTGGCAATAGCCAACACCTTCTTTCGGTATAAGATGATCCACAGGTGTACATGGAGAGTCATGAGGAGGATGGATGGTCAACTTGTTGAAAGAAAAGCAATGACAGATTACGTGTGTGTGGATGAGCGAATGAGAATACAAGTGTTGGATGCAAGAGTGTGGAGAGGGTAGGGGAATGGAATCTCGGACCATTATTTAGTGATGGCCAAGGTATGGCTGCAAAGGAAATGCGTGAAGAGACGAACGGGAAGACAGGAGGAAACAGCTGTGAGAAGAGTGAAGAATTAGCAAGATAGTGAGAAAACGGCAGAGTACAAGAGCATAGTGGAAGAAAAATTGGGAAGGTATGAGTTAGAGCAGATGGAAGGGGTGGAAGACGTATGTAAGGCATTCACGGAAGAGATAGGCACAGCGTGTGAGGTGGTTTGTGGAGTGAGGAGGAGATGCAGGGGTGTGCAAGGGACAGCATGGTGCAATGAAGAGGTGAAAAGAGCTGTGGAACAAAAGAAGAAGGCATATAGTGAATGGATAGCGAGTAAAAATAGGGGGGAAGATGAGAGAGAGACAAGAGAGGGGGATATGTGAGCAGGAGAAGGAAGGTGAAGAGATTGGTGAAGGAGAGTAAGAAGAATGTGGATGAAGAGTTTGGGAGGAATCTGAGTGTAAAATGGAGGGAAACCAAGAAATTGTTTTGGAAGGAGGTAAAGAAAGTAAGACAGTGTGAAAGGGGATATAGTAGGGGAGTGAAAGATGGGAATAATAGATTGTTGGTGAAAAGAGAGAAATTGAGGAGATGGAATGAGCACTTTGAGGATTTGTTGAATGTAGAGAGTGAGAGCAGTGCGAGTATAAGTGGATGGGGAATGGCTGGGAGAAGAAGAGATGAAAGGAGGGAGGAAGAGATCAGTAGGGCGGAAGTAGTGGAACAAATGAAGAAGATCAAGATGGGAAAGGCCCCAGGAAGTGATGGAGTGTGTGGTGAAATGCTGAAGTATGGGGCTGAAATTGTTGTGGAGTGGATATGGAAGTTGGCTTGGGAAGAAGGAAGGGTTCCGGAGGACTGGAAATCAGGTATAATTGTTCTTTTAAAGAAAGGAAAAGGTGGGAGAGAAGTATGTGGTAACCATAAGGGTATTTACTTTCTTAGTGACTGCAAAAATATGTGGTAGAATACTCATTGACAGGGTTAGGCATATAACAGAGAAGCTAGTTGGAGAAGAACAAGGGGGATTTAGGAAGGGAAAAGGGTGTGTAGATCAGATATCTGTTCAAAGATGTTTAGTGGAAAAGTATCAAGAGAAGGGAAAGAAAGTGTATCCTGCCTTCATGGACTTGGAGAAAGCTTATGACAGAATAGATAGGTAAGGTATGTGGAAAGTATTAAGAATATATGGACTGGAGGGGAAATTGCTGAGTGCTGTGAACAGTATGTACCAAGGAGCCAAGGCTACGGTGCGAGTGGATGGTGAGCTGAATGAGTTCTTTGATCTAAAGGTTGGACTGAAAGAGGGATGTGTGATGTCTCCATGGCTGTTTAATATATACATGGATGGGGTTGTAAAGGAGGTGCAAGGTAGGTAAGTTGATGTGGGGATGGCTCTAATGAATGTGGGTGAGATGTGGAAGATTCTGGTGTTACTGTTCGCTGATGATACAGCACTGTTGAGTGAAGATGAATGAGAGTTGCAAGGTTTGGTGAATGAATTCAGACAGTGTGTAGGAAGAGGAATCTGAAAGTTAATGTAAAAAAGAGTAAAGTTATGGTGCTTGAGAGGAATGAAGTCACAGAATGTACAGTGAGATTGGATGGTGAGGATATGGAGAATGTGAGTACACTCAAGTACTGGGTTAGTGTGACGTGTAAGGATGGAACTTTTGGGGATGAAGTGCTTGAAAGGGTACAGCAAGGAAAGAAGGTTGTTGGTCCACTGAAAGCAGTGATGAGAAATAGGGAGGTGAGTATGGAAGTTAAGAAGTCGCTGCATGATAGTATTGTGATCCCTACCCTGATGTATGGAAGCGAGGCATGGACCCTGTTAGAGGGGAACAAGTCAAGAGTGAGAGCAGTGGAAATGAGTTACTTGAAAGGAGCATGTGGAGTGACATGGAGGGACAGGCTGACGAATGAAGAAGTGAAGGAACATTGTGAGGTGGATGTGGATGTGGATGTGGTTGAGAAAATTCGGAGAAATACACTGACGTGGTTTGGACATGTGGAAAGGATGGAGAATGAAAGACTGACTAAGAGGGTGCATGTAGATGAAGTGGAGGGAGGCATAGGGAGGGGAAGACTAAGGATGAGGTGGAGGGATGGAATTGAGAGGTATATGAGGAGGGGGGAGTGAGTTGGGGGGAAGGTAGTCAAACGGAGGGTGACAGAACGACTTGGAGGCGTTTTGTCTGCGGCCACCCTTTGCAGGATTAGGGCATCGGGCTATAGATATATATAGATAGAGAGAAGAAAAAGATTTGGGAGTGCTGGTCTAGGATAGTTTGTCAACTGAAAAACACATTAATCAGACCGTAGGAGAGACATATAATTTCTTGACTAACATAAGAGTAGAATTTCATTACATGGATGAGGAGATGATGAAAAAATTGACAGTGGCCATGATCTGTCCCAGGCTGGCATATGCAGTAGTAGTGTGGTCCCCACACAAAAAGAAAGATATAAACAAGATTGAGATGGGGTGGGAATATGCAGCAGTAGTGTGGTCCCCACACAAAAAGAAAGATACAAATAAGACTGAGAGAATAAAAAGAAGAGCAACCAAGATGGCCCTAGCCTGGCAGATTTATCGTACAGAGAGAGGTTGGAAAAGCTGGAACTGCTTTTCTTAGAAGAAAGGAGAGAGAGGGGGCAACATGATTGCCGCGTTCAGGGCCAAGATGGGAGTAGAAAAACTGAGAGAAAAGATCTGTTTGACAGGACCCCCTCGAGTGTAGCTCTTTTCTTGTACAGTATATCACAAATAGGTAAATACAACTGGGTAAATACTGTACACACACACACACACACGGGTTGCCGACAGAGACGGACCTCTTCCAGGATCGTGGGGAAATAATTGCTGAATCACCGACGACAGGAAGCCGAGCCTAACTGTGACTGTGTCAATGAGTGCGTGAGTAGTGGTCCCGTCGGACAGTAATAAATAAAAAACCGAGGTCTTAGTCGTAAAAGGGACAAGATAAAGTGAAAACTGTCTCCATATGGTTGAATCATGAAGGAAACAGACGGTGCATTGTTTACGATCAGTGAGAAACAATTTGAGGGCATTTGTGAAGAGGATGTGGGAAAAGGAAGTTTTTTTTTCTTTTTTTATGCGAGAAAGAAGGAACCAAAGGCCATGAGCCCGCAGTAACAGTTCCCTCCAAGAGAAAAACAAAATACAATAGAGAGCCAAATTCAAGATCTGATCACTTTGAGATGCCTGGACACACTGTGTTTGAAAGACTGGAGATCATAGGCAGCAGGAAATACAGACAGAGGGAGACAGTTCCAGAGCTGACCCGTTGCATAAATGAAAGACTGGGAGTAACGGTTAACTCTTGCATTAGAGAGTTGGACAGAAAAGGGATGAGAGTTTGCTGCCAGACGGATGCTACGCGCCCGTCGTAGAGGTGGAGGAATGCAAGCAGACAGTTCAGAGGAGCAGTGACCATTAAAGTAGCGACAGAAAAGAGATAAAGATGTAACAGTGCGGCGAAGAGACAGAGGTTGAAGGGAGTCAGTAAGAGGAGGAGAGTTAATGAGACGAAAAGCCTTTGACTCCACCCTATTGAGAAGAGCTGTATGTGGGGAGCCTCCCCACACATGAGAGTTGTACTCCACACAGGGGCGGATAAAACCCCTGTATTGAGTCAACAATTGTGCAGGGGTAAAGAAAGATCGGAGTCGGCTTAGCACACCCAATCTCTTGGAAGCAGATTTTACAAGAGATGTAATATGATCTTTCCAAGATAAGTCCTGAGTAAATGAAACCCCAAGCATGTTCAAGGATGATGCAGGATTAAGCTGAATATTATTAAACATTAGTGGGTATACCTGTGGAAGATTTTGTCGGGTTGATAGGTGCAAGAACTGAAACCTAGATGCATTAAAAACAACCATATTATTTTTACCCCAGTCAGAGACATGAGTCAGATATTAGATGTGCCACAGCCTCATCCCTTGTTTGTTGAAGTAACTGTTGAGATGGGCATTGCGGGAATTGAATGGAAAGGTGAAGGGTGGAGTCATCAGCGTATGAGTGGATAGGGTTAGATGTAAAGTTTAGAAGATCATTGATGAATAAAAGGAAGAGAGTTGGTGATAGGACAGAGCCTTGAGGAACACCACTGTTGATAGATCTAGGAGAAGAACGATGGCCGTATACAACAGCAGCTATAGAATGACCAGAAAGGAAGCTAGCGATGAAGGCACAGATAGAAGGAGAGAAACCGTAGGAGGGCAGTTTGGAAATTAAAGATTTATGCCAGACTCGATCGAAAGCCTTTGAGATGTCAAGTGGAATGGCAAAGCTTTCGCCAAAGTCTCGAAAGGAGGATGACCAGGAGTCTGAAAGGTAGGTGAGAAGATTACCAGTGGAGCGTCCCTGACGGAACCCATACTGACGATCGGAAAGAAGGTTGTGATAGGAAAGATGCCTTAAAATTTTCCTATTGAGAATTGACTCGAAAACTTTTGAAATACAGGACGTTAAAGCAATTGGACGATAGTTGGAGGGTTGGGAGTGGTCACCCTTCTTTGGGACTGGCTGAATAAGAGCAAACTTCCAGCAAGAAGGAAAGGTACAAGTTGACAGACAAAGGCGAAAGAGTTTGCCTAGGCAGGGTGTAAGCACTGAAGCACAGTTCTTGAGAATAACAGGAGGGACCCCATCAGGCCCATATGCCTTGTTAGTACTGAGGCCAGTGATGGCAGAAAATACATCAACTGAAGAAATTTTAATGTCAGCCATGAGGAAGTCAGAGTGGGGTAATGATGGAGGAACAGCACCGGAATCGTCTAAGGTGGAATTGGAGGAGAAAGTCTGTGCGAAGAGATCTGCTTTATCAGTAGAAGAAATAGCTACAGAACCATCAGAGTAGAAAAGAGGAGGGAAGGATGATGAGGTAAAGTTGTTAGAAAGATTTTTGGCAAGGTGCCAGAAGGAGCGGGAAGAATTCGAGTTGGAGAGTTGAGAGCATTTAGTATGGATGAAATTATTTTTAGTAGAGCGAAGAACAGATTTAGCACGATTCCGGGCAGAAACGTAAAGATGATGTGATTCAGAGGTGGGTTGGCTCCAGTACCTTTTGTAGGCCCTCTCCTTGTTGCGGACAGCATTAGAACAAGCGTGATTAAACCAAGGCTTTCTTGCATTAGTCAAAGGGTATGAGAAAGGAATGTATGCTTCCAGACAAGAATAGCATGTGTAGAGAAAACAGCAGAGAGGAATGACCAGGAGATAAAAAAGGTATGGGCAGTAATTAAAGAGTTACAGGAACGGACCACAGAGCAGGAAAATGAGATCAAAAGTTTAAGGAGTACACTGAAAAAAATCTGTACACGTACTGACGAACAAGAAAGGGAACTTACTGAACAAAAATTGAACAATGAATCAACCTCGAATGAAATAAAACAGCTTAAGAGAGAGAATAAGAGATTGGAAGTGGAAAAGGGACATGATGAAAAGCAAACTAGATGAGTATGAATCCATATCAAGAATACAGGAAGAACACATTAAAGAAATCAAGGAGCAACATAAGAGGTGGAAGAAAATTAAGGAAGAGGGAAATGTAAATTTGAGAGAGATTATAGACCAACAAAGCAAGGAAAAAGTGGAGAGGGAAGTGGTTAGGGTGTTGAGAAGTAGAGAATCTTTAGTTAGGGATGTAGCAGATAAGAAAAAATGTATAATAATTTCAGGAGTTAAAGAAAAACGTATAACAATAAGATCAGACAGAGAAAGAGAACTGAGTAAGGTTAAAGAAATAATATCAATAGTCATGGAGGAAAACAACGAAGCTCAAGAAGAGATTGAAGAGGTGTTTAGGTTGGGAAAGTACGAGGAAGGAGGGGCAAGGCCACTGAAAGTAAAATTTAAGTCCCAAGCAACAGTTAACGAAATTATCAGTAGAACATGGAAACTATCGGACAAAGAAGGGTTTAAAAATGTTTGGATAAGGAGAGATGCAAATGAGGGAGAAAGAGCTAAAATAAAGGACTTAGTAAAGGAAGCAAAGGTAAAAAACGAACAGAGAACGGAGAAAGAAAAGACAGTGTTTTATTGGAGAGTCATGGATCAGAAGTTAAGGAAGTGGTACCAGCAGAGAGAAGGAGAAAAGGGGGTATAGAAAACATCAAAAATCATTGGAAGGTGGCATATACTAATGTTGATGGTTTAATATCGGCAAGGTTAGAAATCAACAATCTTTTGAGGATACATGAACCTGACGTTATGAGCTTTGTAGAGACCAAGTTAAGAGAAGATATTGATGTTCATATGGTAAATGGTAAATACAAACTGTGGAGAAGAAACAGAAAAGAAAAAACAGGAGGAGGAGTGATGATAGCAGTGAAGGACAACATAAATGTAGATACCACGGAAATGGGAGAAGGCAAGGCTAAAGTGATAAATATGAACTTAGAAACTGGAGAGAATAACAAGCGAGATTTGGCAGTAGTGTATGTTCCCCCTAAAACAAGAACATGGAGTGATGATGAATTCCAGGAAATGCTGTAAGACATGGCATGTTATTTACAGAAACAGATTGAGAAAAGCAACAATATACTTTTAATGGGTGACTTCAATTGTAAAGAGGTGAACTGGGAGGAATGGGACTCAGGAAGTGGCGAGGATTCGTGGGGCACTATATTATTAAATATAGCAATGAACAATGTGATAACACAATGGCTCAAAGAAGAGACAAGGTTTTGAGGAGAGGACACACCAACAAGACTAGACTTAGTGTTTCCCAAAGAATCCGATGTAATAGAATCCTTGAAATATCAGTGTCCTATTGGAAAAAGTGATCATGTGGTCACTGAGTTCCAGATGATAACAGGGAACATGGAGCCAAGAGACGAGCTTTATAGACAGGGAAGGTACAACTGTGAGAAAGCAAACCTTACAGGATTGAGAAAATTTTTTGAAAATGCAGATTGGAGAAAATTCAGAGAAACAACAGAGATACAGAGGAAGTGGGATATTTTTCTAGACCAGTATAATTCGGGAGTGGAAAAATTTGTGTTAAGAGTGAAGGGGAAAGAAAACAGGAAGAAAGAGTGGTTTAATAAAAGGTGTATGATAGCAAAAAGAGAGAGAGACATGGCGTGGAACAATTGGAGAAAGAGAGGTAACAACAGAACAATGGAAGAATACAAAAGAAATAGAAATGAATATACAAGAATACGCAGAGAAGAAATAAATTTTGAAAAAGGTATAATAGACAAATGGAAGGATGAACCCAAACTGTTTTATAGATTTGTTAATGGCAAACTGAAACAAAAGGAAGGAATCACCAAACTGAAAGTAGAAGGAGAGGTCTATAAGGATGCGGCAATGCAAGCAGAAATAATGAACAAACGTTTCCAGTCAGTTTTCACTAGTGAAAAGGAGTTTGTGGAAGCGGAGACAGTGACTAGAAATGTAGTGATAAAAGATATAAAAGTGGAAGTACAGGAAGTGTATAAACTACTAGAAACTCAAGATGTAAGGAAAGCCCCAGGACCAGATGGAATCTCTAATTGGGTACTGAAGGAATGCAGAGAACAACTGGCAGATAAGATTCACAGTTTAATTGTGTGTTCTCTGGAAGAGGGAAAAGTGCTTTAAGAATTGAAGAGGGCAAATGTGGTACCAATTTATAGGGGAGGAAACAAGGAAGAACCCCTGAATTATAGACCAGTGTCCCTGACCAGCATGGGGGAGGCGGTGGTTGAATCGGTAGAGAGGCGGCTTGCAGTCCTGATGGACCCAGGTTCGAATCCTGGCTGGGGCAGGGGACAGTTTGAGGATTTGAATTTCATAAAAAGCAGACTTTCCTGATCTACCAGATGACCCGCCGACATGTCGTAAAAATACCCCCGCTAATACCAATACACCAGTCCTGTATGAGACAGCCCTAGCATGTATTCAATATGGACGGTGGGTGTTAGCGCCGAAGTGGTGACATGTGGAGGTGTAGGGGGACTACTGGGCCTTGGGATAGGCTACTGCTCCCAAGATATAGGCCCTGAAGCCTTTGCCCGGAGTCGGACACACACACACACACACACACACACACACACACACACACACACACACACAAAAATGATCGCAAAATTGTGTGAAAGAATTCTGAAAGATAGATGGATAAAATATTTGGAAGAGATGAATATTTTGGCTGATAGTCAGTTTGGATTTTGAAGTGGAAGGTCATGTGTTTCCAACTTGTTGAGCTTTTACTCAAGAGCAATCAACGTGCTTCAGGAAAGAGAAGGTTGGGTGGATTGTGCGTATTTTGATATGGAGAAGGCCTTTGACAAGGTACCCCATAACAGACTAAAGTGGAAACTAGAGCATATAGGAGGACTGAAGGGGAAACTCCTAGAATGGATGAGAGACTTTTTGAGAGACAGACAAATGAGGACAGTAATAAAGGATAAGATGTCTGGATGGAGGAAAGTAACAAGTGGAGTCCCACAGGACTCGGTGTTGGCGCCAGTAATGTTCCTGATTTACGTAATCAGGAACATTACTGAAGTGGGAAATGAAATTCAATGCAAAGAAATGTAAAATATTGGAAATGGGTAAAAGTACCAAGAGGCCATCATTGAATTATTTGATGGGCAATGAACGAATCACAAATGCGAGAGAAGAGAAAGATTTGGGTGTGCTGGTCCAGGACAATTTGTCACCTGAAAAACATATTAACAAGACAGTTAGAGAGACATATAAACTCCTGACTAATATAAGAGTAGCTTTCCTTTATATGGATGAGGAGACGATGAAAAAATTGATAGTGGCCATGATTCACCCCAGGTTGGAATATGCAGCAGTAGTGTGGTCCCCACACAAAAAGAAAGATATAAACAAGATTGAGAGAATACAAAGAACAGCAACCAAGATGGTCTCCAGTCTGGCAAATCTGTCATACAGAGAGAGGCTGGAAAAGCTGGATTTGCCCTCCTTAGAAGAAAGGAGAAGGAGAGGCGACATGATTGTAGTGTTAAGGACCATGATGGGAGTAGATAAAATTGACAAAGATGATCTGTTTTTATGGGATAAGAGAGTAACAAGAGGACACGGGATGAAACTGAGGAAGCCAAGCTGCTTGAAGGATATCAAGAAATATAGTTTTCCTTATAGATGTAATAAAAGAGGTACAAGGTAGGATAGTGGATGTTGGAGTGGCCCTGGTGAGAGAGGATAGTGTTTGGAAACTCCCTGTACTGTTGTTTGCAGATGATACTGTGTTGTTGAGTGAAGACGAAGGGGAGCTGCAAGGCTTGGTGGATGAGTTTGAGAGAGTGTGTAAGAAACGGAATCTAAAGGTGAATGTAGGGAAGAGTAAAGTGATGGTCTTTGAGAGAGGTGAAGTCAGTGAATGTACAGCGAGGTTGGATGGTGAGGAATTGGAAAATGTGAGTACGTTTAAGTACTTGGGTAGTGTGATGAGTTAAGATGGAGGTTTGGAGGGTGAAGTGCTTGAAAGGGTACAGCAGGGAAGAAAGGTTGCTGGTTCTTTGAAAGCAGTGATAAGAAACAGGGAAGTGAGCATGGAAGTGAAAAAGTTACTACATGACAGTATTGTGATACCAACTCTAACATACGGAAGTGAAGCTTGGACGTTGTTGGAAGGACACAAGTCAAGAGTGAGAGCCGTGGAAATGAGTTATTTAAGAGGAGCCTGTGGAGTCACATGGAGAGACAGGCTGACGAATGAGGATATAAAGGAGCGTTGTGGTGTTGATGTGGATGTGATAGGAAGCGTTATGAGGAACACACTGAGGTGGTTTGGCCATGTGGAGAGGATGGAGGGTGAAAGACTGACGAAGAGAGTGTATGTGAGTGAGGTGGAGGGGGAAAGAGGGAGGGGGAGGCCGAGGACGAGATGGAGAGGTATATGAGAGAGGGGGGTGTGAGTTGGGAGCAGGGGAGTGAAATGGCGGGGGACAGGGCGACTTGGAGGCGATTTGTTTGTGGCCACCCCAAACGGGATTGAGGCGTCTGGCAATAGATAGATAGATTATAGATGTATAGACCTGTGGAATAACCTGGACAAAGAGATCGTCCAGTCTAAAAACTTAAACGAGTTTAAAGCTAAATTTGACTTATTGAGAAACAGAGACGGGACCCCACGAGCATAGCTCATTTCCTGTATATCACAATTAGGTAAATACACACACACACACACACACACACACACACACACACACACACACACACACACACACACACACACACACAATGGTCGCCAACAGAGACGGAGCTCCTCCTGGATCATGGGGAAATAATCAATGAATCAGCGACGAAAAGGAGCCCAGCCTATTTGTGATTATGTTAATGAGTACATGAGTGGTGGTCCCGTCGGACAGTAGTTAAAAAAAATCGCAGTTTCGGTCACAAAATGAACAAGACATAGTGGAAAAAGAAAGTCTCCATAAGGATGAATTATGGCGGAAAGGGATGGTGCTTTGTTTACATCTAGCGAGAGAGAGTTTGAGGGCTTCTTCGAAGAGGATGTGGGAAATTGAAGTATTAATTTGAACCAAACACGAATAGCAGGAATAGAGAAAACAGCGAGGAGGAATGTCCAGGATATAAAAAAGATATGGGCAGTATTTACAGAATTAAAGGAATGGACCACAGAGCAATAAAACAAGATCAAAATTCTACGGAATAAACTGGAAAAAGTTTGTACACGCAGTGACAAACAAAGAAGAGAAGTTATAGAATTAAAGGTGAGCAATGAATCTGGTTCTAATAAATTAAACAGCTTAAGAGGGAGAATAAGAGGTTGGAAGAAGAAAGGGATAGGATGAAAAGCAAACTAGATGAGTATGAATCCAAATCAAGAATACAGGATGAGCACATTAAAGAAATCAAGGAGCAACATAAGGGGGGGAAGAAAATTCAGGAAGAAGGAAATGTAAATTTGAAAGAGATTATAGAACAACAAAGCAAGGAAAAGGTAGAGAGGGAAGTGGTTAGGGTACTGAGTAGTAGAGAATCTTTAGTTAGGGATGTAGAAGATAAGAAAAAATGTGTAATAATTTCAGGAGTTACAGAAAAATGTATGACAGTAAGATCAGACAGAGAAAGAGAAGAACTGAGTAAACTTAAAGTAATAATATCAGCAGTCATGGAAGACAACAACGAAGCTCAAGATGAGATTGAAGAAGTGTTTAGGTTAGGAAAGTACGAGGAAGGAGGGGCAAGGCCATTGAAGGTAAAGTTTAAGTCCCAGGAAACAGTAAACGAAATTATCAATAAAACATGGAAATTATCAGACAAGGAAGGGTTAAAAAATGTCTGGATAAGGAGAGATGCAAATGAGGAAGATAGGGCTAAAATAAAGGAGTTAGTAATGGAAGCAAAGGTAAAAAAACGAACAGTAAACGGAGGAAGAGAAGACAGTGTTTTATTGGAGAGTCATGGATCAGAAATTATGGAAGTGGTACCAACAGAAAAAAGGAGAAAAAAAGGTATAAAAAACATCAAAAATAACTTGAAGGTGGCACATACTGATGTTGATGGTTTAATATCGGCAAGGCTAGAAATCAATGATTTTTTGAGGGTACATGAGCCTGATATTATATGCTTTGTAGAGACCAAGTTAAGAGAAGATACTGATGTTCATATGGGAGATGGTAAATACAAACTGTGGAGAAGAGACAGAAAAGAAAAAACAGGAGGAGGAGTGATGATAGCAGTGAAGAACAACATAAATGTAGATACCGTAGAAATGGGAGAAAGCAGGGCTGAAGTGATAAATATGAAATTAGAAACTGGAGAGAATAGCAAGAGAGATATGGTGGTAGTGTATGTTCCCCGTAAGACAAGAGCATGGAGTGATGATGAATACCAGGAAATGTTGTCAGACATGGCTAGTTATTTATGGGAAATGATTGGGAAAAGCAACAATATAATTTCAATGGGTGACTTCACCTGTAAAGAGGTGAACTGGAAGGAATGGGACTCAGGAGGCTGCGAAGATTCATGGGGCACTATATTATTAAATATAACAATGAACAACGTGATGACGCAATGGGTCAAAGAAGACACACGGTTCCGAGGTGAGGACACAGCAGCAGGACTAGATTTACTGTATACCAAAGAACCCGATGTAATAGAATCTTTGAAATATCTGTGTCCTATTGGAAAAAGTGATCGTGTGGTCATTGAGTTCCAGATGACAAGAGGGAATGTGGAGCCAAGAGACGAACTTTATAGGCATGGAAGATACAACTTTGGGAAAGCAAACTTTACAGGATTGCGAAAATTTTTTGAAAATGCAGATTGGAGGAAATTCAGAGAAACAAGAGAGATACAGAGGAAGTGGGATATTTCTCTAGACCTCTATAATTTGGGAGTGGAAAAATTTGTGCTAAGAGTAAGGGGGAAAGAAAACAGGAAAAAGGAGTGGTTTAATAGAAAGTGTATGATAGTAAAAAAAGAGACAGACACGGCGTGGAACAACTGGAGAATGAGAGGTAACAACAGAACGAAAGAAGAATATAAAAGAAGTAGAAATTAATACAGAAGAATACGTAGAGAGGAAGAAAGGAATTTTGAAAAAGGTATAATAGACAAATGTAAGGATGAAGCCAAACTGTTTTATAGATTTGTCATTAGTAAACTGAAAAAAAAGGAAGGACTCATCAAACTGAAAGTAGAAAGAGAGGTCTATAAACATGCGGCAATGCAAGCAGAAATAATGAACAAATGTTTCCAATCAGTTTTCACTAATGAAAAGGAGTTTGTAGAAGGGGAGGGAGTGACTAGAAATGTAGTGATAAAAGATATATAAGTGGAAGTACAGCTTTAAGCAGTGGCAGTATCGTAACCAATGAGGTCTTGCCTAAGTGATGTATTTCCTGCTGCCATAAAGCTCGAATTGGGAAAAGTTGTCAAAACCATCTCAGCACTTTTGCGGCACCTTGGTTTGGGTTACCTTTCCTAGAAGGGTAGTCAAGTCGTACCCCATCTGCTCGTGGCGACCTCGCAGACACCCTGTTTTTTTCCATTTCTGTTTTTTGTGTTTTTTTTGGTTTTCTTTTTTTCTCCTAAATCAGGGTGACACAAACGGGGGCGGCGCTACCCGGATTTATCCCGGGTAGTATTGTATGTATCTTTTGCTGTTGTTGTTGTCATTTTGTTTTGTATTTTGTTCTCCTTTATCATGAGCAAGCAAAACCAGTGCCCTCGCTGCAGTAGGTCTGTAGCAAAAAGTGCACAAGCACTGAAGTGTGCCTACTTCAGTGAGTGGGTTCATATAGCTTGTGAAAATTTGGATGCAGTCGACTATCAATTTATGAAGAAGAGCCACCAGCTGGGCTTTCGCTGCTGTGTAGCCAATGTGTTGCACCAGCGGGTGAGGTCTTGGCTGGTGGAGGAAGGTAGTACCAAGAAGGAGTTTTAAGATAAAGTTATTGGGCCAATCTTTCAGGCAATTAGAGACATTTCAAATACTCTGGAGGCACTAGAGACTGAGGTCTCATCACCCATGGCAGTCACGCAAGATCAGGCCAAGTCATTTGCGGATGCTGTTCGCGGGTCTCTCGTGGGGGGGAGGGAAGGATCTGCCTGGGGGCGTGATTGAGATCAGTGCTCATGGCCAGAAAAAAGCCATTCATAGTCAGCATGTACTGATTGTGAAACCAAAGAGTGGTGCTGATGCCCTGACAAATCAGATGGGACCAGAAGACATCAGAGGTGTACTTAACTCGGTACCGGTTGATAGCTGTCTTAAGACCAAGGCTGGTGGGTTGGTAATGAAGTTTCCGTCGGCTGACGCCAAAGGTGAGGCAACTGGGGTGCTGAGTGATCATTTTGGCTCTGAGGGCACTTTTTGCATATCAGAGCCAAAGAAAATGTTGCCTAAAATGACCGTGACAGACCTTTCCTCTTCCTTGGGTGACTCTGACATCATCCCAAACAGTCTGAGAGAAAACAATAAAATTAAGATGCTCGTTGATTGAGGTTGTACCCTAAACCTTCTCTTCACAAGAACAAGGAATGACACCAAAACTGCTGTCTTGAACATGTCGCCAGAGGTGAGATCCTCCATTGTAGAACAGGGCAATTACATCTATGTGGATCTTACTAGATGCCGTGCATTCGATAGATCCTGAGTTACACAGTGTCATAACTGTCAAGGCTTTGGTCATACATTTGAGAGATGTTCTAGGAAAAATGATGAACCTAAATGCGTCTTTTGCGCTGGAACCCATAAATCTAAGGATTGTAGTAACAGAAATTCTCCCAAATGCATCAACTGCTCTTCTTTAAGACATCAGGATGCTAATTCAAATTCAGTCAGTTGCCCATTTTGCATCAAGTAGAGATTGTCCAATTATGATTTCTCATATGAACAGATTGATTGAAAACACAAATTTTGACTATTCAAAAAACTGACTACGTCCCTCTTGAACCAGTTAAGGATGGGTCTTTTAAATATTCGTTCCGTCCGTAATAAGATAGACTATATTAATGAAACCCTAAATCAGCACGAGCTTGACATATTGTGCTTGACTGAAACCTGGTTGCATGAGTCTGATATCGATATTATTCGTAATGCTTTGCCTAAGACACATTCTATTATTAGTATTCCCAGGCCTGCTGCTGACTATCCAGGAGGAGGCGTAGCACTCATCTACTCGGCAGCACTTGCAAACGTTTCTCTCATTGACTCAGACCTGACCCCATCTTCATTTGAATTTATGGAAGTATTAATAAATTTCCATCAGAATACCATTAGAATTGCAATTGTCTATCGACCAGGTCATCCAGGCAGAGATCGAGGTTTTATGGAGGAGTTTGGGCAGTTTCTTGAAGGGTTTTCTCTTAAACCTGGAGGACTTCTTGTTTGTGGTGATTTCAATTATTGGGTTGACAGTCCAGAGTCAAAACCATTTTCTTCAGAATTCCTTGAGTTGATCACCCAGAACAATTTTTTCAATCATGTGAGTAAACCAACTCATGTTTCAGGACATGTCCTTGACTTGATCTTGTCCCCTGTTGGTTCCAGGCACGTATCAGATGTGGAGGTTGACTCATTTGACCCCCTCATCTCTGATCATGCTCTGATCACTCTTAGTTTTGATGTCCCAAAATCCCCTTCATATGAAAAGGTCATCAGGTTCAGAAATTACAACAATGTTGACCGCCAGTTGATTTGTCTTGAAACTGATCAACGTTTAAACTCCACTGATTCTTCCAGTCTTTCTTCTGATGAGTTGGTTGATATTTACAACAGCGAGCTTAGGTCAATTTTTGACCATTATTGTCCTGAGGTAGTAAAAACAATCACTGTACGTGATGATTCTCTGTGGTATGGTCCATCCATTAATTCTTTGTGTAGACAACGTAGAAGGGCAGAACGTGGGTGGCACTTGCAGCCGACTGAAGTAACTCGTTTGCGTTATGTTTTTGCGAGAAGAGCAGTCGTTCACACTGTAAAAGCCCAAAATCTATCTATCTATCTATAGCCCGACGCCCTAATCCCGCAAAGGGTGGCCACAGACAAAACGCCTCCAAGTCCCGAGGCACTTTATTTGCTTTTTTAGTTAGTTCTTTTTATGGGGTGGGGCACTAACCCACCACCAACCCTTTTAGTCGCCTCGTACGACAAGCAGGGATACTGGGGGAGTATTCTTGAAACCCCCCTACCCCCAGGGGTAGGTATTATCAAAATAAAGTTGATTCATGTGGTGGTGATAAAAAAAAACTGTCTGCAGTTGTGAACAATTTGGTTGGTCGGAGGAATGTAATTGTTAAACCAACTTCTGCATCTGATGCCAAATTGGCTTATGATTTTGTTTCATTTTTTACAAGTAAGATTATATAATAGATTGCCACTGTCCATAAGACAACTCTCTACTGTTGAATCCTTTAAGAGACAGCTGAAAGCCTTTCTTTTTTCAAAATGCTATGACCTGGAGACAGGTACTATGACGGATGATTATAGGGTTTAATTATTGCCACTTTCATGTATATATGATGTAGCTTGTATTATATGCAAGAAATGTCACAATTCTTGTAACTGTAAAAATAATGTATGGGTGTCGAGTGCTAGTGAATTCCCAAAGGAAGAACTGACGCTTTTGAGAAACAAAAGGCCAGATTATTATTATTATTATTGTTATTATTATTATTAAGTGTATAAATTACTGGACACTCAAGATGTAAAGAAAGACCCTGGACCAGATGGAATCTCTAATTGGGTACTCAAGGAATGCAGAGAACAACTGGCGGATAAGATTCACAGTTTAACTGTGTGTTCTTTGGAAGAGAGAAAAGTGCTTTAAGAATGGAAGAGGGCAAATGTGGTACCAATTTATAAGGGAGGAAACAGGGAAGAACCCCTGAATTATAGACCAGTGTCCCTAACCTGCATGGTCGCAAAATTGTGCAACAGAATTCTGAAAGATAGATGGATAAAATATCTGGAAGAGATGAACTTTCTGGCTGACAGTCAGTTTGGATTCAGGAGTGGAAGGTCATGTGTTTCCAACTTGTTAAGCTTTTACTCAAGAGCGATTGACATGCTACAGGAGAGAGATGGTTGGGTGGATTGTGTGTATTTAGATTTGGAGAAAGCCTTCGACAAAGTACCCCATAAGAGACTACTGTGGAAATTAGAGCATATAGGAGGACTGAAGGGGAACCTCGTGGAACGGATGAGAGACTTTTGAGAGACAGATAAATGAGGACAGTAATAAAGGTTAGGACGTCTGAATGGAGGGAAGGAACAAGTGGAGTCCCACAGGGCTCGGTGTTGGCACCAGTAATGTTTCTGATTTACATAAATGATACGGTAGATGGAGTGAACAGTTATGCAAGTCTGTTTGGTGATGATGTAAAGAACTTGAGGAAGGCAGAGGTTGAGGAGGATTGTAAAATGCTGCGGGAGGATCTGGATAGGATACATGATTGGAGTCGGATGTGGGAAATGAAATTCAATGCAAAGAAATGTAAAGTATTGGAAATGGGTAAAAGTACCAAGAAGCCATCACTGAATTATTTGATGGGTAATGAACCAATTACAAAAGTGAGAGAAGAGAAAAATTTGGGAGTGCTGGTCCAGGATAGTTTATCACCTGAAAAACTTATTAACAAGAGAGAGAGACGTATAAACTCTTGACTAACATAAAAGTAGCTTTTCATTGCATGGATGAGGAGATGATGAAAAAATTGACAGTGGCCATGATCCGCCCCAGGTTAGAATATGCAGCAGTAGTGTGGTCACCACACAAAAAGAAAGATATAAACAAGACAGAGAATACAAAGAACAGCAACCAAAATGGTCCCCACTCTGGCAGATCTGTCGTAGAGAGAGAGGCTGGAAAAGCTGGATTTGCCTTCCTTAGAGGAAAGGAGAAAGAGAGGCGACATGATTGCAGTGTTCAGGGCCATGATGGGAGTAGATAAAACTGACAAACAAGATCTATTTGTATCGGATAAGAAAGTAACAAGAGGACACAGAATGAAACTGAAGAAGTCAAGCTGCTTGAAAGATATCAAGAAATATAGTTTTCCTTTTAGATGTATAGACTTGTGGAATAGCCTGGACAAAGAGACCATCCAGTCAAAAAACTTCAAGTTTAAAGCTAAATTTGACTTATTGAGAAACAGAGACGGGACCCACGAGTGTAGCACATTTCCTGTATATCACAATTAGGTAAATACATACACAGGAGACAAGCAGGGGTGGGGCAGGGTGGGGAGATGGAAAAGGAGACAGCCAGGGGTGGGGGAGGGCAAGGGGACAGGGAGAAAGACATGCCTGGCAGTGTTGAGTGTGGTGGCAGATGGAGGAGGGATGGGGGAAGGAAAGATGGGGGATGGGGAGAAGAGACAGGGGGCGGGGAGAAGAGAGGGGATGGAAGGAGGACAGGAGGATTGGGAGAGCCTCGTTTCAAACCTAGGGAGGTGGGGTGTCAGACTGGAGAGGAAGGGTGTCGGATTAGTGAGGCGACGGACATTCAAATTGTTCAGAGTGTGGGGATGTTCCCCTTTTTCTTGTGTTCGGTCAGCACCGATGCACCAGATAACAGTGTATGGGTGTAAATTAGACAACAGAAATGGTAATGGTCCTAATGAGATTTCAAGTTGGGTATTATGTAATGTGCAGCAGAGTTATGCAGACCAATATATTTAATATTCAGGGAATGCAAGGTAAACTACCTGATAGTTGGAAGAAAGAAAACATTGTCCTCCTCCTGAAGAAAGGAAACAGACAAAATCCACTTTACTACCAACCTGTATCACTGACCAAGAAATCAGAAAAGCTGATATGGAAAATTTGGGTAAATCATCAGGAAAAACATAACATGATAACAGAAAGACAGTCGTGTTTTAAAAAGGGAAAATCATGTGTTACTAATTTATTAAGCTACAATGACAGAGTTCCAGAAACAATGCAGAAATGAGAAGGATGGGTAGACAGCATCTATATGGATTTCAAGAAGGCATTTGACAGAATAATACACCAAAGACTTTTATGCAAACTACCAACAAGGAGGAATCCAAGGTAATCTGTGCTGTTGGATGCAAGATTTTCTTGAGGGGAAATTAGAACAGTATTAAAGGGAAATTACTCATCATGCAGAGAAGCGAGCTTGGTGCTGGCACCAGGTGCCTGGAACCACTGTCTGACTCTCGTCTTCTTCATTTCTGCAACATTCGTGGCCTTTCCTCTAACTTTCGCTCTGTTGAGCACCACCTCTCCTCCTCTAAACCTCACCTTCTTTTTCTAACTGAGACTCAGCTGTCTGAGGCAACTGACAGCAAACCCTTTCCTCTACCCTCCTACATTCTCTATACTCATATCAAAGCCAAAGGTGGCGCTTGTGTATATATACGCAACACCTTCTCTTGCTCTCGTGTTCCTGAACTCAATTCTGAATTCTCTACACTCTGGCTTCGGCTTTCCTGTCATTCTCTGACTAAATATATCTGCGCCATTTACTTATCTCCTAATTCTACTGACTATCAAAAATTCTTCAACCATCTTACTTCTACGATGGAACACATTCTATCCATTTCTCCTCTCTCTGAAATCTCCATTCTAGGAGACTTCGATGGTTCACCACCACCTTTGGCGCTCCTCTCCTTTCACTGATCCACCTGGTGAACAAGCCATCTTTTCTATCCTTAATGACCTAGAGCAGCTTGTACAGCACCCTACCCGTATCCCAGACCGCCTTGGAGAGAGCTCCAACATACCTGACCTCTTCCTCACAACTAATCTTTCTGCTTATACTGTTAATCTTTTCTCTCCATTGGGCTCCTCCAATCACAACCTTATTACCTTAACCTGTCCTATCACTCCGGTACGGCCTGTGGACCCTCCAGGGAAACATCGTCTGTGGCATTATGGAGCCACAGATTGAGAGGCCCTCAGGCAGTACTTCTTTGATTTTCCCTGGAATGATTATTGCTTCCATGGCCGGAAGCCATCTGGGTGTGCCTTGCACATTAAAGAGGTTATTCTCTCGGGCATGAAAGCATACATTCCTTTCTCATATCCTTTGACTAACGCAAGAAAGCCTTGGTTTAATCACGCTTGTTCTAATGCTGTCTGCAACAAGGACAGGGCCTACAAAAGGTACCAGAGCCAACCCACCCCTGAATCACATCATCTTTATGTTTCTGGCCAGAATCGTGCTAAGTCTGTTCTTCACTCAGCTAAAAATAATTTCATCCGTACAAAATGCTCTCAACTCTCAAACTCGAATTCTTCCTGTTCCTTCTGGCACCTTGCCAAAAACCTTTCTAAAAACTTTACCTCATCATCCTTCCCTCCACTTTTCTACTCTGATGGTTCTGTAGCTATTTCTTCTACTGATAAAGCAGATCTCTTCACACAGACTTTCTCCTCCAATTCCACCTTAGACGATTCCGGTGCTGTTCCTCCATCACTTCCCCTCTCTGACTTCCTCATGGCTGACATTAAAATTTCTTCAGCTGATGTATTTTCTGCCATCACTGGCCTCAATACTAACAAGGCATATGGGCCTGATGGGGTCCCTCCTGTTGTTCTCATGAACTGTGCTTCTGTGCTTACACCCTGCCTAGGCAAACTCTTTTGCCTTTGTCTGTCAACTTGTACCTTTCCTTCTTGCTGGAAGTTTGCTCTCATTCAGCCAGTCCCAAAGAAATGTGACCATTCCCAACCGTCCAATTATCATCCAATTGCTTTAACGTCCTGTATTTCAAATGAATAGGTGATGACGCAGCCCTGAGGGGATATTCTCCCGCATTTGGTCTGATCAGCTAGTCAGGAAAGGTGCGGGTAAGGGGATGGGTGTATTATGATGTGGCAGGGGTAAACCAGTTCTGCTGTCGGGCCCTGCTGCGGATGTCACTGATTGCATTGTGCAGTTGACCCTTGTGCGGTGTGGTGCGGTGAGGATCTGTCCGTTCTCCCCTTTGGGGCTAAGATGCGAATAAATGTGTTTGAATGGATGAGTAAATGGAGAGTGAGTCGTCCTGTCTCGGCTACCTCCCTTTCCTTGGGGGAAGCAGCCTAGGTATATAGATAGATAGAGATAGATTTCAAAAGTTTTCGAGTCAATTCTCAATAGAAAAATTTTAAGGCATCTTTCCTATCACAACCTTCTTTTCGATCGTCAGTACGGGTTCCGTCAGGGACACTCCACTGGCGATCTTCTCACCTACCTTTCAGACTCCTGGTTATCCTCCTTTCGGGACTTTGGCGAAAGCTTTGCCATTGCACTTGACATCTCAAAGGCTTTCGATCGACTCTGGCATAAATCTTTAATTTCCAAACTGCCCTCTTACGGTTTCTATCCTTTTATCAGTGCCTTCACAGCTAGCTTCCTTTCTGGTCGTTCTATAGTCGCTGTTGTAAACGGCCATCGTTCTTCTCCTAGATCTATTAACAGTGGTGTTCCTCAGGGCACTATCCTATCACCAACTCTCTTCCTTTTATTCATCAATGACCTTCTAAGCTGTACATCTAACCCTATCCACTCATACGCTGATGACTCCACCCTTCACCTTTCCATTCGGTTCCCGCAACATCCATCTCAGCGGTTACTGCAACAAAAAAGGCATGAGGCTAAGGCACACCTAACGTCTGACTTGGCTCGTATCTCTGACTGCGGTAAAAATAATCTGGTTGTTTTTAATGCATCTAAGACTCAGTTCTTACACCTATCAACCCGACAAAATCTCCCAAAGGTATACCCACTAATGTTTAATAATATTCAGCTTAATCCTGCATCATCCTTGAACATGCTTGGGGTTTCATTTACTCAGGACTTATCTTGGAAAGATCATATTACATCTCTTGTAAAATCTGCTTCCAAGAGATTGGGTGTGCTAAGCCGACTCCATTCTTTCTTTACCCCTGCACAATTGTTGACTCTATACAGGGTTTTATCCGCCCCTGTGTGGAGTACAACTCTCATGTGTGGGGAGGCTTCCCACATACAGCTCTTCTTAATGGGGTGGAATCAAATGCTTTTGGTCTCATTAACTCTCCTCCTCTTACTGACTCCCTTCAACCTCTGTCTCTTCGCCCACTGTTGCATCTTTATCTCTTTTCTATTGCTACTTTAATGATCACTGCTCCTCTGAACTGTCTGCATGCATTCCTCCACCTCTACGACGGGCGCGTAGCACCCGTCAAGCAGCAAACTCTCATCCCTTTTCTGTTTAGCTCTCTAATGCAAGAGTTAACCGTTACTCCTAGTCTTTCATTTATGCAACAGGTCAACTCTGGAACTGTCTCCCTGTCTGTATTTCCTGCTGCCTATGATCTACAGTCTTTCAAACGCTGCGTGTCCAGGCATCTTGAAATGATCAGATCTTGAATTTGGCTCTCTATTGTATTTTGTTTTTCTCTTGGAGGGAACTGTTATTGCAGGCTCATGGCCTTTGGTTCCTTCTTCTTTGCATTAAAAAAAAAAAAATTATGTTTTTAGCACATATAATTGACACAGACAGCAACATTGGAATTGGAAGCCATTTAAATATGTTTGCTGATGCTGCAAAAATACAAAGTAAAATTACAAATACAGACTCTTGGAAAGAGCTAGAAGATGAATGGAGCAGTACTGTAGATGTCAAATGGGATTCAATGTGGACAAATGTCATGTAACAAGGTTTGTTTTCGTTCGTTTTCATTTTCGTTTTTAAAGGCTCCAACATGCCTCCATGTTTTGGTCTTGGTCACCTAATGGCGGCTCTCCACGCTGCACGATCCATTGCAGCCTCCCTGTTCAGTCCCTTAACCCTGAGGTCACACTTAATGACCTCATCCCATGTCTTTCTCGGTCTACCCCTCATAACCCCACCCCCAATATTAACACTTCTCACCTTCCTCACCCAATTATCATCCCCCATCCTCTCCACATGTCCAAACCATCTCAATCTACCTCTCCTCATCACAACACCAATACACTCCAGTCCCATCCTACCTCTCAAATCTTCCATCGTAAACCCAGCCCCTCCAGGCCTTGGACACAGGGACGCACTGCACATCCACCTAATCATTGTCATTTCTGTACGTCTGAGCCGGCGAATATCTTCCTCCTTCACTGCCCAGGTCTCATTACCATACAGCATTACACTCCTAACACATGCTGCATACAAAGACCCCTTAGCACGTAGGGAGAGTCCTCTCAATGTCAAGAGAGGCAAGAGCTCCCGGAACTTCTTCCAACCACTTCTCACCCTAGCCACAGAGCTAGCTCCAGCCCCACCTTCAGCACACAACATGTCTCCCAAATAACAAAACTCTTCCACACACTCAAGAGATTCACCAGCAAGTTCAATCCTTTCACGTCTGATAATCTCCACCTGCTCACCCCGACACGTCATACACATAAAATCAGCATTATCTCGCAGTCTACCTCTGATGCCACTACATCTCTTATGCACCCTTTTATCACAAACACCACACAAGATGGAATTACTTCCCAAACCCTTGTGGCAAACTGCACATGGCCACTCTCCCTCGTCTTTGACAGTACCGCCACGAACTCTAGATATCATCACTTTTGTTTTATCTGCATTTAACCTTAAACCCTTGTGCCCCATACCATCTCTCCACTTCCTAAACCTAAACCTTTGGTCAAAATGAAAAAAGACCAGACTGGGATTATATGTTAGGAAGTTCAACCCTACAAATGTCAGAAAAGGAAAAGGACTAAGATGCGATTATCAACAACAGACTATCAATGGCTGACCATATAAATGAGAAAGTATGGAATATGTACACACTACTTGCTGATATGAGAGTAACATTCACATAATGAACGAAGACATGCTGAGAAAGATAATCGCATCATTCATTAGACTAACCCTGAAGTATTCATCTGCAGTCTGGAATCTATATCTTAAAAAACACATAAATAAAACTGAAAAGGTAAAAAGCGCAGCTACGAGATGGGCTCCAAGTTTAAGGGATCTAAGCTATGAAGAAGGACTACAAAAATTAAACCTACCAACTTTACAAGATAGAAAGAAAAGAGGAGGCATGATTATCCTATACAAATGCATCACAGGAAGACAGAAAATAGACATGAATGAGTATATATCCTATGGGGACGCAACATCAAGAGGGCACTGCAAAAAACTGTACAAAAGAAGAAGTGATAAAGACGTAAGGAAATTAAGTTTCCCAAACAGAGCACCAGATCTGTGGAATGCACTAAGGAATGAAATAGTGTGTGTCAACACTATTCAAAAATTCAAAGATACATGTGATAAAAATGGCTTGAAACACGGGATAGTATGAGCCTGAGTAAATCCTGTGAAGATACAATTAGGTATGATCAATTAGGTAAGAACATACAGTAATCCCTCTAATATCCGAACGCCCAATATCCGAACATCCCCACTAACCGGACATAATCCTCCTGGGATCCAATATTCCCAAAATGGGCCAAAAACTGCAAAAAATTCGAAAAAAATCTGACTTTTTTCCTTCCCATAATTTGAAATTCCCGCCTGGCGCCAAACAGCTGTTACACCATGGTCCCTTCACCCCTTCCTCTCTTCCCACTCCCCCCTCCCCTGTCAGGTTGCCATTTGGTATTTTTCATTACCAAGTGTGGGCCAATTTGGTAATGAAAAATTCGTTTGGTAATGCATTAGAATAATGCATTACCAAATGGATTTTTCACATGTATGAGGATACACAGGATGGAGATGGTGGATTGTTTGCTCTCTCTGATTAATCTGCTACCCTACATAGTGTGAAAATAATCAACATGGTGTTAGTTATAAGGAGAGTGATTACATGTATTTCCACTTGTATATATAATTAGTGAAGAATATATGCTAGCTTTACGAATTTGGTAATGAAAAGTTATATTTGACAATGAAAGTTGAGGAGATTGGTAATGTGGCTGTTGCGATCTGGCAACTCTGTTACCCCACCAACATCAACAGTCACAGCTTAACTCCGATGGAGAGCAGATACTCATAACAGTGCAAGCCACAGGTGCTTGTTTTTTGTGAATAAACAGTGAATAAACTGCAATACCTTGCCACTAGAACACACAGGAATTTACAGTGTTGTGCAGTGTTAAGAAATTAGAATTTAGAGTGCAGAGGATTAACTGTGGACTGCAAACTGGCGGTTCAAACCAGTCCAAGACCAAGGGACTTGTAAGTACCCAGAATGTTTAATATTGTATAAACTCACCTCTAAAACCTCATTTTATGGTTCTTTTGCATTTATTTCAGTCTTTTATGTCCCTTATTGGTGTGATTTGGGTCTTAAATAGGTGCTATGCATGTCCAGAGGGAGTTGTGTAGGTGTTTTTCAGAGTTAGGGTCCGTAAGTACTAGTCCATAAGCTGGGGCCCAATATCCGGACAGGACCACTATCCGGACCTGCCTATGGCTCTATTGATCCGGATATTGGAGGGGTTACTGTACACATACATACACATGCAAGCACATGCACATATACACACACAAGCACACGCATGAACACACACACACACACACACACACACACACACACACACAGGCAGTCAAAGGAGGCAGACGTGCGACGTCGGCGCTCCGAACCGAACCAACACGGCCAGTGGCATTATCTAAATTAGTATCTTTGTATGAGTCAAGCTCTGTACCAGGTTAGACTAAATGATTTTTCATTATTAAAAGAAAACAAAAAAATAAGAAGAAGGTTAAACAAGACTTGTTCAAACAGAAAAGAGAACCAAGACGAAAGAATGCGCTCAGTCAGCTGAGGTTTGTTTACAGCAGCACGGGGAATGTAAGTACATACTCTGTACTTTTAGTATTGCAAAATGGATACATACTTTAGTAAAGCAAATTTGGAAAAGAAAAGGGATAAAGGTAGAAAGCAAAATGATGATTTCTACCAAGAACTGGTTGAAGTGGAGACTCACAACAGACTGGTTGAACGTGTACACAAACTAGAAATGGCTTTCAAAAATGAAATTGATGAAATAAAGAAGCAGATGCACTTGCAAAAGGAAGAAATAGAAAAACTAGGAAGGGGGGACAATAAGAAAGACACAACCATCAGTGAACTAACAGTGGAACTGAGTACACTTAGGAAGAAAATGAGTGAAATGGCAAGTACAGTAGTCAATCACGAGAGTGTTATGGAAGAGTTCAAAAATGACACAGAGACAATTAGGCAAGTAAGCAGTCTTATAGACCAGAGCAGTGATATTGAGGAGAAGATAACACAGGTGAATGAAGGTGTGCAAAGCTACAACACGTATGCTGAAATGGTGAAAGTAAAGAAAGACTTAGAAACAAGGGTGGAGGAAGAAAGCATTAAACAGGAAGTGAAAAGAATAATCCAAAACAATCCAAAGTTAGTCAGAGATTCAGTAGATATAAACAAATCTATAGTAATCATTGGTATAGAAGAGGAAGAAGTAAAAAACAAGATCACAAGAGACAAAAAGGAGATGGCAAATGTAATGAGCTTACTGAAAGAAGTATCAGAGGAAATCTGTAGTAAAGACATAGAGGAACACAAAAGGTTAGGGAAATACGAGAAAAGCAGGACAAGACCTCTAAAGGTGACTTTCCAGAGTGTAAACACTGTGGAGGAGATACCAAAGAATGCAAGGAATCTTATGGAAAAAGAGGAGTACAAAAATGTATGGATAAAAAGATGCCTAACACAAGAGGAACTGGAATTAGTGAAAGAGAAAAAGGAAAAAGCAAAAAAAAAATAAGGGGAAGATCAGAAGAGGAGGAGAAGAAATTTTTTTTACAAAGTAATAGGATTGCAGGAACGAAAATGGTACACAAACAGGATGGAATAAAAAGGAGGAAGATAGTAAAACCATGTCATGACAAGTATATAAACAAGATGATAAAGTTGATGTACTCAAATGTGGATGGAATGGTATCTAAATTACTAGAGATGATTATGTCAGAGAAAATGAACCACAAATAATATGCCTAACTGAAACAAAATTAACAACCAAGGATATCCAACGGCATACTAAACTTAGAGGAATACAATACATGGAGAAGAGACAGAAATTTAAAAAAAGGAGGAGGAATTATAATATTAACTAAGAAAAATCTAGAAGTCAATGAAATAAAACTAGATATACCATCACAAGTAGAACTGATTGCAGTAGAGATCAACACATCTGAAGGTAAAGTAATTGTAGCCAATTTGTACATGCCACCCAGATCAAACACATGGGAAAGAGACGAATATGAGGACCTGGCAGAGAGTACAATTCAGAGTTTAAGATCATTACTACATAAAATGGAAGAGAAATCGGAAAGAATTATACTAACTGGAGATTTTAATACAAACATAAATTGGAATACTCTAGATATAGTTAGCCAAGAAAACTGTTGATCTCTACCGCAATCAGTTCTACTTGTGATGGTATATCTAGTTTTATTTCATTGACTTTTAGATTTTTCTTAGTTAATATTATAATTCCTCCTCCTTTTTTTAAATTTCTGTCTCTTCTCCATATATTGTATTCCTTTAAGTTTAGTATGTCATTGGATATTCTTGGTGTTAATTTTGTTTCAGTTAGGCATATTATTTGTGGTTCATTTTCTGACATAATCATTCATCTATAGTAATTTAGATACCATTCCATCCACATTTGAGTACATCAACTTTATCATCTTGTTTATATGCGTGTCATGACATGGTTCTACTACCTTCCTCCTTTTTATTCCATCCTGTTTGTGTACCACTTTTGTACCTGCAATCCTATTACTTTGTAAAAATTTTTCTTGTTCTCCTCTTCTGATCTTCCCTCATTTTTGTTTTTGCTTCCTCCCTTTTCTCTTTCATTAATTCCAGTTCCTCTTGTGTTAGGCATCTTTTTATCCATACATTTTTGAACTCCTCTTTTTCCATAAGATTCTTTGCATGTTTTAGTATCTCTTCCACAGTGTTTACACTCTGGAAAGTCGCCTTTAGAGGTCTTGTCTTGCTTTTCTTGTATTTTCCTTACCTTTTGTGTTCCTCTATGTCTTTACTACAGATTTCCTCTGATACTTCTTTCAGTAAGCTCATTACATTTGCCATTTCCTTTTTGTCTCTTGTGATCTTGTTTTTTACTTCTTCCTCCTCTATACCAGTGATTACTATAGATTTGTTAATATCTACTGAATCTCTGACTAACTTTGGATTGTTTTGGATTATTTTTTTCACTTCCTTTTTAATGCTTTTTTCCTCCACCTTTGTTTCTAAGTCTTTCTTGACTTTCACCATTTCAGCATACGTGGTTTCCACATCAATTTTGTAGCTTTGCACAGCTTCATTCACCTGTGTTATCTTCTCCTCAGTATCACTGCTCTGGTCTATAAGACTGCTTACTTGCCTAATTGTCTCTGTGTCATTTTTGAACTCTTCCATAACACTCTCGTGATTGAGTACTGTACTTGCCATTTCAATCATTTTCTTCCTAAGTGTACTCAATTCCACTGTTAGTTCACTGATGGTTGTGTCTTTCTTATTGGCCTCCCTTCCTAGTTTTTCTATTTCTTCCTTTTGCAAGTGCATCTGCTTCTTTATTTCATCAATTTCATTTTTGAAAGCCATTTCTAGTTTGTGTACACGTTCAACCAGTCTGTTGTGAGTCTCCACTTCAACCAGTGTGTGTGTGTATTTACCTATTTGTATTTACCTATTTGTAGTATACAGGAATTGAGCAAAGCTCGTGTTGTCCTGTCTCCATATCCACATTTATCAAGTCTACCTTTACACACATGAATGTTTTTCTCATACACTTCAGCCCTGCTTTCTCCCATTTCCACAGTATCTACATTTATGTTGTTCTTCACTGCTATCATCACTCCTCCTCCCTTTTTTTCTTTTCTGTCTTTTCTCCACAGTTTGTATTTACCATCTCCCAAATGAACATCAATATCTTCTCTTAATTTGGTCTCTACAAAGTACATGACATCAGGTTCATGTTCTCTTAAGAAATCATTAATTTCGATCCTTGTCGATATGAAATCATCAACATTAGTATATATCACCTTCAAATTATTTTTAACATTATTAATACCCTCTTCTCTCCTACTCTCCATCCGTACCACTTCCTCAACTTCTGATCTTTCACAACCATCCCCCTTAGTTTCCTTCACTTCTATTTCCTTAAATACCATTTCCTTACTTTCATATCCAATACTCTCCAAAAAAAAGTATTAAATTCTTCCTCTGTCCTCTTATCATTTTTTTCCTTTACTTCTTCCTTTAATGATTTTAAAACTTCTCTTTCTTCTTCATTCAGATCTTTTCTTATTATAATATTTTCCATCCCCACCTCTTTGCTTAATTTCCAGGTCACTTTAAGTATCTCATTTATTACACTTTCTGATGTAAACTTGACTCTCATTGGTCTTGTTTCTCATTTCTTGTAAGGCCCTATCCTCCTTACTTCCTCAATTTCTTTTACCCACTTGTCTCCTTCGGGGTCAATCTTGCCTAATATTCCTCTCACCATGTTCGTGTCTCTCTCGAGTCTTACGAACCTAACCTTTTCTTCCTCTTCCCTGTTTCCAAATACTACCACACATCTGTTCCTTTCTACAGTTTCTCTCACTATTTTCTCTTTTTTCTTCAGTATTTTCACTACATTTTCTTCCATTTCTTTCTTGTTCATTTCCCTTTCTTCCTGGATGATCTCTCTTAAGCTGACCACTTCTTTCTGTTCTTCTTCTACGTGTGCCCACTTTGCCTTATGTTCTTCTAATACATTACTCACCTTCTCCGTTTTATTAGTACTCTCTTCTAGTTTCCTCCTCAGTTCAACATTTTCCCGCTTCAAATTCCTAATTTCTTCATTGGCTGTTTCACTGGACTGGATCAGACTCTGTATGGTGGTTTCCGTATTTACTGACACATCCTTTATCACTAGATTCTCTACTTTCTTTTCGAGTTCACTAAACCTCATAATTAATGTTTTAACCAGGTCCATGACATTGGTATTAGCATCAAATCCTTAAAATTCCAGTCCCACATTGTTTATATTTTCGGCCATGTTTGATGTTGGTTAAATACCAAAACAGCTGTTACCAAAAAAAAACTACAAACATTCATGTACAATCTAGTCAATAAATCTTTACATTTTTGGTAGTCTGTTAACTTTCATTATTTTGAATTCAAAGCAAGACCTTAGGAGACAGGACAGACAAAATTCCTGAAACTACTCAAGGTTAGCAGCGATGGCTGGGACGTCTGCTCTCTCCGGCTCCGTGTGTGTGTGTGTGTGTGTGTGTGTGTGTGTGTGTATGTGTGTGTGCTTACCTACCTAATTGTATCTTTACAGGAATGAGTCAAGCTCGTACTGTCCCGTGCCTTAAACCATTTTTATCATACATATCCTAAAATTTATGAATTGTTTTGGCACACACTATTTCATTCGGTAGTGCATTCCACTGATCAATTGCCCTATTTGGGAAATTAATTTCCTTGCATCTTTATCGCCTCTCTGTTTATGCAGTTTTTTGCAGTGTCGTCTTGCTGATGCTTCCCCATAGGTTATGTAATCATTTATGTCTATTTTCTCCTTCCCTGATATGCATTTATATAGCATAATCATGTCTTCTCATTTCCCTCTTTCCCGTAGTGTAGACAGATTCAGTTTTTCTAATCTTTCTTCTCAGCTTAGTTCCCTTAAGCTTGGTACCCATCTTGTAGTGGCCCTTTGAACTTTTTCAATCTGATCTGTGTTTTTTGAGGTGAGGACTCTAGACTACTGACACATACTCCAGCATTGGTCTGATGAATGTTGTTATTATCTTTCTTAGCATGTCTTCATTTATGTATGTGAATGCTATTCTCATATTTGCAAGCAGTGTATACATGTTCCGTACCTTCTCACTGATTTGGTCTGCTGGAGATAGTCTGTTATTAATAATCACACCTAGGTCCTTCTCTCTTTCTGATGTGTGCAGGGTTTTTTTTCCTACCGTTTAATCCCAATCAGGTTTTTTTCCATTTTTACCAAACTTGATTACATGACACTTGTCCTCATTGAATTCCATTTACCAGGTATTGCTCCATTCGTGAAGTTTATTTAATTCTTCTTTTAGCTTTCTGCAAGAGTCTGCATTCGTAATCTTTCTTTGTATTTTTGCATCATCAGCAAACATATTTACATAGCTTTCATTTCCAATGTTGCTGTCTATATCATTTATATACACTAAAAACATGATTGGTGCCAGAGCTGATACAGTTTGCCTCAGATTCCTCCTTGATGGTACAGTTTCCATAAAAGTCTTTGGTGCGGTACTCTGTCTTGAAATCTAAATAGATACTGTCCACCCATCCTTCTCTGTTCTGTAATGTTTCTGTTACTCTATCATAGTAGCTTAACAAATTAATAACACATGATTTTTCCCTTTCTGAAACCAAACTGTCTTTCTGTTATCATATTGTGTTCTTCTAGATGATTTGCCCAAACTTTTCTTATCAGCTTTTCTAATACCGGTACCTTGCTTACAACACTGGTCAGTGATAGTGGTCGGTAGTTGAGTGAATTTTGTCTATACCCTTTCTTGAATAAGGGAACAATGTTTGCTTTCTTCCAAAGGTATCTTGTCTCAAGGATTTCTTGAAAATTAAGGATAATGGTTTACTTAACTCCCTTGCACATTCATGTAGCACCCAACATGAAATTTCATCAGGACCATTTGCTTTTCCTTTGTCTAATTTACTTATCTCCTGTATTTCTTTTTCTGATATTTGTATATCTGGTAATATGTGTGGGCATGCATCTTCCACATAGTCCCTCTCAAAATTATTTTCTGTAAAAACTGAGGAGGAAACTAGAAGAGAGTACTAATAAAACGGAGAAGGTGAGTAATGTATTAGAAGAACATAAGGCAAAGTGGGCACACGTAGAAGAAGAACAGAAAGAAGTGGTCAGCTTAAGAGAGATCATCCAGGAAGAAAGGGAAATGAACAAGAAAGAAATGGAAGAAAATGTAGTGAAAATACTGAAGAAAAAGGAGAAAATAGTGAGAGAAACTGTAGAAAGGAACAGATGTGTGGTAGTATTTGGAAACAGGGAAGAGGAAGAAAAGGTTAGGTTCATAAGACTCGAGAGAGACACGAACATGGTGAGAGGAATATTAGGCAAGATTGACCCCGAAGGAGACAAGTGGGTAAAAGAAATTGAGGAAGTAAGGAGGATAGGGCCTTATAAGAAAGGGGAAACAAGACAAATGAGAGGTAAGTTTACATCAGAAAGTGTAATAAATGAGATACTTAAAGTGACCTGGAAATTAAGCAAAGAGGCGGGGATGGAAAATATTATAATAAGAAAAGATCTGAATGAAGAAGAAAAAGAAGTTTTAAAATCATTAAAGGAAGAAGTAAAGGAAAAAAAGGATAAGAGGACAGAGGAAGAACGTAATACTTTTTTTTGGAGAGTATTGGATATGAAAGTAAGGAAATGGTATTTAAGGAAATAGAAGTGAAGGAAACTAGGGGGGATGGTTGTGAAAGATCAGAAGTTGAGGAAGTGGTACGGATAGAGAGTAGGAGAGAAGAGGGTATTAAAAACGTCAAAAATAATTTGAAGGTGATAAATACTAATGTTGATGGTTTCATATCGACAAGGATCGAAATTAATGATTTCTTGAGAGAACATGAACCTGATGTCATGTGCTTTGTAGACACCAAATTAAGAGAAGATATTGATGTTCATTTGGGAGATGGTAAATACAAACTATGGAGAAAAGACAGAAAAGAAAAAAAGGGAGGAGGAGTGATGATAGCAGTGAAGAACAACATAAATGTAGATACTGTGGAAATGGGAGAAGGCAGGGCTGAAGTGATATATATGAAATTAGAAACTGGAGAGAATGTTAAGAGAGATATGGCGGTAGTGTATGTTCCCCCAAAGACGAGAGCATGGAAGGATGACGAATACCATGAGATGTTGTCAGATATGGCTAGCTACTTGCAAAAAATAATTGAGAAAAGCAATAATATAATTTTGGTGGGTGACTTTAATTGTAAAGAGGTGAACTGGGAGGAATGGTACTCGGGAGGCGGCGAGGATTCATGGGGCACTATGTTTTTAAATATAATAATGAATAATGTGATGACGCAATGGGTCAAAGAAGACACACGGTTTCGAGGTGAGGACACACCAGCAAGGTTGGATTTACTGTTCACCAAAGAACCCGATGTAATAGAATCATTGGAATATCTCTGTCCTTTGGGAAAAAGTGATCACGTGGTCACTGAGTTCCAGATGTTAATAGGAAACGTCGAGCCAAGAGACGAGCTTCATAGACAGGGAAGATACAACTTTGGCAAAGCAAATTTTACAGGATTGAGAAACTTTTTTGAAAATGCGGATTGGAGAAAATTCAGAGAAACAAGAGAGATACAGAGGAAGTGGGATATCTTTCTAGACCTCTATAATTTGGGAGTGGAAAAATTTGTACCAAGAGTAAGAGGGAAAGAAAACAGGAAAAAGGAGTGGTTTAATAGAAGGTGTGTGATAGCAAAAAAAGAGAGAGATAAGGCGTGGAACAATTGGAGAAAGAGAGGTAACAAGAGAACAAAGGAAGAATATACAACAATCAGAAATGAATACACAAGAATACGTAGAGAAGAAGAAAGGAATTTTGAAAAAGGTATAATTGACAAATGCAAGGATGAACCCAAACTGTTTTATAGATTTGTTAATGACAAACTGAAACAAAAGAAAGGAATCACCAAGCTGAAAGTAGAAGGAGAGGTCTTTAAGGATGCGGCAATGCAAGCAGAAATAATGAACAAACGTTTCCAGTCAGTTTTCACTAAAGAAAAGGAGCTTGTGGAAGGGGAGGGAGTGATTAGAAATGTTCCGGTGATGAAAGATATAAAAGTGGAGGTACAGGAAGTGTATAAATTACTGGAAACTCAAGATGTAAGGAAAGCCCCAGGACCTGATGGAATTTCTAATTGGGTACTGAAGGAATGCAGAGAACAACTGGCGGATAAAATTCACAGCTTAATTGTATGCTCACTGGAAGAGGGGAAAGTGCCAAAAGAATGGAAGAGGGCAAATGTGGTACCAATTTTCAAGGAAGGAAACAGGGAAGAACCCCTGAATTATAGACCAGTGTCTCTAACCAGCATGGTCGCAAAATTGTGTGAGAGAATCCTGAAAGACAGATGGATAAAATATCTGGAAGAGATGAATATTTTGGCTGAATGTCAGTTTGGATTCAGAAGTGGAAGGTCATGTGTTTCAAACTTGTTGAGCTTTTACTCAAGAGCGACTGATGTGGTACAGGAGAGATGGTTGGGTGGATTGTGTGTACTTAGACTAAGAGAAGGCCTTTGACAAGGTACATCATAAGAGACTAATGTGGAAACTAGAATGTATATAGGAGGACTAAAGGGGAAACTTCTGGAATGGATGAGAGACTTTTTGAGAGACAGAAAAATGAGGACAGTAATAAAGGAAAAGATGTCTGGATGGAGGGAAGTAACAAGTGGAGTCCCTCAAGGCTCAGTGTTGGCGCCAGTAATGTTCCTGATTTACGTAAATGATATGGTAGATGGAGTGAACAGTTATGCGAGTGTGTTTGCTGATGATGTAAAGATCTTGAGGAAGATAGAGGTTGAGGAGGATTGTAAAATACTGCAGGAGGATTTGGATAGGATACACAATTGGAGCCGGATGTGGGAAATGAAATTTAATGTAAAGAAATGTAAAATATTGGAAATGGGTAAAAGTACCAGGAGACCATCACTGAATTATTTGTTGGGTAATGAATTAATCACAAAAAGGAGAGAAGAGAAAGATTTGGGAGTGCTGGTCCAAGATAGTTTGTCACCAGAAAAGCACATTAACAAGATAGTTGGAGAGCCTTATAAGCTCTTGACTAACATAAGAGTAGCATTTCATTATATGGATAAGGAAATGATGAAAAAATTGATAGTGGCCATGATCCGCCCCAGGTTAGAATATGCAGCGGTAGTGTGGTCCCCACACAAAAAGAAAGATATAAACAAGATTGAGAGAATACAAAGAACAGCAACCAAGATGGTCCCCAGTCTGACAGACCTGTCATACAGAGAGAGGCTGGAAAAACTGGATTTGCCTTCGTTAGAGGAAAGGAGAAAGAGGAGAGACATGATTGCGGTGTTCAGGACCATGGTGGGAGTAGATAAAATTGACAAAGAAGATCTGTTTGTATGGGATAAGAGAGCAACAAGAGGACATGGAATGAAATTGAAAAAGTCAAGCTGCTTGAAGGCTATCAAGAAATATAGCTTTCCTTACAGAAGTATAGACTTATGGAATAGCCTGGACAAAGAGATCGTCCAGTCTAAAAACTTAAACGAGTTTAAAGTTAAATTCGACTTATTGAGAAACAGCGACGGAAACCCACGAGCATAGTACATTCCGTGTATATCACAATTAGGTATATTCTTAAATATTTGGAACGACTTAGACAAAGAGGTGGTGCATGAGAAAAACATTCATGTGTGTAAAGGTAGACTTGATAAATGTGGATATGGAGACAGGACAACACGAGCATTGCTCAATTCCTGTATACTACAAATAGGTAAATACACACACACACACACATACATAAATGAAGACATGCTAAGAAAGATAAAAACATCATTCATCAGACCAACCCTGGAGTATGCATCAGTAGTCTGGAGTCCTCATCTCAAAAAACACATAGACAAGATTGAAAAAGTTCAAAGAGCTGCTACAAGATGGATACCAAGCTTAAGGGATCTAAACTATGAAGAAAGACTAAATAAACTGAATCTACCAACACTACAGGAAAGAAGGAAAAGAGATGACATGATAATGCTATATAAACGCATATCAGGGAAGGAGAAAATAGACATAAATGATTACTTAACATATGGGGAAGCATCAGCAAGAGGACACTACAAAAAACTGGATAAGAAGAGAGGTGATAAAGACGTAAGGAAATTCAGTTTCCCAAACAGAGCAATTGGTCAATGGAATGCACTACCGAATGAAATAGTGTGTGCCAAAACAATTCACAAATTTAAGGATATGTATGATAAATATGGTTTAAGACATGGGACAGTATGAGCTTGACTCATTCCAGTAAAGATACAATTAGGTAAGAACACACACACAAACACACACACACACACACACACACACACACACGAACCGCCGGAGAGAGAGGTCGTCCCAGGCATCGCTCCTAACCTTGAGTAGTTCCAGGAATTTTGTCTGTCCTGTCTCCTAGGGTCTTTCTTTAAATTTAAAATAATGAAAGTTGGTAGACTACCAAAAATGTAAAGATTTGTTGGCAATAGTATACATGAATGTTTGTGGCTTATTCGGTAACAGCTGTTTAGGTACTTGACCGGTACGTTAAAGATGGCCGAAAATGTAAACAATGAGGGAATGGAATTTCAAGGATTTGATGCTAATACTAATGTCATGGACCTGGTGAAAACATTAATTATGAGGATTAGTGAACTCGAAAAAAAAGTAGAGAATCTAGTGATAAAGGATGTGTCAGGAAATATGGAAACCACCATACAGAGTCTAATCCAGTCCAACGAAACAGCCAATGAAGAGATTAAGAATTTGAAGAGGGAAAATGTTGAACTGAGGAGGAAACTTGAAGAGAGTACTAATAAAACGGAGAAGGTGAGTAATGTACTAGAAGAACACAAGGCAAAGTGGGCACACGTAGAAGAAGAACAGAAAGAAGTGGTCAGCTTAAGAGAGATCATCCAGGAAGAAAGGGAAATGAACAAGAAAGAAATGGGAGAAAATGTAGTGAAAATACTGAAGAAAAAAGAGAAAATAGTGAGAGAAACTGTAGAAAGGAACAGATGTGTGGTAGTATTTGGAAACAGGGAAGAGGAAGAAAAGGTTACGTTCGCAAGACTCGAGAGAGACACGAACATGATGAGAGGAATATTAGGCAAGATTGACCCCGAAGGAGACAAGTGGGTAAAAGAAATTGAGGAAGTAAGGAGGATAGGGCCTTATAAGAAAGGGGAAACAAGACCAATGAGAGTCAAGTTTACATCAGAAAGTGTAATAAATGAGATACTTAAAGTGACCTGGAAATTAAGCAAAGAGGCGGGGATGGAAAATATTATAATAAGAAAAGATCTGAATGAAGAAGAAAGAGAAGTTTTAAAATCATTAAAGGAAGAAGTAAAGGAAAAAAATGATAAGAGGACAGAGGAAGAACGTAATACTTTTTTTTGGAGAGTATTGGATATGAAAGTAAGGAAATGGTATTTAAGGAAATAGAAGTGAAGGAAACTAGGGGGGATGGTTGTGAAAGATCAGAAGTTGAGGAAGTGGTACGGACAGAGAGTAGGAGAGAAGAGGGTATTAATAATGTCAAAAATAATTTGAAGGTGATATATACTAATGTTGATGGTTTCATATCGACAAGGATCGAAATTAATGATTTCTTGAGAGAACATGAACCTGATGTCATGTGCTTTGTAGAGACCAAATTAAGAGAAGATATTGATGTTAATTTGGGAGATGGTAAATACAAACTGTGGAGAAAAGACAGAAAAGAAAAAAAGGGAGGAGGAGTGATGATAGCAGTGAAGAACAACATAAATGTAGATACTGTGGAAATGGGAGAAGGCAGGGCTGAAGTGATATATATGAAATTAGAAACTGGAGAGAATGTTAAGAGAGATATGGCGGTAGTGTATGTTCCCCCAAAGACGAGAGCATGGAAGGATGACGAATACCATGAGATGTTTTCAAATATGGCTAGCTACTTGCAAAAAATAATTGAGAAAAGCAATAATATAATTTTGGTGGGTGATTTTAATTGTAAAGAGGTGAACTGGGAGGAATGGTACTCGGGAGGCGGCGAGGATTCGTGGGGTACTATGTTATTAAATATTCATCCATTCATTCATTGCCAGACGCCATGTATCCCACACGGGGTGGCCAAGGGCTTAGAGTTACTTGTTTTACAGGGAGGGACACTAATCCTCCACCAACCCCACTTGACACGTAGGGATGCCAACAGCATCTGGTGTTCCCAGGCGGTCACCCATCCAAGTACTAACCAGACCCAACGTTGCTTAACTTCGCTGATCGGACGGGAAGCGGTGTACTCAACGTGGTATGGCCGTTTGAATAATGTGATGACGCAGTGGGTCAAAGAAGAGACACGGTTTCGAGGTGAGGACACACCAACAAGGTTAGATTTACTGTTCACCAAAGAACCCGATGTAACAGAATCATTGGAATATCTCTGTCCTTTTGGGAAAAAGTGATCACGTGGTCACTGAGTTCCAGATGTTAATAGGAAACGTTGAGCCAAGAGACGAGCTTCATAGACAGGGAAGATACAACTTTGGCAAAGCAAATTTTACAGAATTGAGAAACTTTTTTGAAAATGCGGATTGGAGAAAATTCAGAGAAACAAGAGAGATACAGAGGAAGTGGGATATCTTTCTAGACCTCTATAATTTGGGAGTGGAAAAATTTGTACCAAGAGTAAGAGGGAAAGAAAACAGGAAAAAGGAGTGGTTTAATAGAAGGTGTATGACAGCCAAAAAAAAAGAGAGATAAGGCGTGGAACAATTGGAGAAAGAGAGGTAACGACAGAACAAAGGAAGAATATAAAAGAACAAGAAACGAATACACAAGAATATGTAGGGAAGAAGAAAGGAATTTTGAAAAAGGTATAATTGACAAATGCAAGGATGAACCCAAACTGTTTTATAGATTTGTTAATGGCAAACTGAAACAAAAGGAAGGAATCACCAAGTTGAAAGTAGATGGAGAGGTCTTTAAGGATGCGGCAATGCAAGCAGAAATAATAAACAAACGTTTCCAGTCGGTTTTCACTAAAGAAAAGGAGCTTGTGGAAGGGGAGGGAGTGATTAGAAATGTTCCGGTGATGAAAGATATAAAAGTGGATGTGCAGGAAGTGTATAAATTACTGGAAACTCAAAATGTAAGGAAAGCCCCAGGACCTGATGGAATTTCTAATTGGGTACTGAAGGAATGCAGAGAACAACTGGCGGATAAAATTCACAGCTTAATTGTATGCTCACTGGAAGAGGGGAAAGTGCCAAAAGAATGGAAGAGGGCAAATGTGGTACCAATTTACAAGGGAGGAAACAGGGAAGAACCCCTGAATTATAGACCAGTGTCTCTAACCAGCATGGTCGCAAAATTGTGTGAGAGAATCCTGAAAGACAGATGGATAAAATATCTGGAAGAGATGAATATTTTGGCTGAATGTCAGTTTGGATTCAGAAGTGGAAGGTCATGTGTTTCAAACTTGTTGAGCTTTTACTCAAAAGCGATTGATGTGGTACAGGAGAGAGATGGTTGGGTGGATTGTGTGTACTTAGACTTAGAGAAGGCCTTTGACAAGGTACCTCATAAGAGACTAATGTGGAAACTAGAATATATAGGAGGACTAAAGGGGAAACTTCTGGAATGGATGAGAAACTTTTTGAGAGACAGAAAAATGAGGACAGTAATAAAGGAAAAGATGTCTGGATGGAGGGAAGTAACAAGTGGAGTCCCTCAAGGCTCAGTGTTGGCGCCAGTAATGTTCCTGATTTACGTAAATGATATGGTAGATGGAGTGAACAGTTATGCGAGTGTGTTTGCTGATGCTGTAAAGATCTTGAGGAAGATAGAGGTTGAGGAGGATTGTAAAATACTGCAGGAGGATTTGGATAGGATACACAATTGGAGCCGGACGTGGGAAATGAAATTTAATGTAAAGAAATGTAAAATATTGGAAATGGGTAAAAGTACCAGGAGACCATCACTGAATTATCTGTTGGGTAATGAATTAATCACAAAAAGGAGAGAAGAGAAAGATTTGGGAGTGCTGGTCCAAGATAGTTTGTCACCAGAAAAGCACATTAACAAGATAGTTGGAAAGACTTATAAGCTCTTGACTAACATAAGAGTAGCATTTCATTATATGGATGAGAAAATGATGAAAAAATTGATAGTGGCCATGCTCCGCCCCAGGTTAGAATATGCAGCGGTAGTGTGGTCCCCACACAAAAAGAAAGATATAAACAAGATTGAGAGAATACAAAGAACAGCAACCAAGATGGTCCCCAGTCTGACAGACCTGTCATACAGAGAGAGGCTGGAAAAACTGGATTTGCCTTCGTTAGAGGAAAGGAGAAAGAGGGGAGACATGATTGCGGTGTTCAGGACCATGGTGGGAGTCGATAAAATTGACAAAGAAGATCTGTTTGTATGGGATAAGAGAGCAACAAGAGGACATGGAATGAAATTGAAAAAGTCAAGCTGCTTGAAGGCTATCAAGAAATATAGCTTTCCTTACAGAAGTATAGACTTATGGAATAGCCTGGACAAAGAGATCGTCCAGTCTAAAAACTTAAACGAGTTTAAAGTTAAATTCGACTTATTGAGAAACAGCGACGGAAACCCACGAGCATAGTACATTCCGTGTATATCACAATTAGGTATATTCTTAAATATTTAGAACGACTCAGACAAAGAGGTGGTGCATGAGAAAAACATTCATGTGTGTAAAGGTAGACTTGATAAATGTGGATATGGAGACAGGACTACACGAGCATTGCTCAATTCCTGCATACTACAAATAGGTAAATACAAATAGGTAAATACACACACACACACACACACACACACACACACACATGCAAACACACAGACATACAAACACACAGGTTGCCGACAGAGGCGGAGCTCTTTCTGGATCATGGGGAAATAATCACTGAGTCAGCGCTGAAAAGGAGACTAGGTTATTTGTGATTATGTAAATCAGTGCGTCAGTGGTGGTGCTGTCAGACAGTAGTTAAGAAAAACCATGGTTTCGGTCATAAAAACAACATGACATAGTGGAAATAGAAAGTCTCCACATGGCTGCATCATGGCGGAAAGGGACGGTGCTTTGTTTACGACTGGCGAGAAAGAGTTTGAGGGCTTCACTCAAGGGGATGTGGGAAATGGAAGTACAGTAATCCCTCTAATATCCGAACGCCCAATATCCGAACATCCCCACTAACCGGACATAATCCTCCTGGGATCCAATATTCCCAAAATGGGCCAAAAACTGCAAAAAATTCGAAAAAAATCTGACTTTTTTCCTTCCCATAATTTGAAATTCCCGCCTGGCGCCAAACAGCTGTTACACCATGGTCCCTTCACCCCTTCCTCTCTTCCCACTCCCCCCTCCCCTGTCAGGTTGCCATTTGGTATTTTTCATTACCAAGTGTGGGCCAATTTGGTAATGAAAAATTCGTTTGGTAATGCATTAGAATAATGCATTACCAAATGGATTTTTCACATGTATGAGGATACACAGGATGGAGATGGTGGATTGTTTGCTCTCTCTGATTAATCTGCTACCCTACATAGTGTGAAAATAATCAACATGGTGTTAGTTATAAGGAGAGTGATTACATGTATTTCCACTTGTATATATAATTAGTGAAGAATATATGCTAGCTTTACGAATTTGGTAATGAAAAGTTATATTTGACAATGAAAGTTGAGGAGATTGGTAATGTGGCTGTTGCGATCTGGCAACTCTGTTACCCCACCAACATCAACAGTCACAGCTTAACTCCGATGGAGAGCAGATACTCATAACAGTGCAAGCCACAGGTGCTTGTTTTTTGTGAATAAACAGTGAATAAACTGCAATACCTTGCCACTAGAACACACAGGAATTTACAGTGTTGTGCAGTGTTAAGAAATTAGAATTTAGAGTGCAGAGGATTAACTGTGGACTGCAAACTGGCGGTTCAAACCAGTCCAAGACCAAGGGACTTGTAAGTACCCAGAATGTTTAATATTGTATAAACTCACCTCTAAAACCTCATTTTATGGTTCTTTTGCATTTATTTCAGTCTTTTATGTCCCTTATTGGTGTGATTTGGGTCTTAAATAGGTGCTATGCATGTCCAGAGGGAGTTGTGTAGGTGTTTTTCAGAGTTAGGGTCCGTAAGTACTAGTCCATAAGCTGGGGCCCAATATCCGGACAGGACCACTATCCGGACCTGCCTATGGCTCTATTGATCCGGATATTGGAGGAGTTACTGTATTAAGATGAACTAAACAACAGTAGCAGAAGTAGAAAAAATAGCGGAGAGGAATGTCCAGGAGATAAAAAACGTATGGACAGTAATCACTCTAATATCCGGACGCCCAATATCCGAACATCCCCACTATCCGGACATAAGAATGTTTCATACTGTATTTTTTTCCAAACTATACTTACCTCATTTCACTCTTTAATGTCCTTTATTGGTGTGAATAGGGTGTCAGAAGCTATGCATGTGCAGTAGGAAGGTGTTTTTCTGAGTTAGCCTAGGTAAGGGTCCATAAGTACCAGTCCAGAAGCCAGTCACCAGAATGTTTATTATTGTATGAACCTACTTCTAAACCCTCATTTTATGTTTCTTTTGCATTTATTTCAGTCATTTATGTGCCTTATTGGTGTGATTTGGGTCTTAAATAGGTGTTATGCATGTCCAGAGGGAGTTGTATAGGTGTTTCTCTGAGTTAGGGTCCATAAGTACAAGTCCATAAGCTGGGGCCCAATATCCGGACAGAACCAATATCCGGACCTACCCATGGCTCTATTACGTCGGATATTGGAGTGATTACTGTAATTAGAGAGTTACAGGAACGGACCATAGAGCAGAAAAACTAAATCAAAATTCTACGGAATAAACTGGAAAAAATTTGTACAAGCTGTGACAAACAAGAAAGAGAAGTTTCAGAATTAAAAGTGAGCAATGAATCTGCCTCAAATGAAATAAAACAGCTTAAAAGGGAGAATAAGAGGTTGGAAGAAGAAAGGGATAGGATGAAAAGCAAGCTAGATGAGTATGAATCCAGCATGAATCCAAATCAAGAACACAGGACGAGCACATTAAAGAAATCAAGGAGCAACACAGGGGGGGGAAGAAAATTCATGAAGAAGGAAATGTAAATCTGAAAGAGATTATAGAACAACAAAGCAAGGAAAAGGTAGAGAGGGAAGTGGTTAGGGCACTGAGAAGCAGAGAATCTTTAGTTAGGGATGTAGAAGATAAGAAAAAATGTGTAATAATTTCAAGAGTTAAAGAAAAATGTATGACAATAAGATCAGAAAGAGAAACAGAAGAACTGAGTAAGGATAAAGAAAAAATATCAGCAGTCATGAAGGAAAACAATGAAGCTCAAGAAGAGACTGAAGAGGTGTTTAGGTTAGGAAAGTATGAGGAAGGAGGGGCAAGGTCACTGAAGGTAAAGTTTAAGTCCCAGGCAACAGTAAACGAAATTTTGAGTAGAACATGGAAATTATCACAGAAGGAAGGGTTCAAAAATGTTTGGATAAGGAGAGATGCAAATGGGAAAGAATGAGCTAAAATAAAGGAGTTAGCAATGGAAGCAAAGGTAAAAAATGAACAGAGAACGGAGGAAGAGAAGACAGTGTTATATTGGAGAGTCATGGATCAGAAATAAAGGAAGTGGTACAGAAGGAGAGAAGGAGAAAAGAGGGTATAAATACATCAAAATAATGTGAAGGTGGCATATACTAATGTTCATGGTTTAATATCGGCAAGGCTAGAAATCAACGATCTTTTGAGGGTACATGAACCTGATGTTATGTACTTTGTAGAGACCAAGTTAAGAGAAGATATTGATGTTCATATGGGAAATGGTAAATACAAACTGTGGAGAAGAGACAGAAAAGAAAAAACAGGAAGAGTGATGATAGCAGTGAAGAACAACATAAAGGTAGATACCGGGGAAAAGGGAGAAGGCAGGGTCGAAGTGATAAATATGAAATTAGAAACTGGAGAGAATAGCAAGAGAGATATGGTGGTAGTGTATGTTCCCCTAAGACAAGAGCGTGGAGTGATGATGAATACCAGGAAATGTTGTCAGACATGGCTAGTTATTTGCAGAAAGAGATCGAGAAAAGCAACAATACTGTATAATTTTAATGGGTGACTTCAATTGTAAAGAGGTGAACTGGGAGGAATGAGACTCAGGAGGCTGTGAAGATTCATGGGGCACTATATTATTAAATATAACAATGAACAATGTGATGACACAATGGGTCAAAGAAGAGACATGGTTCCGAGGAGAGGACACACCAGCAGGACCAGATTTACTATTAACCAAAGAACCCGATGTAAGAGAATCCTTGAAATATCTGTGTCCTATTGGAAAAAGTGATCATGTGGTCACTGAGTTCCAGATGATAACAGGGAACGTCGAGCCAAGAGACAAACTTTATAGGCAGGGAAGATACAACTTTGGGAAAGCAATCTTTACAGGACTGTGAAAATTTTTGGAAAATGCAGATTGGAGAAAATTCAGAGAAACAAGAGAGATACAGAGGAAGTGGGATATTTATCTAGGCCTCTATAATTTGGGGGTGGAAAAATTTGTGACACGAGTTAGGGGGAAAGAAAACAGGAAAAAGGAGTAGTTTAATAGAAGGTGTATGACAGCAAAAAAAGAGAGAGACATGGCGTGGAACAACTGGAGAATAAGAGGTAACAACAAGACAAAGGAAGAATATAAAAGAACTAGAAACGAATACACAAGAACACGTAGGGAGGAAGAAAGGAATTTTGAAAAAGGTATAATAGACAAATGTAAGGATGAACTCACTCTGTTTTATAGATCTGGCAACGGTAAACTGAAACAAAAGGAAGGAATCACCAAACTGAAAGCAGAGTGAGAGGTTTATAAAGATGCGGCAATGCAAGCAGAAATAATGAACAAATGTTTCCAATCAGTTTTCACTAAGGAAAAGGAGTTTGTGGAAGGAGAGAGAGTGACTAGAAATATAGCGATAAAAGATATAAAATTGGAAGTACAGGAAGTGTATAAATTACTGGAAACTCAAGATGTAAGGAAAGACCCAGGACCAGATGGAATTTCTAATTGGGTACTGAAGGAATGCAGAGAACAACTGACGGATAAGATTCACAGTTTAACTGTGTGTTCTCTGGAAGAGGGAAAGTGCCTCAGGAATGGAAGAGGGCAAAATGTGGTACCAATTTATAAGGGAGGAAACAGGGAAGAACCCCTGAATTACAGACCAGTGTCCCTAACAAGCATGGTCATGAAATTGTGTGACAAAACTCTGAAAAAGAGATGGGTAAAATATCTGGAAGAGATGAATATTTTGGCTGAATGTCAGTTTGGATTCAGACGTGGAAGGTCATGTGTTTCTAACTTGTTGAGTTTTTACTTAAGAGTGATTGATGTCCTTCAGGAGGGAGATAGTTGGGTGGATTGTGTGTATTTAGATTTGGAGAAGGCCGTCGACAAGGTACCCCAGAAGAGACTAATGTGGAAACTAGAGCATATAGGAGGACTGAAGGGGAACCTCCTGGAATGGATGAGAGACTTTTTGAGAGACAGACAAATGAGGACAGTAATAAAGGATAGGATGTCTGGATGAAGGGAAGTAACAAGTGGAGTCTCACAGGGCTCGGTGTTGGTGCCAGTAATGTTCCTGATTTACATAAATGATATGGAAGATGGAGTGAACAGTTATGCAAGTCTGTTTGCTGATGATGCAAAGATCTTGAGGAAGGTAGAGGTTAAGGAGGATTGTAAAATGCTGCAGGAGGATCTGGATAGGATACACGAATGGAGCCAGATGTGGGAAATGAAATTCAATGCAAAGAAATGTAAAATACTGGAAATGGGTAAAAGTACCAAGAGGCCATCACTGAATTATTTGATGGGTAATGAACTAATCACAAAAGTGAGAGAAGAGAAAGATTTGGGAGTGCTGGTCCAGGACAGTTTGTCACCTGAAAAACACATTAACAAGAGAGAACTTTTTCAGTGTCTCAGTAACACAGAGAGCAGGCCAGCATGCTCTCCAATACAAGTTTCTCTAACTATCAACACCAAACTACATGCACAGTATGCACCACACTTCCTTTTCAAAATTTTGAAAAATGGCGTCGAATAATATAGCCTTGGAGTCCCGGGGGGGGGGATAAATGCCTCCACTTTCTACTCCTCTCCCGGTGACAACTCAAAAGTCTGGAACCACTGTCTGACTCTCTTCTTCTTCGTTTCTGCAACATTCGTGGCCTTTCCTCTAACTTTCGCTCTATTGAGCACCACCTCTCCTTCTCTAAACCTCACCTTCTTTTTTCTAACTGAGACTCAGCTGTCTGAGATAACTGACAGCAGACCCTTTTCTGTATCCTCCTACATTTTCTATACTCATTTCAATGACAAAGGTGGCTGTTGTGTATATATACGCAACAACTTATCTTGCTCCCGTGTTCCTGAACACGATTCTTCTGAATTCTCTACACCCAGGCTTCGGCTTACCTGTCATTCTCTGACTAAATATATCTGTGCTGTTTCCCTATCTCCTAATTCTACTGACTATCAAAAATTCTTTGACAATCTAATTTCTACAATGGAACACATTCTATCCATTTCTCCTTTCTCTGAAATCTCCATTCTAGGAGATTTCAATGTTCACCACCACCTCTGGCTCTCCTCTCCTTTCACTGATCCACCTGGTGAACAAGTCTACACCTTTTCTATCCTTAATGACCTAGAGCAGCTTGTGCAGCACCCTACTCGTATCCCTGACCACCTTGGAGAGAGCTCCAACATACTTGACCTCTTCCTCACAACTAATCCTTCTGCTTACACTGTTAATTTTTTCTCTCCACTGGGCTCCTCCGATCACAACCTTATCACCTTAACCTATCCTATCGCTCCGGTACGGCCTGCGGACCCTCCAGTGAAACGTCGTCTCTGGCACTTTGGAGCTGCAGATTGGGAGGCCCTCAGGCAGTACTACTTTGATTTTCCCTGAAATGATTATTGCTTCCATGGCCGGGAGCCATCTGGGTGTGCCTTGCACATTACAGAGGTTATTCTCTCGGGCATGGAAGCATACATTCCTTTCTCAAATCCTTTGACTAATGCACGAAAGCCTTGGTTTAATCACACTTGTTCTAACGCTGTCTGCAACAAGGAGAGGGCTTATAAAAGGTACCAGAGCCAACCCGCCCCTGAAACACATCTTTTATACGTTTCTGCCCGGAATCGTGCTAAGTCTGTTCTTCGCTCTGCTAAAAATAATTTCATCTGTACAAAATGCTTCTCAACTCTCAAACTCGAATTCTTCCTGCTCCTTCTGGCACCTTGCCAGAAACCTTTCTAACAACTTTACCTCATCATCCTTCCCTCCTCTTTTCTACTCTGATGGTTCTGTAGCTATTTCTTCTACTGATAAAACAGATCTCTTTGCTCAGACTTTCTCCTGCAGTTCCACCTTAGACGATTCCAGTGCTGTTCCTCCATCACTTCCCCCCCTCTGACTTCCCCATGGCTAACATTAAAATTTCTTCAGCTGATGTATTTTCTGCCATCACAGGCCTCAGTACTAATAAAGCATATGGGCCTGATGGAGTCCCTCCTGTTGTTCTCAAGAACTGTGCTTCCGTGCTTACACCCTGCCTAGGCAAACTCTTTCGCCTTTGTCTATCAACTTCTAGCTTTCCTTCTTGCTGGAAGTTTGCTCTGATTCAGCCAGTCCCAAAGAAGGGTGACCATTCCCAACCCTCTAACTATCGTCCAATTGCTTTAACGTCCTGTATCTCAAAAGTTTTCAAGTCTATTCTTAATAGAAAAATTTTAAAGCAACTTTCCTATCACAACCTCCTTCCTGATCGTCAGTATGGGTTACGTCAGGGATGCTCCACAGGCGATCTTCTCACGTACTTTTCAGACTCCTGGTCATCCTCCTTTCGGGACTTTGGCAAAAGCTTTGCCATTGCACTTGACATCTCAAAGGCTTTCCTTCGAGTCAGGCATAAACCTTTAATTTCGAAACTACCCTCTCACAGTTTCTATCCTTCTATCTATGCCTTCATCTCTAGTTTCCTTTCTGGTCGTTCTATAGCCGCTTTTGTAGACAGCCATCATTCTTCTCCTAGATCTATTAACAGTGGTGTTCCTCAAGGCTCTGTCCTATCACCAACTCTATTCCTTTCATTCGTCAATGACCTTCTAAGCTGTACATCTAACCCTATCCACTCATACACTGATGACTCCACCTTTCACCTTTCCATTCGATTCCCACAACGTCCATCTCAGCAGTTACTTCAACAAACAAGGGATGAGGTTATGGTACACCTAATGCCTGACTTGGCTCGTATCTCTGAATGGTGTAAAAATAATCTGGTTATTTTTAATGTATCAAAGAATCAGTTTTTGCACCTATCAACCCGACAAAATCTTCAACAGGTATACCCACTAATGTTTAATAACATCCAGCTTAATCCTGCATCATCGTTGAACATGCTTGGGATTTCATTTACTCGGGACTTATCTTGGAAAGATCATGTTACATCTCTTGTAAAATCTGCTTCCAAGAGATTAGATGTGCTAAGCCGACTCCGTTCCTACTTTACCCCTGCACAATTGTTGACTCTATACAGGGGTTTTATCCGCTCCTGCATGGAGTACAACTCTCATGTGTGGGGAGGCTCCCCACATACAGCTCTTCTCAATAGGGTGGAGTCAAAGGCTTTTCATCTCATTAACTCTCCCCCTCATACTGATTCCCTTCAACCTCTATCTCTTCGCCGCACTGTTGCATCCTTATCTCTTTTCTATTGCTACTTCAATGGTCTCTGTTCCTCTGAACTGTCTGCATGCATTCCTCCACCTCTACGACAGGCGCGTAGCACCCGTCTAGCAGCAAACTCTCACCCCTTTTCTTTCCAACTCTCGAATGCAAGAGTTAACCATTACTCCCAGTCCTTCATTTATGCAACAGGCCAACTCTGGAACTGTCTCCCTCTGTCTGTATTTCCTGCTTCCTATGATCTCCAGTCTTTCAAACGTAGTGTGTCCAGGCATCTCGAAATGAATGGATCTTGAATTTGGCTCTCTTTTTTATTCTGTTTTTCTCTTGGAAGGAATAAGTTTTGCAGGCTCATTGCCTTTGGTTCCTTCTTCCTCACATAGAAAAAAAACAAAAGTTAGAGAGACATATTAACTTCTGACTAATAAATGAGTAGCTTTTCATTATATGGATGGGGAGATGATGAAAAAATTGATAGTGGCCATGATTCACCCCAGGTTAGCATATGAAGCAGTAGTGTGGTCACCACACAAAAACAAAGATATAAACAAGATTGAGAGAATATAAAAAACAGCAACCAAAATGGTCCCCAGCCTGGCAGATCTGTCATACAGAGAGAGGCTGGAAAAGCTGGATTTGCCTTCCTTAGAAGAGAGGCGAAACAGAGGCGACATGATTGCAGTGTTCAGGACCACGATGGGAGTAGATAAAATTGACAAACAAGATCCGTTTTTGTGGGATAAGAGAGTAACAAGAGGACACGGAAGGAAATTGAAGAAGCGAAGCTGCTTGAAGGATATCAAGAAAAACAGTTTTCCTTATAGATGTATAGACCTGTGGAATAACCTGGACAAAGAGATCGTCCAGTCTAAAATCTTAAATGAGTTTGACTTATTGAGAAACAGAGATGGGACCCCACGAGCGTGGCTCATTTCCGGTATATCACAACTAGGGAAATAGAAGTAGGTAAACAGAAAAGCAAAACGAAATGAGCTCTGAGCGGGTGGAGCTCATTTCGTCTCTCCCCCTCTTCCCTAGGCATCCCAAGACTGTTAAGATAATATCTGACCTTAGGCTCAAAATAAATAAATAAATAAACAGCTAACCTGTTAAGCTAGGACATTAATCTCTCTCAAAGTAGGCTCCTTCTGACTTTATACACGTAGCCATGCATTCTTTTCACTGCCTGAAACTTTTTTTTTTTTTTAATCTGCAGGTGCTTTATCACATCCATCATGATCTCTTCTCTCGTTTCAAATCAGGAACCCCCCATTGGAGTTTTGAGCTTGGGGAATAACCAAAAGTTGCCCGGAGCCATGTCTGGTGAGAAGGGAGCCTACCAGACCTGCAGGATGTTGTGCTTGGCCAAAATTTCCTGAATCAGTTGAGAAGAACGGGCAGGGGCACTGTCATGGTGCAGCTTCCTTCTTGCCGTTTTCCAAAGTTCTGGTCCCTTCTGTCAAACTGTGTCACGAAGATGACAGACAATGTCGAGGCAGTAATGTTTGTTGTCAGTCTGACCTACTGGTGTGCATTTGTGATGCACACAACCATGGTAATAAAAAAAAAACTGTCAACATGTGAGAGCATTTCACCATGCTGCTGACCTGTCATGCATTTTTTGGCCATGGTAACCAACTTTGCACGCTTCCACTGGGACAATTGTGCTTTGGTATCTGGGTTGTATCTGTACACCTAAGTCTGATCTCCAGTGATAACAGTCTCCAGAAAGTCTGAATTGCGATTTGCACACTCCAATATGCCTTGAGCAATGTTCATCCGAGAGAAGAGATAAAGACAAATGCGACAAAGCACCAGAAGGAGATACCAAAAACTGACTTTGAAAAACATTTTCAGCCAGTGGAAAGAACACTGGACTACAGGTGTCAAGTCAGAAGGGGACTCCTTTGAGGGGGATTAGTGTCCTAGGTCAACAGGTTATCTACTTATTTTTTCAAGAGCTTAAGTTAGGATATTTTCTGAACAGACCTCATACCAGGGTACGAAGGGGGCATCCTTGGGCAGAAATTAGTGCTCCTGAGTATAGATATAATACAGTAATACAGTACATAATATAACCATAATCATACTCATCTAGTGTTACCACTGACACAAAAGCCACAAACTCAGGCATCATACAGAACTAGGGTACAGTAATCAGAGCATTAGGACATGGAATACTGAGGGGCCACATGGGAAGTCACAGCACTACAGCAATGAGTGAAGCATGGGGGAAGCATGATGGCTGGCTTGGCGCGTCTGGTAGGCTGCTTCCACAACACATTGTGATTGGCTGTGGTGTATTGCTGTGTTGTCAGGTCTGCCCACACACTGAGTAAGCCCCATGTCTAAGCCAGATAATACACATTACCACTGAAAAAAGCATAGTACTGCTGATAGCCTCCCACTTCGGCGTCAGATAGTGTTTTAACCCCTCGAGTCCGGGAAAGTTTTTAATGTTATCTTCCGGCCATTTTCTGATGATTTTATTCAGCTTAACCCTTTAACCGCGGGCATTGTTTTGGCCTGACTGTCCTCTCCCGCGGGGGTTTCAGCCAAATGTAAACAAACCTTTAAACCTTAATAACTCTGCACAGAATAAAGCTAGAGAAAAAAATAAGGTACCATTAGAAAGTACTAACCTTCAGCTTTCCATTGATGTAGGTTTCATGACTTTGTTGACTTTCACAGGACGGGCAGTGCTGTTAGAAGTGAGGGGTGTAAAATCACTATTTTACGCCCCACACACCAGTACCAAATGCCAACCACTCTCTGATAATAGTACTATAAACATATATGAACACTGCACATACGATAAACGCCCACTCTGTGTTCACTGAGGTAGGTAAAAGGCACTGTAATTGCCCACACTTCACTGCGGCATCACCAGCTCACTGACGTTTGGTTAGCGGCAATGTTTTCATTATTTCTAACTTTTTTATACATATAATCTGGGCAATATACATTATATTTACACTGCACTTATTACTATATTGCATCACTGTCGCATCACAGAATTACACAAGTGCCGCAGAATTACACAAGTGCCGCAGATTCTCTTATTACAATATCACTTATTATACTGGCCAATATTTACATTTTTTTCTAGGCAAAATATCCCTTATTACTACATTATCCATTATACAATTATTGGTAAAGCACGGCACTGTCGCATCACTGTATATCACTGTCACTTTCAGTATTTACTCAGAGAGTGGTACTCGGCAAAGCACGGAGTCACACAGAGAGCGACTTGGCATTCCTGGCACTGGTGTGTGCTCATTTTTCTCGTCAGAGGCCTCCGTGTGGTGGTAGAACATACTCTGCAGCGGCCCTGTGACAACCTGCCGCCTGCTGTAACAGGCAATTTCACAAGCTGGTGCCGGCTCATGTAACTGCGACACTCAAGACGGTCAGGTTGTGTGTCAGAGTGTCGCCTCGGGATCAATGCCGTCACCTGACCAAATCGTGCAAGCAGCTGCTGCACGACAGTCTCGGAGAACTGTCTCAGGGATGGTTGCCTTATGCCCCCGACTTGTGTCTTGTAGAGGATGAAGGCGTTGAGCATGCACATATCGAGCATGTGCAGGCAAGCCTTCTTGTACCATCGGGGGTTTCTCCTGAGACAGACTATTTCGCCAATCATCATATCAGACTTATCAACAAGTCTCATGTTCACATTATAATCAATGACGGCATCAGGCTTCATGACTGGCTCTCCCGTCCTGTAGCTGACCTTCCCAGTTCTCTGCAATTCCCCCTTGTGGATGGTGCTGATCATATTCACGACCTTCCTGTCATGCCACCTGATCGCCAGAAGCTTGTCTGACTTCTTCAGGTGCACATCTCCCTTGGATGAGGATGATGCTTCTGGGAAACTTGGCCACTCTTTCCTATAGCTCCGTACAGTGCCAACAGGGCCAATGCCGTGTTCAGCCAGGTATCTGGAGAGTTTTGGTGCTGTGTAATAACTGTCTGTGTACAGCACATGATTCCCACCAAAATACCTCTCCATCAGCACTTTTACAACGGAGCCAGAGAAGCCAAGGGGGTCTTTCCTGTTCACGTCCATTGCGCTTGCAGAGTAGATCACGAAATCAAGGATATACCCCATCTCACAGTCACACAGCACAAAGAACTTTATCCCAAAGTGGCGGCGTTTGCTGGGGATGTACTGCATGAATTTGAGACGTCCTCTGAACAATACCAGGGATTCATCTATGACGACTTTTTGCATAGGACGGAAAAATCGCATAAATCGATCCCTAATCCTGTTGAGAAAATCCCTCACTTTCCACAAAGGGTCAGTTTGGGACGGGTTTCCATTGTCAGCGAAGTGCAGGTATCCTAGCAGCTGTCGGAACCGATCCCGTGACATATACTTCCCGAATGTTGGGATAGAAGTACAGTAATGTCATCCACGAGCCAGTACTCCTCCAACTCATGTCTCTTGATATGGGACATCAAGAACATCAGTGCAAAGAACACATACAGCTCTCTGATCCCGACAGGCAACCACGACACTTGCTTTGGTGAGCCAATAGGTCCCAGCCCTTCTGCTGCACACTGAGCTGCATACCTATTGGTCTAATCGCTGACATACTGCACGATTTTGTCATCCATGTCAACAAAATCATCTCCTGCGTTGCATGGAAAGGCAGGCTGTATTCCCGCATTTGTCATATCAAACGACGGATTGTGTGGCTGAAAATCTGCACCGTCAGACCAAACAAATGCATCAACTTTCCCTGTGCGTGGTTCAGTGGAAGTGGCAGGTCACATTGCACTCGTTTCCCCGTGAGAAGGAGCTGAGGTGGAGGCAATGGGTGAGGCAGGAGGTGAGGCAGGAGGTGAGGCAGGAGGCGAGCGGGAGGGGGGTGAGTGCGGGGGTGGTGAGTCGGGGGGTGGCGAGGGTGAGGGAGCTAGGCGAGGGGCAGGCGGGGGGGTTACTGAACAGGTGTGTGGTGAAATTTGACCCTTTCTTCCCCGCTTATCACCTCGCTTATCACCCAGCTTTGCCCTCCAACTGCCACGCATCCCCTTTGTTCTAGGCAGGCCTGCCCTGCTTACCCTGCCTGCACGGCCTGCCTTCCCTCGCTGTGCAGGCTCTGGGAATTCATATTCCTCAGATGATGTAGACTGAGGAGAGGGCACGGCAGAAGATAAAGATGATGTGAGGGCAATAGGGCTAGGGGAACGGGAAAGTGGTGGGAAATGCTTGCTAGGGCCTGGTGTAGGAGACATAAGTCTGCGCTTCACTCCCTTCCCACGTGCAACACCAATTTTTCCCATAGGCGCCTTCCCTTTCCCAGAGTAAGTTGGGAGTGGTGGGGGGGAAACTACATGCTCACTTTCATCACTGTCACTGTCAATGCAAAAGGGTTCACCACCAATCACCGCAAAATCGTCACTACTTGCTGTAAGTGTATCACTCTCACTGCCACAATCCAGAGTTGTACTTACAGTTTTGTCCAGCTCTGTTCTAATTTCTGGAGTGCTCAACCCCTTCTGCCTCGCCGTCGGCAGTTCCTTCCTCGGTGTAGAGGTCGAAGGCACACTAGCACTAATCATTTGCGAGGAGGAAGCGAGCGACGATGAGTCGGGACGGATCGCCATTATCACGCACAGAGCTGGACAGATACTGACTGATGCGTGTCAGGGCAGGGGTGGTGGGGGGCCCCCTCGGGGTGGGAGGAGGGAGGTGTGGGATGGCTGGTGTGAAAGAACTCGACAGCTACTCTTGCGTGAGACAATTTGTGCACAGGAAAAACGCGCGGTGTTCAAAATATTCACGAACATTCCAGAATGACACCCGTGGTTTGGTCCAGTTTTGTCGATGTCATTCTGGAATGAAACCCGCGGTTAAAGGGTGAAGGCAGACTCTTCAAAACTGGTAGGTTAGATAGGGCACTGATAAACTCCTTCACAGAAAAGGCCTTTGTTAAGTTGTGTGAATCGTCTGGTAGGAGATGAAATTAAACTACCAAGGATGTCACCTGGAATTATAGCGTTAAAGGAGCGGAGCAAGACGCTCCAGATATTACGATGACAGATAAATGCGAGTTTACTGTATAATATTTATTGCACTCTTGTGTGTGGTATGCTCCGAGACTCAACCAATTAAATTTATTTAGTTATCCAATTATTCATTTATGGTGGTAGGTGGTGGCGACCACTACTCACGATGTAGTGCTGCCTACTTCTTCCCACACCTTTATCATATTTTTTCTGAGTTTGCTCTCCACTTTTCCTACTTCTTCCATCTTTCCTGTCATTTTTTATTACTTCTCTTTCCTTTTCAGATGGTTTTACACTGAATGACAGGCCTAATGGTTTCCTGTATGCCAAGAAACCATTTACAACACTAGGTGATGACCATATAACCAGCCCATGTGTGTTTCCTACACGTCAAAAAGTGGGTTAGTGGAGGGTTAGTGCTCCTTCCTGTAAAACAACTAAAAGACAAACAGTCACCCCTTATTGAATTATGGCGTCTGGCTATAGATACGAGGTCTGCTAAAAAAGTATCCGATCTTTAGCTCTAAAAAAAGAAATAGCTGGGCAGTTATGCTAGGACACTAATCCCCCTCAAAGCAGGTCCCTTCTGACTTGACACACATAGCCCAATCTTTCTGCTACCTGAAACGTTTTTCAAAGACAGCGTTTGGTATCTCCTGCAGGTGCTTTGTTGCATTCGTCATGATCTCCTCTCTCAGATGAACGTTGCTCAAGACATGCTGGAGTGTGCAAATCGTGATCAAGACTTTCTGAAAACTATTATCACTGGAGGTGTGACTTGGGTGTACAGATACAACCCAGAAACCAAAGCACAATCATCCCAGTGGAAGCATGCAGGGTTGCCTCAGCCAAAAAAGCACGACAGGTCAGCAGCAAGGTGAAACGCACTCACGTGTTGAAAGTTTTTTCGACTACCGTGGTGTTGTGCATCACAAATATGCACCAGGTCAGACTGTCAATAAACATTACTACCTCAATGTTATCTGTCATCTTCATGATGCTGTTTAGTGGAAGAGGCTAGACCTATGGAAAGCAGCAAGTTGGAAGCTGCACCATGACAATGTCCCTGCCCGTTCTTCTCAACTGATTCAGGAATTTTGGCAGTGCACAACATCTTGCAGGTCCAGCAAGCATCCTACTGACCAGACACGGCTCCATGCAACTTTTGGTAGTTCCCCAAGCTTAAAACTCTGCTGAAGGGTTCCCGATTCGAAATGAGAGAAGTAATCATGACAAACGTGACGAACCACCAGCACAAAATGACAAAAACAGGCTTTGAAACATGTTTCAGGTAGTGGGAAGAATGCTGGTCTCCATGTGTCAAGTCCAATGGAGCCTGCTTTGAGGAGGTTACTGTACTAGCCTTTTTATTTTTTTTATATATATATTTTTTAAGAGCTTAAGGTTGGATACTTTCTGAACAGACCTCGTTGATAGATACAAAGATACGTATGAGTACAAAATTGCAAACCCTGTATAGCATACTAATGAAGAAGCATAGGAAGGATCTATATGCAATATTTCTCAACTAAAGGAATTTTTCACTGAAGATGCTGAGCTTAAACGAAGTTGCCAAATGTCATTCATCCCTTTGTCTCAAAGTTACTGTCCTCTTACTGCCCCCATGTATTTCTTTATTTTTTTTTAAATTACATACAGTAAACCACTTCTTTATTTAAACTACAGTGAGAAGAGTGACTGTAAATGTTATAACTAAAAAATGTAAGAATTAATCGCTGCAGGCAGATCATTCTGATGTCAACAGTGTGTGTAAGTACACTATTTTACATAAACCTAAACAACCACCACACTTAAACACCATCAGTACATGGTATACCACACTCTCAGCTAACTGCTTTTAGCTTTCAGTTTTATCCTCCCCTTTCCCACTCCCCCACTTATTATTCTGAACCTTTAATGGTTTTCAGAAAGATTCTTTTTATTAAAAGTAATCCCTCCATTATCCGAACGCTCTGTATTCGGTCATGCTCCATATGTGGACATTAGGCCTTGGCTCTATTAGGTCCGTATCCGGATTTATTTGTCTGTAACCAGTTAGGAGGAGGCCGTAGCTCGGGCCAAACAGGGTAGTACTCCCGAGGGGAATGGGAATGCTGGTGATAGGGAGAGTTGGAGCTCCTGTTTCACTAGCTATCTAACAATCCCCCTTTGCTGACCTTTTCAGTGTAACAGTAACATGGAGAGTAGACCAGCATACTCTCCCAAACATTTCCTCTAACTATCTATGCACTACACTACATGCACTTTACATTTCACACAACGTATCCCACTACGTTACAGGGGTTGGCGCCAGCAAGGGCATGCGGCCAGAAAACTTTGGCCCCGCTACCTAGTGGCGGACTTCTGGGGGGAGGCGTGGCGGGGGTTCCGCCAGCATAGATCGTGGGTCCAGGGCGAGATGGGGCTCGGGCCTGTGCTAGAGAGTACAGGGCACTGCGGTTCCCAGGCTGCCGCTTCCGCCCAATAGAGAGGGGCCCGAACCTGGGAGAAGTGCCCCAGGAGGCTGCCCTATCAGCGGGTGTATAATGGCGGGATAGTTGCAGTGCAAAGACGCGCTTGGAGGGTGTCCCTGCAGCTGTCCTGGCAGGGTGCCCCGAGGCCACTACCACAGCCACTGGTAAGCTGGTGGGCTAGGAGTCCCAGATCCATTGCCTGGACCTGGGACTGTGCAGTGAGTGGGACCTGTGCTGTGTCTGTCCCCCTTTATTAATACTGAAGATGACAAAACAAAATAAGTTTCAAAGCAAGCCTATCTATCTATCTATAGCCCGACGCCCTAACCCCACAAAGAGTGGCCGCAGACAAAACGCCTCCAAGTCTCTCTGTCACCCACCATTTGACTACCCTCCCCCCAACTCACCCTCCCCTCCCTCATATACCTCTCAACTCCATCCCTCCACCTCATCCTCGGTCTACCCCTCCCTCTCCGTCCCTCCACCTCACCTACATACACCCTCTTAGTCAGTCTTTCATTCTCCATTCTCTCCACATGTCCAAACCACCTCAGTGTATTTCTCCTAATCTTCTCAACCACATCCACATCTACCCCACAACGTTCCTTCACTTCTTCATTCGTCAACCTGTCCCTCCACGTCACTCCACATGCTCCTCTCAAGTAACTCATTTCCACTGCTCTCACTCTTGACTCGTTCCCCTCTTGCAAGGTCCACGCCTCACTTCCATACGTCAGGGTAGGGATCACAAAACCATCATGCAGTGACTTCTTAACTTTCATACTCACCTCCCTATTTCTCATCATTGCTTTCAGTGTACCAACAACCTTCCTTCCCTGCTGTACCCTCTCACGTACTTCATCCCCCAAAGTTCCATCCTTACTCATCACACTACCCAAGTACTTGAATGCACTCACATTCTCCATATCCTCACCATCCAACCTCATTGCACACTCTGTGACTTCATTCCTCTCAAACACCATAACTTTACTTTTGTTTACATTAACTTTCAGCCTCCTCCTCCTACACACTGTCCCAAATTCATTCACCAAACCTTGCAACTCCCATTCATCTTCACTCAACAATACTGCATCATCAGCAAACAGCAACACCGGAAGCTTCCAAATCTCACCCTCATTCATTAGGGCCAACCCCACATCCACTGCCCTACCTTGAACCTCCTTTACAACCCCATCCATATATATATTAAACAGCCATGGAGACATCACACACCCCTGTTTCAGTCCCACATTGAGATCAAAGAACTCACTCAGCTCACCATCCACTCGCACCGTAGCCCTAGCTCCCTCGTACATACTCTTCACAGCACTCAACAATTTCCCCTCCACTTCATATATTCTTAATACCTTCCACATACCTTGCCTATCTATTCTGTCATAAGCTTTCTCCAAGTCCATGAAGGCAGCATACACTTTCCTTCCCTTCTCTAGATACTTCTCCACTAAACATCTCAGAACAAATATCTGATCTACACACCCTTTTCCCTTCCTAAATCCCCCTTGTTCTTCTCCAACTAGCTCCTCTGTCATATGCCTAACCCTATCAATGAGTATTCTACCATATATTTTACCAGTCACACTAAGAAGGCAAATACCCCTATGGTTACCACATACTTCTCTTTCCCCTTTTCCTTGGTACAGAGGAACAATTATACCTGATTTCCAGTCCTCTGGAACCCTTCCCTCTTCCCAAGCCAATCTACACAACTTCCATATCCACTCCACAACAATCTCACCCCCATACCTAAGCATTTCACCACACACTCCATCAATTTCTGGGGCCTTTCCCAGCTTAATCTTCTTCATCGCTTCCACTACTTCTGCTCTACTGATCTCTTCCTCCCTCCTCTCATCTCTTCTTCTCCCAGCCATTCCCCAACCACTTATACTCACACTGCTCTCACTCTCTACATTCAACAAATCCTCAAAGTGCTCCTTCCATCTCCTTAATTTCTCTCTCTTCTCCACCAACAATCTATTATTCCTATTTTTCACTCCCCTATTATTTCCCCTTTCACACTGCCTTACTTTCTTTACCTCCTTCCAAAACAATTTCTTACTCTCCCTCCATTTCACACTCAGATTCCTCCCAAACTCTTCATCCACTTTCTTCTTACTCTCCTTCACCAGTCTCTTAACCTCCCTTCTCCTGCTCAAATATACCTCTCTCTTCTCTCTCTCATCTTCTCCCCTACCTCTACTCACCAACCATTCACCACATGCCTTCTTCTTTTGTTCCACAGCTCGTTTCACCTCATCATTCCACCATGCCGTCCCTTGCACACCCTTGCATCTCCTCCTCACTCCACAAACCGCCTCACATGCTGCGCTTATCTCTTCCGTGAATATCTTACATACGTCTTCCATCCCTTCCATCTGCTCTAGCTCATACCTTCCCAATCTATCTTCCACTATGCTCTTATACTCTGTCATTTTCACACTATCTTGCAATTTCTCCATTCTTCTCACACGAGTTGCTTCCTCCTGTCTTCCCCTTCGTCTCCTCAACCACTTTCTTTGCAGCTCTACCTTGGCCATCACTAAGTGATGGTCCGAGACTCCATTCCCCCACCCTCTCCACACTCTTGCATCCAACACTTGTCTTCTCATTCGCTCATTCACACACACGTAGTCTATCATTGCCTTTCGTTCAACAAGTTCACCATCCATCCTCCTCATTACTCTCCATGTATACCGGTGGATCATCTTATGACGAAAGTAGGTGTTGGCTATTGCCAACCCCTTACAAGTACAGATGTCCACCAAAGCACTACCATTCCCATCTACTTCAGCTGACACACCCCACTGACCAACAACTCCATCCACTCGTACATTCCCAACTTTGCCATTCATGTCTCCAATCAACAGCACTCTCTCGCTCCTCTCAAACTTGTCCATACATGCTTCTACTCGCGCCCAAAACTCATCTTTCACTCTTGCCACTCGATCCTCTGTTGGAGCATACACACATACAATCGCCCATGCTTGTATTCCTGAGGACGGTAAATCACCCATGGGGATGAGGGTGGGTTCATGGAATGTGGGAAGTTTGAGGGAAAGAGCAGGGGAAGTCGTTGAGGCATTCAGTAGGAGGTGAGTGGATGTGGCGTGTTTGCAGGAAGTCCGGTACAGGGGTGGATCAGCCAGAAAGATTGTTGGGAAGGACTGTTGCTATAAGTTGTTTTGGCAGGGGGGAACAGACAGATATGGAGGTGTTGGTGTGATGGTTGCGGAGAAATGGGTGGAATATGTTATGAATGTTTTGAGAGTAAGCAATAGGATATTGGTAGTGAAAATTCTGTTAGGAAGAAAGATAGCTGCAATTATATCGGCATATGCTCCACAGGCAGGATTGGATGAATCAGAGAAAGATAGATTTTGGGATGATTTAATATGTGTAGTGGGTGGTATGCGGGATGATGAGATAGTGATTTTGGGAGGGGACTTAAATGGTCACGTAGGTGAAGCGGCACAAGGTTATGAAGGAGTGCATGGGAGATGTGCGTATGGTCTAAGGAATGCAGAAGGGAAAAGGATACTCGAGTTTGGGGAGGCAACGGACATGATTGTGTGCAACACATATTTTAGGAAAAGAGACAGTAGGTTAATTACTTATGAGTCTGGGGGAAATAGCAGTCAGATAGATTATTTTCTGGTTAGGAGGGCCGATAGGAGGTTAGTGAGGGATGTTAAAGTTATAGGAAGTGAGGAGTGTGTGCAGCAGCACAAACTATTGATTTGTGATATGGTGCTCAAAGAACAAGTGATGAAAAAGAGGACTTATGTACCTAGGAGGAAAATATGGAAGCTGAAAAACCAAGTAGTAAGGGATGCCTTCTATAGCGAGTTGAGGAGAGTGGTGGCTGAACAGGGAGCTGTAGACAGAGGCGTTAATGAACAGTACAGAGCCCTCAAGAACAATTTCTTGAGAGTTACTGATGTAACATGCGGCTGGACAAGAGGACCACCAAGACATAAAGTAACTTGGTGGTGGGATGAGGGTGTAGAGGCTGCAATTAAGGAGAAAAGAAGGCTTTTCTGAGAATGGAAGAAGGGTGGTAGCAAAGAGGAATATTTGGCTGCCAAGCGTAGGGCTAGAAGAGAGGTATACAGGGCAAAGTCTGAGTCACAGAGACAATTACTTGATAACCTAAATCATGGGGAAAGGAAAAATATATTTAGGGTGGCAGGTCAGGTGAAGAGGGATAATCGGGATATCATTGGTGAGCAGTGTGTGAAGAATGATGAAGGAAGAGTAGTGGTGAACAGTGAGGATATTAAAGATGCATGGAGAGAGCATTATAACTGGTTGATGAATGAGGAGTTTGACTGGGACAGGGAAGGTTTGGAGCCAGCAGATCCAGTGTCCGACCCTTGGCCTTTGATTGACACTGCTACTGTGAGTGAGGCAATAGGCAGGATGAGGGTGGGGAAGGCAGCAGGAGTGTCTGGGTTGACTGACGAAATGTTGAAGGCCTCAAGTGATATAGGGGTGAGTTTAGTCACTGACCTGATAAACAGGATTATTTATGAGTGTGTTGTCCCAGATGACTGGCTGAAGAGTGTAACTGTAAATGTGTATAATGGGAAGGATGACGCCCTGGAAAGAGGAAATTATAGAGGTATAAAGCTTTTAGATCAGATAATGAAGGTAATGGAGAGAGTTTTAGAAGGTATGATTAGAGAAAGAGTGAATACTGATGAGATGCAGTTTGGGTTCATGCCAGGTAGGGAGACCACTGATGCCATATTCATAGTTCGACAACTTCAGGAAAAATATATTGGTAGGAGAAGGGATCTTTACTTTGTTTTTGTTGATTTGGAAAAGGCCTTTGACAGAGTCCCTAGAGAGGTGGTGAAGTGGGCAATGAGAAAGCTTGGCTTGGAGGAGTGGCTGGTTAGGGTGGTAATGGCCTTGTATGTAGGTGCTCACACCCAGGTAAGAGTGAATGGAGATTTGAGTGATGAGTTTTCCGTGAATGTTGGTGTGCATCAGGGGTCAGTCTTGAGTCCCATGTTGTTTTATCATGGTACTTGAAGCCCTTTCACGTGACTTTAGAAATGGACTCCTGTGGGAGTTGTTGTATGGTGATGATTTGGTGATGATTGCAGAGAATGAAAGGGAGGTGGAGGAAAGGTTTAGGAAGTGGAGAGATGGTATGGGGCAAAAGGGTTTAAGGGTAAATGCAGATAAAACAAAAGTGATGATATCTAGGGTTGGTGGCGGTATTGTCAAAGACGAGGGAGAGTGGCCATGTGCAGTTTGCCACAAGGGCGTGGGAAGTAATTCCACCTTGTGCGGTGTGTGTGATAAATGGGTGCATAAGAGATGTAGTGATATCAGAGGTAGACTGCGAGATAATGCTGATTTTATGTGTACGGTGTGCCAGGGTGAGCAGGTGGAGATTGTCAGATGTGAAAGGACTGAACTTGCTGGTGAATCTCTTGAGTGTGTGGAAGAGTTTTGTTATTTGGGAGACATGTTGTGTGCTGGAGGTGGGGCTGGAGGTAGCTCTGTGGCTAGGGTGAGAAGTGGTTGGAAGAAGTTCCGGGAGCTCTTGCCTCTCCTGACATTGAGAGGGCTCTCCCTACGTGCTAAGGGGTCTTTGTATGCAGCATGTGTTAGGAGTGTAATGCTGTATGGCAATGAGACCTGGGCAGTGAAGGAGGAAGATATTGGCCGGCTCAGACGTACAGAAATGAGAATGATTAGGTGGATGCGCAGTGCGTCCCTGCGTCCAAGGCCTGGAGGGGCTGGGTTTACAATGGAAGAGTTGAGAGGTAGGATGGGACTGGAGTGTATTGGTGCTGTGATGAGGAGAGGTAGATTGAGGTGGTTTGGACATGTGGAGAGAATGGGGGATGATAATTGGGTGAGGAAGGTGAGAAGTGTTAATATTGGGGGTGGGGTTATGAGGGGTAGACCGAGAAAGACATGGGACGAGGTCATTGTGACCTTAGAGTTAAGGGACTGAACAGGGAGGCTGCAATGGATCGTGCAGCGTGGAGAGCCGCCATTAGGTGATCAAGGCCGACACATGCAAGCATGTTGGAGCTTTTAAAAACGAAAACGAAAACGTAACCAGACATAACAGTTCCGGCATCGGTGGCCGGCCGGCCTACGAAGTAAAAAAAAAGTCCATTGGGTGGCTTGCTAGCCTCTCTGTTCATGCACGAGTAATACAGCATAACCCAGAAGCTGGGCTAAAATGGCTGTCCAGGTCCCTACTAAATGGTAAAAGCTGTCAGGCCATCAGAATCACTCATAACATACTGCCAGCACGCAAGTAATACCGATCACAACCCACAAGCTAACTGGAAACACCCGTCTACCTCCTCACCGAATGATGAAAGTCCTCCGGCCAGCCTTGGTTCTCCCCCCTCCTCCATCCCCTTCCATGCTCCCCACTGCCAGGACCCAGCCTTATCTCCCTCCCATCCCTGTTCCTCAGTCCTACCTCACCATCGTGCCAACTACCATCCACCAGTGAGTTTTTAAAGTTTTTGGCAATGTATTTGAATACAGTAATCCCTCCAAGATCCAACGTAATAGAGCCAAAGGCATGTCTGGGACTTGGTTTTATCCGGGACTTGGGAAAAATGCCCCTGGACAGGTATTTACAGACCCCAACTCAACCTAACTTTGAAAGCCACCTAAATAACTCCCTACCGGACATGCACAGCACCTATTTAAGACCCTATGCAAACAAATATGGGACAGAAACCATGAAATAAATGGAAAGGAACCAGAGAATGAGAAATTAGAAGTGAGTATGGAAAATATTTAGCAGTGTACAGGGTACTTACGACACATCCATGGCCGTAGCAAAGATTAACCTGCCTCGTCTCTGGCTATGACAATGGTGAAGGTGCACTTGAAAAACATACAGTACAGTAATCCAGTGCTGCACTGCACTTAATCCTTTGCACTCTGAATTCTAATTTCTTAACACTGCACATTTTGTTCTTACTTGCACTGCAGTTGAAACACGCCAGAGTTGCACTCTGCACTTAATCCTTGGCATGCTGACTTCTATCTCTTAACACTGTACATTCTGTTCTTAATGTGCTGCACTTGAAACACACCAGTGTTGCACTCTGCACTTAATCCTTCCCACTCTGAATTCTAATTTCTTGACACTGCACATTCTTTTCTCACTTGCGCCATGCCAGTTTCAACACACCAGTGTTTCAGTCTGCAATTAATGCTTTGCACTCTCAATTCTAATTTATTAATACTACACATTCTGTTCTTCTATCTATCTATCTACTGCCAGACGCCTCAATCCCGTTTGAGGTGGCCACAAACAAATCACCTCCACGTCACCCTGTCCCTCACCATTTCACTGCCCTGCTCCCAACCCACACCCCCCTCTCTCATATACCTCTCCACCCCATCCCTCCGTCTCATCCTCGGCCTCCCCCTCCCTCTCCCCCCCTCCACCTCACTCACATACACTCTCTTCGTCAGTCTTTCACCCTCCATCCTCTCCACATGGCCAAACCATCTCAGTGTATTCCTCCTAATGCTTCCTATCACATCCACATCCACACCACAATGCTCCTTTATATCCTCATTTGTCAGCCTGTCTCTCCATGTGACTCCACAGGCTCCTCTTAAATAACTCATTTCCATTGCTCTCACTCTTGACTTGTGTCCTTCCAACAATGTCCAAGCTTCACTTCCATATGTTAGAGCTGGTATCACAATCCTGTCATGTAGTAACTTTTTCACTTCCATGCTCACTTCCCTGCTTCTTATCACTGCTTTCAAGGAACCAGCAACCTTTCTTCCCTGCTGTACCCTTTCAAGCACTTCACCCTCCAAACCTCCATCCTTACTCATCACACTACCCAAGTACTTAAACATACTCACATTTTCCAATTCCTCACCATCCAACCTCGCTGTACATTCACTGACTTCACCTCTCTCAAAGACCATCACTTTACTCTTCCCTACATTCACCTTTAGATTCCATTTCTTACACACTCTCCCAAACTCATCCACCAAGCCCTGCAGCTCCCCTTCGTCTTCATTCAATAACACAGTATCATCTGAAAACAAAAGTACAGGGAGTTTCCAAACATTACCCTCTCTCACCAGGGCCACTCCAACATCCACTACCCTACCATGTACAGATTGAACAACTATGGAGACATGACACATCCCTGTTTCAACCCAACCTTCAAAGAGAAAAATTCACTCAGTTAGAAAAATTCACTCAGTTCACCATCCACACACACTGCAGCCTTAGCACCATCATAAATACTCTTCACAGCATTCAACAACTTCCCATCAACTCCATATATTCTTAATACTTTCCACAATCCTTGTCTATCCACCCTGTCATATGCTTTCTCCAAATCCATAAAAGCCTTATACAACCTCTTTCCCTTCTCTAGAAACTTCTCCACTAAAGATCTAAGAATGAATATCTGATCTACACAACCTCTTCCCTTCCTAAAGCCTCCCTGTTCTTCTCCAACTAATTCCTCTGTTCTTTCCCTAACTCTGTCAATAAGTATCCTACCATACACTTTTCCTATTATACTAAGAAGACAAATGCCCCAATGATTACCATACACTTCTTTTTCCATTCTGTTCTTAACACTGCATAACACTGTAAACTCCCATGTGGTCTAGTGGCGAGTTTTTTCTGTTTATTGACTGTCAGAGCTATAAAGTAGGTGTTCCAGAGGGGCACGTCGCTGGGACATGGTGATGCACTACCCACTGCAGACGACTCTGAAGATAGCAGCAAACTCACATCCAGTGGAGACTCCACTGTGGCCAATGTGCTGGGCTGTGGCTCGGAGACAGAAGGCAGGTCTTGGTGAAGTAGTGGTGTGGAGCCAGGGATGGGTACAGCAGGGGTCACGGGCCTGAAAAAGGTGATAATGGTTGATTGACGTAAGGAACGGCGATTCTGGCGAGAGATGATGCGCTGCCTAAAAGCGCTCACTTCCTCCACAAGTCCCAGGGGCCCCATCTCTCTGTCGCAGTCCAGGTGTTCAAGGTAGTCCAGAAAGAACTTGACGTGCTCCCAAAGTGTGCTCAGCTTAGGGATGGCTGGAGTAGTGCACACTGAGAGGACTCCACATCATCCTCACTCTCCTCGTCGGAATCATTCAGCTGGGTACTTGTACCTGCAACTGAAGATGCGATCCCAGTATTAGATATGATCTGATACCCAGGATCGCCCTCAACCATGCCCTTTGTCCACATCCACCTCGTCACTAGCCGCATGAAGACGAGCATGGAAGTCATCCGCGTCAAAACCTAGAAAGTCGTGCACCACATAGGCTCCGAGAAGCAGACGAGACCAACAACTTTCCAGAGTCTAGACAGGGACTTCCCTCCATGCACTGGCCCAGTTGTACTGTAGATGGCTGACTCGAGGATGCAGCGACAAAGGTTTTGTCCCATCCCTCCCTGTGCTTGTCTTCATCCTAGAGAACAACCACCACCTTGTCCAGGAACTTCTGACGATACAGCCTCTTCGTTGCCATGATCACCTTGGTCCATTGGTTGGATGAGAGCAGTCATATTAGGTGGCAAGAACAAGCACCTAATGCGGCCATTCTCAGCCACCAACTCCTTGTCAGACGAATGCGCAGGTGCATTGTCCAGAAGGATAGCCTTTACCTGGTTGCGTGGGATTCCCAGTGTGTTTGTCTGATAATGGATGACCTCCTTGACAAAGTGCTGGTGAAACCAGTCTTTGAAGATTTTGGCTGTGAATCAAGCCTTCACAGAATGGTACCAAACGACAGGAAGGACATCTATCAACCCACGAAGGATCTGACGCTGCTTTGCAAGGCCAACAATAACGGGCTTGAGCTGGTGCATGCCGTTATCACTGGCACAACACAAAGTAGATATCCATTACTTGGAGAGCTTGCTTCCAAGTACACGCTTCTCCATCTCCTCTGCTAGGGTGTTCATGGGCAGCGAGCGATAGAAGAGACCAATATCATCAGTGTTGTAGAGCTGACCGAGAGTGAGGCCCTCCCTGTTGATCAAGCCCTTCACCTTCTGCTGAAACTCTTCTACCCCATCCTCATTGGCATCCAAAGCTTTGCCATGGGCCTTACGGTTGGTAAGTCCATGTCATATTTTAAAGGAAAAAGCCACCCTTCAGATGCCTTGATGTCTGGGGGAGTCATGTAACCTTGCAAACTTCTCTGCAGCAGCCTTCAGTTCCATACCACACACCAGCACACCAGCAGCACGTTGTTGACGATACCAAATCGGCGTGGAGCGGTCGATTTCTGCAAACCTGGGAGGGTACATAATCTTCCTCTGCACATTGACTTTGGTCTTCAATGCAAAGTCTGCCATGTACTGGGTGAGTCTGTCCTGGGATTTCTTTATATCAAACAAGATAGAGCGGGCCTGGTTGAAGTCACGGAGGATGCGGGAAGTCGACCATCCCGCGTCCACCTTCTCCAATATCATCCTCTTCTTCTCCAGAGTCAGAACCATTTGTTTCCTCTTCTCGGGAGGCAGGGCCATCATCACACACACGCGTAAGAGGCAGCAGAGGAACAGCAGGTAAGGCACCACCACAAAAGCGAGCACGTGGGCAGCCATAACAACTAGCATGCAGTCACGAAGGTAGGTAGGTGGGAAATGGGGAGGATGCAGGGGCGCTCTAACGGACGTCGGAGGAACTATGCGCCAACACACAGCTGTTCATCACCACAAGGCAAATCTAAGGTAGGAATGAAAACATTTTTTTTTTTTAATACGTTTTTTGGCCATTTTTGGTGTCCGAGGACCTGAGCCCAAAATGTCCGGGACTTGGGGTGTCCAGGATTTGGGCATCCAGGTCTTACTGGGATTACTGTACCAATGGTCATATCAAAATTCCAAAAACACCATGGCAAAGCTCATGTAATTCTGCATATAGACATATGCTTAGCTCTTCCACAGGCAGGCAAAATTTTGCACTATGATATTGGGAAGTTATATGAAGGTACTTTTTACTTCTGAACAGCTTTATTCTCACTGCATGTCTGTACTTTTATATCAGTTTTGTGTGTTTTTATTAGCTTTTCTTATAGTATAAACACGAATGAAGATGATGGTTTACTATCTATCTATCTATAGCCCGACGCCCTAATCCCACTAAGGGTGGCTGCAGACAAAATGCCTCCAAGTCGCTCTGTCACCCACCATTTGACTACCCTCCCCCCAACTCACTCCCCCCTCCCTCATATACCTCTCAACTCCATCCCTCCACCTCATCCTCAGTCTATCCCTCCCTCTCCCTCCCTCCACCTCACCTACTGTACATACACCCTCTTAGTCAGTCTTTCATTCTCCATTCTCTCCACATGCCCAAACCACCTCAGTGTATTTCTCCTAATCTTCTCAATCACATCCACATCCACCCCACAACGTTCTTTCACTTCTTCATTCGTCAACCTGTCCCTCCATGTCACTCCACATGCTCCTCTCAAGTAGCTCATTTCCACTGCTCTCACTCTTGACTTGTTCCCCTCTTGCAAGGTCCATGCCTCGCTTCCATACATCAGGGTAGGGATCACAATACTATCATGCAGTGACTTCTTAACTTCCATGCTCACCTCCCTATTTCTCATCACTGCTTTCAGTGAACCAACAACCTTCCTTCCCTGCTGTACCCTTTCACGCACTTCATCCCCCAAGGTTCCATCCGTACTCATCACACTACCCAAGTACTTGAATGCACTCACATTCTCCATATCCTCACCATCCAACCTCACTGCACACTCTGTGACTTAATTCCTCTCAAACACCATAACTTTACTCTTGTTTACATTAACTTTCAGATTCCTCTTCCTACACACTGTCCCAAATTCATTCACCAAACCTTGCAACTCCCATTCATCTTCACTCAACAATACTGTATCATCAGCAAACAGCAACACCGAAAGCTTCCAAATCTCACCCTCATTCATTAGAGCCAGCCCCACGTCCACTGCCCTATCTTGCACCTCCTTTACAACCCCATCCATATATCTATTAAACAGCCATGGAGACATCACACACCCCTGTTTCAGTCCAACCTTTAAATCAAAGAACTCACTCAGCTCACCATCCACTCGCACCATAGTCCTAGCTCCTTCGTACATACTCTTCACAGCACTCAACAATTTCCCTCCACTCCATATATTCTCAATACCTTCCACATACCTTGTCTATCTATTCTGTCATAAGCTTTCTCCAAGTCCATGAAGGCAGGATACACATTCTTTCCCTTCTTTAGATACTTCTCCACTAAACATCTCAGAACAAATATCTGATCTACACACCCATTTCCCTTCCTAAACCCCCCTTGTTCTTCTCCAACTAGCTCCTCTGTTATATGCCTAACCCTATCAATGAGTATTTTCCCATATATTTTTCCAGTCACACTAAGAAGGCAAATACTCCTATTGTTACCACATACTACTCTCTCCCCTTTTCCTTTGTATAAAGGAACAATCATACCTGATTTCCAGTACCCCGGATCCCCCGGAACCCTTCCCTCTTCCATATCCACTCCACTACAATCTCACCCCCATACCTCAGCATTTCACCACGCACTCCATCAATTTCCGGGGCCTTTCCCATCTTGATCTTCCTCATTGCTTCCACTACAACTTATACAAAAATAACCAATTTCCAGGGGTGTATTTGGCTTTTTTTTTTTTTCTTTCTTTCTTTCTTTTTTGGTGCTGCAGAAGCAGCCATCACTCGGTGTCCCAGGAACTTAACTGTTTTTGCAACAATCTTTAATTATGTTTTGTGGATTTCTATTGTTTATGCATTGCTTTCTTAGTGTCTAGCATTACACTGGATATTCCCATTTGTGTTTTGATGTCTACCTAATTGAAAGACTGAAGAAGACTGCCACAATTATGAGGGCTACTGTACAGTATAGGTAGTATATGAAGATTTTTTTTTTTTTTTTTTTTTTTAAGCACTGTTTTCTTAGTGTCTAGAATTACACTGGATATTCCCATGTGTGTTTTGATGTCTAAATACAGCTGGAAGACCGGAGGACACTGCCAAAATTAGGAGGGGTACTGTACATATAGTTTGAGTTTTTGTGGATTTTTATTTTTTCTTATGCATTGTTTCCTCAATGTTTAGCATTATTTTGGATATTATTATTTGTGTTCTGATGTCTAATTATGGCAGAAAGACCAGAGAACACTGCCAAAATCTGGAGGAGTATTGTTCATACAAGTAGAGTTTTTGTGTCTTATTTATTTTTTTATGCATTGTTTTCTTAGTGTTTAGCATTATTCTGGATATTCTTATGTGTTTTGATGTCTAAATATGGCAGAAAGACTGGAGAACACTGCCAAAATTAGGAGGATTACTGTGCATATTAGTAGTTTTTTTGTTTTATTTTTGTCTTGTTTATGCATTGTTTTCTTAGTGTTTAGGATTATACTGTATACTGCAATGCATGTTCTGACTTCTAAAAACAGCCGAAAGACCGCAGAACATTACCAAAATTAGGAGGGGTACTGTACATGTAAGCTGGGTAGGGTATAGGTAAGGTATGGGTACAGCAGAAGATAGTGCTCTGTATCTGGACAATGCCCCTATCTGGATATGCCTTTGGCCCTATTACATCGGATAACTGAGGAATTACTGTAGAGTCGTGGAACCAACACTCTTTCACAGAGAATTAGGCAAGACAAGGATCGAGATCTTCAATAAAAGGCATTTAAATGTCACTTCCGTCTGCCTTGGATAAACCGATATCAAGAGTAAAATTCAGTATCAGTTTAGCATTGGAAAAAATGCAAATATCTGCAATATGGTGATTCAGTGAATCGTATTAGTTACAGCAATATATGGACCCCTTGTCAACAGGGTAGAGAGACACAAATATGGTGTCCATCCAGGAACCAAACCTCCACAAACTTCCCAGCGCCATGTTATGGTGAGGTGCTGTCTGCCACAGGGAAACATCGATTCACTGGACGGGACAGCTCTGCAGGAGTGAATACAGGTAACAGTCTGTTGTTATGAGTCTGCTTGGCCAAACAGATTGAGGTTACTGAACAAAAGCACACAGATTTGGGGAAGCAGATGACAATTAACATAACAAAAATCACAGTTTTCCTCAGAAACGGACTCATTGCTATCCATCCAGAGTGTTGTTTGTCTCAGCAGGAAGACGATGCCACTAGATACACTCCAATTAAGTGTGGTATACATTAGGACTAGCCATTCATTAGGCTACACAACTGGGTGAAAGTAATCAATAACAATATTCAGAAACAGGTTACCAGTGCTACAGTTACTTATAAATATCATTAAAAAAAAAAAAAATTGTTTTTCATGTCCGACTTGCCAGTTCAGAAGGCAGACATTACTACCATACAAGTTCAGCATTGGCAAAAATGCTGAAATTGACAATATATTGATCTGGTGAACTGGTCTGGCTACAGCACTAGGACACTGTAATGTGGAGGAAGTTCTGTCATAGCCACCTAGTCAGGTTCCCCAGAAGGATGCGAGAGTGGTGATGATGATGGTGATTATTACGATGATAATGATGATGATGGTCTAAATTCATTAAATGGTCTGACATTAGTAATAAAAAAATGACAATAATTACCTTTATACATTTTAAAACAGAAGATGTTCCTTCTTGCTGTCTGTCTACCCCTCTAGGCTGCTCCACACTTAGGCTAGTTTCCAAAACATTGCTGGGGTCGGTGAGAGTACCTAGGTGTGTTGATGGTTGGGCCGAGAATGTGTTTACAAATGACTGGGGTGCAAGAATGGTTGATGTGGCTTCTGCAGCACCTCTTGTTGTTGCAACTGCACCAGGCAGAACAATCTCAGTCTCTGGTTCAACTCCTTCTTCAACCAGTGCAGCAAAACTCGGATGCTTGTCGAACGTGGTTTTGTTTGTGCTGTTCTCAGAGTGAATTGTTGAGTATGGGGACTGCTTTTGAAGGGGACTGTTTAGAGTGTTTATCTCATTTTTGCTGTTGTCAGAAGGAACTGCCGTGTATGGAGACGGGTTTAGTATCTTTGTCCCAAGTGTTTTGCTGCTGTTGTTATTCCCAGGGATTTCTGACAGTTCTTCAGAGCTTTCGTTATCTGTAAACAAAAATGTATGACAGCTTGATCATAGTCTTAAATATACTGTAAAGCTCATTTAACCCCTACAAAGGTGCTACAGAGGGAACCCTTTAAGTGGTGGCGTCAATATAACCTGGCAACTCCAATTCCCAGTTGTACAGATGTCTCTCAACTTCCTTTCTGTCCCCCTAGAGAAGGATAGTGGACTGCAGTAAGACAACTTCAGCCTGCAGTCTACTAAGTTTACATCCACATATGCCTCTGGGTAACAGCAACAACATCAACCTGAACTACTTTCAGCTATAGAAGACTTGCCTGATATAAGAAAGGAAGGTTCATTAGGTTCAGTGTATTTGACTGAAGACCAATGAAACAATGACTGACATCATAAGAGCTTGTTCTGGACCCCCTATCAACTATAAAAGTAGCTGAATAATTATTTCTTCAGCTCTGTCTTTTTTCGCAACTGTCTTTGGTAAATATATTTTTAACCCCTTCATTTTGGTAATGTAATTTTTTAGTTTATTCTTACTACCCCAAGCAAGTACACCCATAACCCGATATCTGGAGGTGTTGTGTACCACTGGGAGTGTTTGGTCCGTGAGTATGCCGGATATCAAAGTAATTTTCCCATAAGATACTGAAAAGAAGCCAGAGATGCATTTCAGGCAAAAACCCAAACTCTCTTATTCCTAACTCACTCAATAGAGACTGACACAGGAACACCATAAGTAATGTTATTATCCTCATAAACAATACTACTGCTAAAAAATGGGACATCAAATATCGCATATACAGGAAAGTAAGGTGGCAGGACGTGCGGTGCAGAATGTGTTCAGGGCAAAAGACACAGAGAGAGCGGAGAGCGCAGGCAAGGCAGGCAGCACGCTGGCATGGGTGGGGGACAGTGGGCATGGAGAGGGAGACACACCTGAAAGCGCTGACTCAGTAAACGAGAGGAGAAATGAAGGAAAGCAGATAAACGAGGGAGATGGTGCCATGGAGACTTGAGAGACAAAAACCACCTCTCTGTCTGTCTCACACACACACACACACACACAAACACTTCCTCCTCCTGTCTGAATTTTCACTCTTTTCCTTCCCTCCTTTTACATCTTTCACATCCTCCTCCATCTCATTCTCTCTCTGTTTCCTTTTCTCCCTTTCATACATCTTCACACTCTCCCTCTTTTTCTTCCCCTTCTTTCCCTCCTTCCCCAGTCTCCCCTCCCTACTTACTCTTCCTGTCTCATTTTTTTCACACCCTCTTTCCCTCCCCTTTTGTAATTTTTTCCCTCCCTCTGCTTCTCACAGTTTACTATCATCCCTCCCTGACCCTTCTTTTCACCCTCTTTTTCCTTCCCTTCAACCCTAGTCTCTCTCTCTCTCTTTCTCTCTCTCTCTCTTTCTCTTCCCCTCACTTTCTTCCTCTCTCCCTCCCTCATTTTCTTTTTCTTCCCTCCCTCTGCTTCTCATACTTTATCTTCTCTCCTTCCCTCCCTCTTCTTCTCATGTTTTCTTTCTTTCCCTCCCTCCCTTTCAGTTCTCTCTCCTTTCTATTTCTCATTGTTTTCTTCTCCCCCTTCACTTTCTTCCTCTTTCCCTCCCTATGCTTCTCATGTCTTCTCCCTCCCTCTCTCCCTCCCTCCTCCTTCTCACTCTCAATTTTTTTCCTTCCCTTCCTCCGTATTCTCTCTCTCCCTCTATCTTCTGCCTTCCCCCTCATTTTGTCCTTCTCTCCCTCCTCCATTTTCTTTTTCTTCCTTCCCTTTGTCTTTTTTCACTCCCTCTGCTTCTCACACTTTATCTTTCCTCCCTCCCTCTTCTTATATTCTCACTCATATCCCTTCCTTCCTAGCCTCTCTATCCCCCTTTGTTTTCTTCTCATCCCCTCACATTTTCCCTCTCTCTTCCTTCTTCATGTTCTTTTTCTTCCCGCAGCTGGTTGGGGGGAGGCTGGGGACAGAGGGAGAAGTGAGGGGATGGAGAGAAGACGGGAGGAGCCAGCACCACCACATCCGTGGTCAGGCACGTGCGTTTAAAACCCAGGACACAGTGGAGTGTTTGGACTAAAGAAGCGACGGCCATTTGGATTCTGGGAATGTTTCACAATTTTGTTTGGTGTAGTGAGTTGTCAGTTACTGATGCACTGGATATATGGCATGCCTGTATTGGTATACCCCAATATCCGGTGAGGGAGATGAAGGAAAGGAATGAAAAAAAGAGCATGAAAAGAAGGAGGGAGGGAGGAAGAAGATGTGAGAAGCAAAGGGAGAGAAAGAAGAGAGAGGGATGGAAAGAAGAAGAAAGTGAAGGAAGAAAAGAAAACAGTGGCAGAATCTGAGAGAAGGGTGAGAGAATTGAGAGGGAGGGAAGGAAAGAAAGGAAACATGAGAATGAGAGGGAGGGAGAGAAGATAAAGTGTGAGAAGCAGAGGGAGGGAAGGAAAAGAAAATGGGGTGGGAGAGAGGGAGAAAGTGAGGGAGAGAGAAGAAAACTGAGGAAGAAAGAGAAGAAAAAGAGGGTCAAAAGAAGGGGAAGAGAGGGAAGATAAGCAGCTTTGAGAAGCAGAGGGAGGGACTGTAGAGAGAGGGAAGGAAAAAAATGATGAGGAGTGAAAGAGGGTGTGAGAAAAATGGGATAGGAAGACTAATTAGGGAGGGAAGACTGGAGAAGGAGGGAAAGAAGGGGATGAAGAAGAGGAAGTGTGTGAAGGATGTATGAAAGAGAGGAAAGGAAGAAACAGGGAGAGAATGTGATGAAGGAGGATGTGAATGATGTAAAACGAGGAGAGGAAACGAGAGTGAAAATTCAGACAAAAGGAGAGAGAGAGAGAGAGAGAGAGAGAGTGTGTGTGTGTGTGTGTGTGTGTGTGTGTGTGTGTGTGTGTGTGTGTGTGTGTGTGCATTTATGATACCAAATTGTATCTTTACAGGAATGAGTCAAGCTTGTACTGTCCTGTGTATTAAACCATTTTTATCATACATATACTTAAATTTATGAATATTTTTGGCACACACTATTTCATTCGGTGGTGCATTCCTCTATCAACTGCCCTACTTGGAAAACTGTTAAGTCTTTATCACCTCTCTTTTTTTGTAGTTTTTTGCAGTGTCCTCTTGCTCATGCCCCCCACAGGTTATATATTCATTTATGTCCGTTTTCTCTTTCCCTGAGATGCATTTATATACCATAATCATGTCTCCTCTTTTCCTTCTTTCCTGTAGCATTGGTAGATTCAATTTTTCTAGTCAACCATCATAGCTTAGATCCCTTAAGCTTGGTACCCGTCATGTAGCTGCCCTTTGTACTTTTTCAGTCTTATCTATGTGTTTTTTGAGATGAGGATTCCAGACTACTGATCCATACTCCAGGGTTGATCTGATAAATGATGTTACCATCTTTCTCAGCATGTCTTCATTTATATATGTGAATGCTATTCTCATATTTGCAAGAAGTGTATACATGTTATGTACCTTCTCACTGATGTGGTCAGCAGGAGATAGTCTGTTACTGATAATCACTCCTAGGTCCTTCTTCCATTCTGATATGTGAAGGATTGATCTTCCTAACTTATAATCCCAATCTGGTCTTTCCTCACTTTTCCATCTATCTATTGCCAGACGCCTTGATCCCGTAAGGAGTGGCCACAAACAAATCGCCTTCATGTCACCCTGTCCCCTGCCATTTTATTGCCCTGTTCCCAGCTCACAAACCCCTCTCTCATATGCCTATCTACTCCATCCCTCCATCTCATCCTTGGCTGCCCCCTCCCTCTGCCTCCCCTCCACCTCGTTCACATACACTCTCCTTGTCAGTCTCTCACTCTCCATCGTCTCCACATGTCCAAACCACCTCAGTGTGTTTCTCCTAACGCTTCCTATTACATCCACATCCACACCACCAACACTTCGCTTCCTCATTTGTCAGTTTATCTCTCCATGTGACTCCACATGCTCCTCTCAAATAACCCATTTCCACTGGTCTCACTCTTGACTTCTGTCCCTCCAACGAGGTCCAAGCTTCACTTTCATATGTTAGAGTTGGTATCACAATACTGTCATGTAGTAGCTTTTTTACTTCCATGCTCATTTCCCTGTTTCTTATCACTGCTTTCAAGGAACCAGTAACCTTTCTTCACTGTATGCACCCTTTCAAGCTCTTCAACCCCTAAACTTCCATCCTTAATCATCACACTACCCAAGTACAGTACATCCCCCTAGTATGCGCCTATATGGGTGACAGAGGACGTCGCGTACTAGGAATTCGCGTACTGTGAATACATAAACTAAAGGGAAAAATTACATAAGGGTGGTACCCCCCTTCATGGGCAACCCTTGAGACACCTTTCAGACCTAAGTATTGTACTGTACAGGGAAACTATCTAAGACATATTACCTAAGATAATGGAGGGATAGGGGGATGTAGGAAGTGGGGGTAAAGAGAGAGTAGGTGAGAGGAGGAATGGTGAAAGGGTGAGATGTTGAGTGTGGAGCGAGGGAGGAGGAGAAGCTGTGGGAAAGTGGGAGTGGGGATGAGAGTGAGTGGTGAAGGGGAATGATGGAACATGGAAAGTGAAAGAGAGAAAAAGGAAGCAAGAAAATGGCTTTACTAGGTAAATCAACAAGGATATGGCTGCTCACCTTTACCCTTTATCGCTTCTTGGGGGGGGGGGGCAATGTCGCATACTCGGGGTAACCCCCGGATTTGGGCCACTCTTCGCTGCCCGTCTTGCTTACAAGGAGTTCAATTCGCGTACTAATAAAAAATACACTAAAATAAAAAAGACAATAGGTCCTCGCATACAAGGGGGATCGTGTACTCAGAACTCATGTACTGGGGGGATGTATTGTACTTAAACACACTCACATTTTTCATTTCCTCCTCATCCAGCCTCACTGTACATTCATTGACTTCACTTCTCTTGAAGACCAAAACTTTACTCTTCCCTACATTCACCTTTAAATTCCATTTCTTACACACTCTCCCAAACTCATCCACCAAACCTTGCAGCTCCCCTTTGTCTTCACTTAACAACACAGTATCATCTGCAAACAACAGTATAGGTAGTTTCCAAACACTGCCCTCTCTCACTAGGGCTGCTCCAACATCCACTGCCCTACCTTGTATCTCTTTTATAACCCCATCTATACACAGATCAAACAACCATGGAGACATGACACATCCTTTTCAATCCAACCGTCAAATAGAAAAATTCACTCAGTTCACTATCCACACGCACTGCAGCCTTTGCACCCTTATATATACTCTTCACGGTCTTCAACAACTTCCCATCTACTCCATATATTCTTAATACTTTCCACAATCCTTGCCTATCCACCCTGTCATATGCTTTCTCCAAATCCATGAAGGCCACATTCAACTTCTTTCCCTTCTCTAGAAACTTTTCCATTAAAGATCTAAGAATGAATATCTGATCTACATAACCTCATCCTTTCCTAAAACCTCCCTGTTCATCTCCAACTAATTCCTCTGTTATTTCCCTAACTCTGTCAGTAAGTATCCTACCATATACTTTTCCTATTACACTAGGAAGGCAAATGCCCCTATGATTACCACACACTTCTTTTTCCCCTTTTCCTTTGTACAGGGAAATAATTATACCTGACTTCTAATCCTCCAGGACCCTACCTTCCTCTCAGGCCAATCTGCACATCTTCCACATCCAATCTACTACTATCTCTCCCCCATGCTTCAGCATCTCACCACACACTTCATCAATTCCTAGGGCTTTCCTCATTTTAACTTCCTTCATTGCTTCTACAGCTTCCAAACTACTGATTCCTTCCTCTCTTCTCACATCTCTTCTTTTGCCAGCCATTCCCCAGCCTCTTATATTACTTTCATTCTCTATGTTCAGCAAATCCTTAAAGTGTTCTCCCCATCTCACTTTTCTCCCTTCTCCACTAGTAATCTAACATTTTTACCTTTCACTCCCCAGCTAACTTCTTTGGCACCCTGTCTAACTTTCTTTATCTCTTTCCAGAACATTTTCTTACATTCCCTCCACTTTACACTCAAGTTCCTTCCAAATTCCTCATCTACTCTCCTTTTACTTTCTCTTACTAATCTTTTCACCTCTCTCTTCTTCTCTGTATATAAATCTCTCTTCTGTCTCTCAGCTTCTTCCACGCACCTGTTTCTCATCCACTCACTATATGCTTTTTCTTTTGTGCCACAGGCTCTCTCACCATCTTCAGTCCACCATGCTGTTCCCTGCACTTCAGTCCACCATACTGTTCCCTGCACCCTCTTTCGTCTTCTCTTCACCCCACACACCACCTCACATGCTGCACAGATTTCTTCAGCGAATATCTTGCACACATCTTCCAAGTCCCCCATCTGCTTCAATCAATATTTACCCAATCGCTCCTTCACTTCTCTCTTATATTCTGCCTTTTATCCATCCTCTTGTAACTTTTCCACCCTCCTTGTATGTACTACTTCCTCCTGTCCTTCCCTTCTTCTATTTCTCCATTTTACTTGGAGTTTAATTCTAACCACCATCAAGTGGTGGTCCGAAAGTCCACTCCCCTAACCTCTATATACTGTACTCTTGCATCCATTACACACCTTCTCATCCTTTCATCCACACACAATCAATTATTGCCTTCCGTTCATTCAGGTCACCACCCACCCTTCTCATCACTTGTCATGTATACCTGGGGATCATTTTGTGCCTGAAGACAGTATTAGCTATCACCAACCCCTTCCCAGCGCAAATGTCCACTAAAGCACTGCCATTCTCATCCATCTCTGCAGGCACACCCCAATCATCAACTACTCCATCCACCTTTACATTCCCTACTTTTCCATTGATATCTCCAATCAAAAACACTCTCTCATTCCTTTCAAACCTTTCCATGTACGCATCCACATTTGTCCATAATTCTTCTCTCATTCTGCTTGCACAATCTTGCGTTGGCGCATACACGCACACAATCGCCCACATTTGTAGTCCAACTTTCAATCTTACCCACACAATCCTTGAGTCAACTGATCCATACTCTCTTATATTCTCCTTCCATCTGGTATTCACAACAATACACACTCCTTCTTTTGCCCTCTCATTCTCACCCACCCCCGCACATATACCCCATCCATACTCTGAGTCTCTCACACTCTCAGCTCTACATTTAGTTTCAGTTAATCAACAAACATCCACTTTTTTACCCTCAAGCACCTGGACAATCTCTCTTTCTTTCACCACATCATTTGCACCCCTTACATTCCATCTATTTCTCACTTTTACCAAACTTAATTACATGAAACTTGTGCACATTAAATTCCATTTGCAATTTATTGCTCCATTCATGATGCTAATTTAAATTCTTGTAGCTCTTTGTAAGAATCTGTGTTAGTAATTTTCCTTTGTATCTTTGCATCATCGCTAACATATTCAGATCGCTTCCATTTTCAATGTAATTGTCTATATCATTAATATATACTAAAAACATAGCTGGTGCCAGCACTGAGCTCTGTGGAACTCTGCTAGTCACCTTCCCCCATGATGAGTAACTTCCCCTTAGTTCTGTTATCATTTCCCTTTTGCTGAGAAAATCCTGCATCCAACATTACAGGTTGTATTTGATACGTCTTTGATGGTGCAGTTTCCACAAAAGTATTTGGTGCGGTACTCTGTCAAATGCTTTCTTGAAATTTACACTGTCCACCCATCCTTGTCTTTTCTGTAATGTTTCTGTAACTCTATCATAGTAGCTTAACAGATTAGTAACACATGATTTTCCTTTTCTAAAACTGAACTGCCTTTCTGTTATCATACTGTGTTCTAGAAGGTTTACCCAAACTTTTCTTAACGGCTTTTCTTGTATCTTACAACACTGGTCAGTGATACTGGTCAGTAGTTGAAGGGATTCTGGTTATTCACTTTCTTGAATAGGGAGACCATGTTCTTCTAAATATCAGGTGGTTTACCTACCAAAGGATTTCTTGATCTAACTCTTCTGCACATTCCTGTAGCACCCAACCAGAAATTTCGTCAGAACAATATGCTTTTCATTTGTCTAAGTTATTTAACTCTTCCTATTCTTCTTTTTCTGATATTTGTATATCTGTTAATATGTGTGGGCATGCTTGTTCCATATCACCTTTTTCAAATTTTTTTTTTTTTTTAATCTTATTTAGTGTTTCACAAATATCTTTCTCTTGTGTATAAATGATCCCCTCATCTGTATTGAACGGTATTTTATCTTTAACTTCAGTTTTGCTTTGGATGTAACTGTAAAATAGCTCAGGCTGATCACTACTACTACTTATAACGTCTTACTGAGACTTCTGAACGTATTCCACAGCGTCTCTTTTTTTCCTTTGATTTTTTAAATTCTGTATTAAACCACTTCTTTATTTTCATTTCTGTTTCTTTGTGCTGAGGGATGAAATTTTGGACTCTTGTCTATCTACCTATCTCCAGACGCCACAAACAAATCGCCTCCATGCCACCCTGTTCCCTGCCATTTCATTGCCCTACTCCCAGCTCACACCCCCACCTCTCTACTCCATGCCTCCATCTCATCCTTGGCTCCCCCACCTCCCTCTCCACCTCACTCTCATACACTCTCATCAGCATCTCACTCTCCATCCTCTCCATATGGCCAAACCACCCCAGTGTATTTCTCCTAACGCTTCATATCACATCCACATCCACACCACAACGCTCCTTCACTTCCTCATTTGTCAGTCTGTCTCTCCCTGTGACTCCACAGGCTCCTCTCAAATAACTCATTTCCACTGCTCTCACTCTTGACTTCTATCCTCCCAACAAGGTCCAAGATTCTTTTCCATACGTTAGAGTTGGTATCACAATATTGTCAAGTAGTAACTTTTTCACTTCCATGATCACCTACTTTTCTTCCTTGTTGAACCCTTTCAAGCACTTCACCTATAAATTTCCATCCTTCCTCATCACACTACCCAAGTACTTAAATGCACTCACATTTTCCATTTCCTCATCATCCAGCCTCACTGTACATTCATTGATGTGGGAAATATTTACCCCCAGAGCGGTTGCACTCTCTACATTTTGTATGAGTCATCCCTGGTTAAAAGCAGAGGAAAACTAGAGACCGATGTTAATTGTTCAAGCGGATTTTATAACCCAGAAATTATGTTCTCTTTAATAATTCTTGTTATTGATAAATTAAATGCTACTGCGTTTAGCCCCCGTGGACAACTCTATATTGTAAATACATTTAATTACAGTAATCACTCTAATATCCGGACGCCCAATAACCGAACATCCCCACTACCCGGACCTTATCGTCCTGGGATCCAACATTCCCAAAATGGTCCGAAAACCCAAAAAATTTTTTTTAAAAATTGATTTTTTGCCGTTCGTAATTTGAACTTGCCGCGCGCGCCGCGGGAGAGCATTGTTTTGGTTCGTCATTCCTCCGACGTCCGATAGAGTGCCGCTGCATCCTCCCCACTTCCCGCCTGTCTCTCACCGCGACTGGACCTACGCTCTTCGCAATGGCTGCCCACGTGCTCGCTTTTGTGGTGGTGCCGTACTTGCTGCAAGGCCTCCTGCTGCTCTCGGCCCTCCTCTTAGTGTGTGTGATGATGGCCCCGCCACCTGAGAAAAGGAAGAGAGTGGTGTTGACTCTGGAAAAGAAGAGGGAGATATTGGAGAAAGTTGATGCAGGTTGGTCTTCTTCCTGCTTTCTCCACGAGTATAACCTGGCCCGGTCAACTTTGTTCGATATCAAACGTTCCCGAGACAAACTCATGCAGTACACGGATGACTTCTTTGTCGAGAAGCAAACGCAACGTGGAAAGGAAGGTTACGTTTACCCCCAAGTTTGCAGAAATCGACCGATCCACGTTGATTTGGTACCGACAGCAACGTGCAGCTGGTGTGATGGTACGTGGAACGGAGCTGAAGGCTGCTGCTGAGAAGTTTGCAAGGCTTCACGACGCCCTAGACTTCAAGGCATCCGAGGGTTGGCTCTTCGCGTTCAAGTTGCGACATGGCCTTACTAACCGTAAAGCACATGGCGAAGCATTGGACGCTAACGAGGATGGAGTTGACGAGTTTCGGCACAAGGTGAAAGGCTTGATCGACAGGGAGGGCCTCACTCTCGGTCAAGTCTTTAACGCAGACGAAACTGGCCTATTCTATCGCTCGCTGCCAACGAACACTCTAGCCGAGGAGACGGAGAAGCGTGTACCTGGCCGCAAGCTTTCTCAGGAACGGATATCTGCTTTGTGCTGTGCCAGTGCTAACGGCATGCACCGGCTTAAGCCCATTGTTGTTGGCCGTGCAAAGCAGCCTCGATGCCTTCGTGGGGTGATGGATGTCCTTCCTGTCATATGGTACCATTCTTTGAAAGCATGGTTCACAGCTGTGATTTTCAAAGACTGATTTCACCATCACTTCGTCAAGGAGGTCATCCAGTACCAGACGAAGACACTGGGAATCCCTCGCGACCAGGAAAAGGCTCTCCTTCTGCTTGACAATGCACCTGCCCACCCGTGCGACAAAGACTTGGTTGCTGAGAATGGCCGTATTAGGTGCATGTTTCTGCCACCTAATACGAATGCTCTCATTCAACCCATGGACCAAGGAGTGATCGTGGCAACAAAGCGCCTGTACCGTCGGATGTTCCTGGACGAGGTGATGGTTGTTCTCGAGGACAAGGATGAGCGCAGGGAAGGACGTGACACTCGAGGCAAGCAGACTTTGGAAAACCTTCGCCGCTACAACATCAAGTCTGTGCTGTACAACTGGGCTAGTGCATGGAAGGAAGTCCCTGTGAAAACTCTTGAAAATGGTTGGTCTCGTCTGCTTCTCGGAACAGATGCGGAGTACGATTTTCTGGGCTTTGACGTGGATGACTTCCATGCACGGCTATGTATGCACGGCGATGTTGTTGATGTGGACGATGTACGTGAGTGGTTGGACGACGACGAGGGCGATCCTGGGTATCAGACGTTGTCTGATATCGAGATCGCGTCTTCGGTTGCTGGTGTCAGTCCCGAACTTGAAGATTCCGATGACGAAGGCGATGATGATGGGACTCCTCTCAGCAGGACACTACTCCAGCCATCCCAAAGCTGAGCGCACTTCGGGAACATCTAGAGTTCGTCCTAGACTACCTGGAACACCCGGACTGCGACAGGGAGATGGGGCCCTTGGGACTCGTGGAGGAAGTGCGTGCTTTCAGGCAGCGCATCATCAATTGCCAGAATCGTCGGTCCTTGCGTCAGTCAACGATTGACAGTTTTTTCAGGCCCGTGACCCACGCTGTGCCAAGCCCTGGCTCCACTCCGTTGCCTCCCCAAGACAGGCCCTCATGCTCTGAGCCACAGCCCAGCACACCAGCTACAGTGGAGTCACCGTTCGACGTGAGTTTGCGGCTTTCCTCAGAGTCTTCTGCAGTCGGTACGCCATCACCACGACCCAGCGATGCACCCCTTGGTCGCCTGCCAGTGATACTCTCGGACTCTGACAGTGAATAAACAGCAAGAACTTCTCCACTAGACCACACGGGAATTTTGAGTGTTGTGCAGTGAAAAAAACGGTGTGTTGTGTTAAGGTTTTCGAAATGAGAGAAAAGACTCAGTGGAAACAACATTTAACGTAACTAACCTTCTTTGTTTTGGCTTTGGAAAATAAAAAAAACTTGGGAAAAGTTAATGTGCAACACTAAATTATACTGGAACATTATTTGGACTAAAGTGAACACTGTGAAGAGAACGGACTTCTGTGTGTTATTGACTAGGTTCAGTGCAAGACTTCAGGAAGAGTGCACTGCAAGTGCTTCAGGAAATCGTTCTTACTGTCAGAGTCCGAGAGGAGGCGGTTATTCATCGAGGTGGCCAGGGACTTGCTGTAAGTAGCCAGAATGTTTCATACTGTACTTTTTTCCATACTATACTTACCAGAATGTTTCATACTGTACTTTTTTCCATACTATACTTACCTCATGCATGTGCAGTAGAAATGTGTTTTTCAGAGTTAGGCTAGGTTAGGGTCCATAAGTACCAGAATGTTTATGAATGTATGAACATACTTCCAAACCCTCATTTTATGTTTCTTTTGCATTTATTTCAGTCATTTATGTGCCTTATTGATGTGATTTGGGTGTTAAATAAGTGCTATGCATGTCCAGAGGGAGTTGTATAGGTGTTTCTCTGAGTTAGGGTCCATAAGTACAAGTCCATAAGCTGGGGCCCAATATCCGGACGAAACCAATAACCGAACCTACCGATGGCTCTATTACTCCGGATATTGGAGTGATTACTGTATATGGAATTTTCCACTGACCTAAACTGCGTCTGCATGTTAGATGACGTGGCGAGGATGGAAAGATCTTCATGTAAAGCAGATGTGGAATTAAGATATTTACATAGTTAAAGGGAAAATTTGGTTTAACTTTAATTTAATTAAAACTAAGATTAATTTGTTAGATTCGCCCTGTACATATCATGACGTAATCTAACTGTATTTAGTACTGTAATTACTGTAATTAACAGTTGGCAACCTACCATTCTATGAGGGAGGTAGAGCCTGCCACACAAGACACTCTTCTCGTAGTCATAGCCAAGTTAGCACAGTTGTACATAAGCACCTTAAGGACGCTTGACTGCTCAAGAAATTACACAAAGCAGCCCCATCGTCATCGGTTGTCCGACACTCCCTCTTCATTAGCTAAGTAACCTTTACGAATTGGCCAATTCAAGGGGGGGATTAGCTAAGAGAGAGAAGAAAAATAGGTATTGTAGGTGAGTTAAGGTTAAGTTACGGTTCACCTAACCCTATGAGACTTATTTGAATTTACTTAAGAACAACTTTAGGGAAGAGTGACGACCTACAAGTTGTTTATTAGGAAATACCAGAAATTTCTTACATAGCGGTGCCCCGACAGGGATACCGACTTGTATACATTAAATATTTTTCACATTTTGGTGCCCAGAGAGAGGGCCCCGATTTGTTTACCAGAACCTCCAAATATTTTTCACAACTGACTTCTTTTCTACCGAAAACCACAACTTTACTCTTCCTACATTCACCTTTAGATTCCATTTGTTACACACTCTCCCAAACTCATCCACCAAGCCTTGCAGCTCCACTTTGTCTTTACTTAACAGCACAGTATCATCAGCAAACAACTGTACAGGGAGTTTTCAAACACTGCCTTCTCTCATTAGGGCCACTCCAATATCCACTGCCCTACCTTGTACCACTTTTAAAACCCCATCCACATACAGATTAAATGACCATGGAGACATAACACATCTCTATTTCAATCCAACCGTCAAATTGAAAAATTCACTCAATTCAATATCCACATGCACTGCAGCCTTAGCACCCTCATACATACTCATCACAGCATTCAACAACTTCCCATCTACTCCGTATATTCTTAATACTTTCCACAATCCTTGTCTATCCACCCTGTCATATGCTTTCTCCAAATCCATGAAGGCTGCATATAACTTCTTTCCCTTCTCCAGAAACTTTTCCAATGAAGATCTAAGAATGAATATCTAATCTAAACAACCTCCTCCCTTTCTAAAACCTCCCTTTTCGCCTCCAACTAATTCCTCTGTTATTTCCCTAACTCTGTCAATAAGTATTCTACCATATACTTTTCCTATTAAACTAAGAAGACAAATGCCCCTATGATTACCACACACTTCTTTTCCCCCTTTTCCTTTGTACAGGGGAATAATTATACCTGACTTCCAATCCTCTGGGGTTCTACCTTCCTCCCAGGCCAACCTGCACATTTTCCACATCCATTCTACTACTATCTCTCCCCCATGCTTCAGCATTTTACCACACACTCCATCAATTCCCGGGGCTTTCTCCATTTTGACTTCCTTCATTCCTCTCTTCTCACATCCCTCCTTCTCCCAGCCATTCGCCAGCCACTTGTACTCGCATTACTTTCATTCTCTATGTTCAATGATTCCTTAAAGTGCTCTCTCCATCTGTTCAATTTTCCTCCCTTCTCCACTAGTAATCTAACATTTTTAACTTTCACTCCCTGACTAACTTTTTGACTTCCTGTCTAAGTCTCTACCTCTTTCCAGAACATTTTCTTACATTCCCTTCACTTTCTACTCAACTTCCTTCCGATTTCCTCATCCACTCTCTTCGTACTCTCTCTTCCTCTCTACATATAACTCTCTCTTCCGTCTCTCAACTTCTTCCATGCCCCTGTTTCTCATCCACTCACTACATGCATTCTTCTTTTGTGCCACAGTCCGTCTTACCTCTTCATTCCACTACGATGTTCCCTGCACCCCACTTCGTTTTCTCTTCACTCCACACAGCACTTCACATGCTGCACAGATTTATTCTGTGAATATCTTGCACACACCTTCCACATCCCCCATCTGCTCCAAACCTTATTTACCCAATCACTCCTCCACTTCTCTCATATATTCTGCATATTCTGCCCTTTTTCCATCCTCTTGTAATCTTTCCATCCACCCTGTATGAATTACTTCCTCCTGTCCTCCCCTTCTTTTATTTCTCCATTTCAATTGGACCTTGATTCTTACCACCACCAAGTGGTGGTCTGAAAGTCCACTCACCCAACCTCTAGATGCTCTTCTTTATTTCATAAAAATCACAGAAATTTTCTATATATAATATTTAAATATTGTCCTCGAAGCTGCTTTTCCCAATCTATTTCTAAGAAGTACTGTACTTCTTCAGGTCACGATAGTTGCCCTTTTTGTAGTTTAGACTCTTTTTGTAACCCTCATTACTGGTAAGTATGTCATTTGCATTCCTGAAGTTGCAATCTAATACTGCATGGTTGCTTTTGCCGAAATGAGGTTAATACATTATATTTTCAATAATTTTCTTGCCTAGTACATGTAAGATCTAGTACTGATGGATCATCAGGTCCTCTTTTTCTGATGTTTTCCTTTACATGTTGTGTTAGGAAAAACTGCACAAGATCCAGGAGCTTTTGATCCCAACAGCTTTCTTGGATTCTTACATCTAGTGTGTTCCAATTCATATTTGTACTGAAATCTCCAGTTAATATAATTCTTTCAGATTTCTCTTCCATTCTATGTAGTAATGTTCTTAAACTCTGAATTGTACTTTTTGCCATGTCATCATATTCGTCTCTTTCCCATGTGTTTGTTTTGGGTGGCATGTATAAATCTGCCAAAATTAATTTTGCTCTAAGTGTGTTACTCTCTCATGCAATCAGTTCTACTTGTGAGGGTATATCTATTTTTATTTCTTTCACCTGCAGATTTTTCTTTGTTAAGATTATAATTCCTCCTCCTTTTCTTAAATTTCTGTCTCATCTCCATATATTGTATTCCTCTAAGTTTAGGGTTTTGTTTGATATCTTTGGGGTTAATTTTGTTTCAGTTAGGCAAATAATAATTATGTAGTTCCATTTCTCTGGTATAGTCTTTCATCTCTAATAATTCTGACACCATTTCATCTACATTCAAGCACATCAACTTAATCATCTTGGTTACATACTTGTCATAACTTGAGTCTACTACCTTCACTCTTTTCATTCCCTGCTGGTTATGTATCACTTTTGTACCTGCAATCCTATTACTTTGTAAAAAAAATTTACTCCTCTCTTCCTCCGATCTTTCCTCGTTCTTTGTTTTTGCCTCCTCCCTCTTCTCCTTCAGTATTCCTAATTCCTCTTGAGTTAGGCATCTTATTATCCATACTTTTTAAAATTCCTCTTTTTTCCATGAGTTTGTTTGCATTTTTTAGTATTTCTTCCACAGTGTTCACACTCTGGAAAATTACTTTCAGGGGCCTACTTATTTCTCTCATATTTCCCTAGCCTTTTGTGTTATTCTATGTCTTTCTCACAGATTTCCTCTGATACTTCCTTCAATGCACTCATTATATTTGCCATCTCCTTCTTGTCTCTCAAAATTTTGTTTTTATTGCTTCTTCATCTCTATTAGTGATTACTAAAGATTTGTTGATATCTGCTTAACCCTTTAACCGCGGGCATTGTTTTGCCCCGACTGGCCTCCCCCGCGGGGGTTTCAGTCAAAATGTAAACAAACTTTAAACCTTTATAACTCTGCACAGAATAAATCTAGAGCGAAAAATAAGGTACCATTAGAAAGTACTAACCTTCGGCTTTGCAATGATGTAGGTTTCATGATTTCGTTGACTATCACTGGATGGGCAGTGCCGTTAGAAGTGAGCGATCTAAAATCACTATTTTTCGCTCACACACCATTACCTTCACTCACACCATTAACAAATGCCAACCTCATTCTGATAATAATACTATAAACATATATGAACACTGCACATACGATAAACACCCACTCTGTGTTCACTGAGGCAGGTAAATGGCACTGTAATTGCCCGCACTTCATTGCCACATCAGCGGTGTTGTAATCACTATTTTTCGTTCACACACCATTACCAAATGCCAACCTCATTCTGATAATAATACTATAAACATATATGAACACTGCAAATACGATAAACACCCACCCTGTGTTCACTGAGGCAGGTAAAAGGCACTGTAATTGCCCGCACTTCACTGCCACATCAGCGGTGTTGTAATCATTATTTTTCGTTCACACACCATTACCAAATGCCAACCTCATTCTGATAATAATACTATAAACATATATGAACACTGCACATACGATAAACACCCACTCTGTGTTCACTGAGGCAGGTAAAAGGCACTGTAATTGCCCGCACTTCACTGTCACATCAGCGGTGTTGTAATCACTATTTTTCGCTCATACACCATTACCAAATGCCAACCTCATTCTGATAATAATACAGTAATCCCTCCAATATCCGACGTAATAGAGCCATAGGCAGGTCCGGATAGTGGTCCTGTCCGGATATTGGGCCCCAGCTTATGGACTTGTACTTATGGACCCTAACTCAGAGAAACACCCATACAACTCCCTTTGGACATGCATTGCACCTATTTAAGACCCAAATCACACCAATAAGGGACATAAAAGACTTAAATAAAGGCAAAAGAACTATATAATGAGGTTTTAGAGGTGAGTTTATACAATATTAAACATTCTGGGTACTTACAGGTCCCTGGCTCCTGGACTGGTTTGAACCGCCAGTTTGCAGTCCACAGTTAATCCTCTGCACTCTAAATTCTAATTTCTTAACACTGCACAACACTGTAAATTCCTGTGTGTTCTTGTGGCGAGGTATTGCAGTTTATTCACTGTTTATTCACAAAAAACAAGCACCTGTGGCTTTCACTGCTATGAGCGTCTGCTCTCGATCGGAGTTAGACTGTGACTGTTGATGATGGTGGGGTAACAGAGTTGCCAGATCGCAATGGCCACATTACCAATCTCCTCAACTTTCATTACCAAATTTAACTTTTCGTTACCAAATTCGTAAAGCTAGCATTTATTCTTCACTAATTATATATACAAGTGGAAATACATGTAATCACTCTCCTTATAATTAACACCATGTTGATTATTTTCACGCTATGTAGGGTAGCAGATTAATCAGAGAGAGCAAACAATCCACCATCTCCAGCCTGTGTATCCTCATACATGTGAAAAATCCATTTGGTAATGCATTATTCTGATTCATTACCAAACGAATTTTTCATTACCAACTTGGTCCACACTTGGTAATGAAAAATACCAAATGGCAACCCTGACAGGGGAGGAGGGAGGAGGGAGGGGGGAGGAAGGAAGGGGTGAAGGGACCATGGTGTAACAGCTGTTTGGTGCCAGGCGGCAATTTCAAATTACGGGTGGGAAAAAAGTCAGATTTTTTTCGAATTTTTTGCGGTTTTTGGCCCATTTTGGGAATATTGGATCCCAGGACGATTATGTCCGGTTAGTGGGGATGTTCAGATATTGGGTGTTCGGATATTAGATGGATTACTGTACTATAAACATATATGAACACTGCACATACGATAAACACCCACTCTGTGTTCAATGAGGCAGGTAAAAGGCACTGTAATTGCCCGCACTTCACTGCCACATCAGCAGTGTTGTCACTCACACAGCTGGACAGATACTGATGCGTGTTGGTCAGGGGTGGGAGTTGGAGGCCCGGGGGGTGGGAGGAGGGAGGTGGGGGTCGGCTGGAGTGAAAGAACTTAATTGCTACTCTCCCTTGAAACAATTGGCGCACGGAAAAAATGCGGGGTATTCAAAATATTCACAAACATTCGAGAATGATACCCGCGGTTTGGTTCAGCTTTTGCAATGTCATTCTGAGATGACACCCGCGGTTAAAGGGTTAATCTTTTACCAATTCTGGGTTGCATGCGTGCATGCATGCATGAGAGAGAGAGAGAGAGAGAGAGAGGTGGTTTGTGTCTCTCAGGTCTCCATGGCACCATCTCCCACATTTATCTTCTCTCCTTAATTTCTCCTCTTGTCTGTTGAATCAGTGCTGCTTTGCGTGACTCCCTCCCTGTCCCCCTGCCCTCACCCACCCCTACTGCCTGGCCTGCGCTCTCCACTCACGCTGTGTCTGTTGCCCTGGATGCATCTCACCACCTCACCCTCCTGCATTACCTTCCTGCATATGTGATGTTTGATTTCCCATTTTTTAGCAGCAGTATTGTTTATGGTGGTAGGTGGTGGCGACCATCATCCACTCACTTGATGTAGTGCTGCCTACTTCTTCCTTAGCCTTTATCATTCTTTTTCTGTGCCTGCCCTCCTCTCTTCCTATTTCTCCCATCTTTCCTGTCACTTACTGCTTTTCTTTCCTTTACAGGTGGCTTTACATTGAGTGACAAGTCAAGTGGTTTCCTGCAAGCCAAGAAACCATTTACAACACTGGGTGGTAACCATATAACCAAACCATACGTGCTCCCTACGTGTCAACAAGTGGGTTAGTGGAGGGTTAGTGCCCCTCCCCGTAGGACAAATAACTCAGAGTCAAATGGCCACCCCTTACGGGATTATGGCGTCTGGCAATACATAGATAGACAGTATTGTTTATCAGGAGGAGGCAGTGGCTCAGTCAGTAGAGAGATGGCCTGCAGTCCTAACGGACCCAGGTTCAAATCCCTGCTGGGGTAGGAAACAGTTTAAGGATCTGAATTTAATAAAATTAGACTTTACTGATCTACCAGAAGACCCGCCGACATGTCGTAAAAATACCCCCGCTAATACCAATACACCAGTCCTGTATGAGACAACCCTAGCATGTATTCAATATGGACGGTGGGTGCTAATGCCAAAGTGGTGCCTTGTAGAGGTGTATGGAATGTAGGAGGACTACTGGGCCTTGTGAGAAGGCTATGAAGCCTATGCCCAGAGTCAGACACATAAAAATAAATAAATTAAAAAAAAATAAATATAAAAACTATGGTGTCTCTGTGTCAGTTTCCCTCTTGAGTAAGTTAGGTATACAGGTAATTATGAAAATTTGGGTTTGGGCCTGGAACACATCTCCGGATTTTCTCTGTATCTGATGGGGAAAACTGCTTTGAAATCCAGCATATTCACTGACAAAACACTCCCATCAGTACACAACACCACCAGATATTGGGGTATGCCTGTATATTCAGAATAGAAAAACTTTCAAACTGAAGAGTTACATAGAGTCTCTACTCACCCTTTCACTACTATGACTCTTTCTTTAGCTGAACAAAACTGTCTGGAGGAAGAAGGAATACAGCAACAAAATTAAAGTCAAAGATGCACCCAGGCAAAATGCTTCTTTGTGTGAAACACTTGTAAGAGAGACATGATTATAGAAAATGAAACAGGGGTCAAATGCACTTTCAGTACATAGTCATATCTGACTTCAAAACAACTTTGCAATGAATAATGAGTATATTTAACCCCTTAAAAGCGGATCGTCGCGTTTGCGACGCTCGGCGAAAAGGACATAATGGCGGATTGTCACGTTTGCAATCCTAGTAAATTTTGAATAACCGCGGGCAAGCAGGCTCCAGCTGGTATTGTCTATCAGTACCACCACCCTCTAGCTACAACTAGCATACTTTACCTTTGTACTACTGACCTCAGTTGTTGCCAAGTATCGCGTTTTCCCCCCGTCCCCCCCCACCACGGCCCGGCCAGCCTGGCTGTGATACATGGCAGCGCTCTGAGCGCTCAGAACTGTAAATCTGCGCTCTCCTCTCACAAGCAGTTTATGCTAATAGGAAACGCTTGTTTCCCCAGTTGTAACACTAGCTTCTTTTCTCACGGTTTGCCCCTGTTTAGCGTCAGTTTACTGCAGGCTTTCAAAGTGACATTATGGCGAGTTCTAGCTCTTCCCAGTCAGTGCAAGCGGCCGACAGGAACGAGAATAAAGTGGCGGGCGTAAGGTAGAATAAAAAGCGAGCCGTGGTGATCTTTTGGGAAGTAATATGATTGAAAATAATGTAGTATACATGGTTTTAGCTGTGAAAATGGAAATGTTTGTTGAGTGACGGGAAGACCGCCGCCACAGTGCATGTCGGCCGTACGCTCCGTTGATTTTAGCCTTATTTTCAGTGCTTATTGCACAAATACGGAATCCTAACTACCTTTACGTTGTAGTATAAAGTTTACTGTGACAGAATGAGGCTATGGTAGAGGGGAAACCGGGTTGCTGGAGGTGTGAAAGTGAAGATTTGGTTACCCAACTTTGCAAGTCTCCACAAGTCCTTGGGTAGTCCACGAAGGCTCAACACCTGTCTCTGGAGAAAGCTGAATGTAAGTACAATCTGCCATACCAAGTATAATGTTCTAGGGTTAATCTCTGATTTTTGGCGAATATTTTCCTACAGGTACTCAGACCGCGATACAACCCCCCCAATCGGGGAGGAACGACTGTACACGGCCGCGTTTAAGGAGTTAATTGAAAAAGGTGTTACAGGCAATTCATCAGGAACTTAATCTATTGGCCTAACACATATTTTTAAATTTAATATTGCTATGTCCAGATAATTAACCCTGTTCATACTACAGTATTTTTTTTTTTTTTTTTAATGTGAGGAAGAAGGAACCAAAGGCAAGGTGCCTGCAAAACAGTTCCTTCTAAGAAAAAAACAAAAACAATACAAAAGAGAGCCAAATTCAAGATCCGTTCATTTCGAGAAGCCTGGACGCACTGCATTTGAGAGACTGGAGATCATAGGAAGTAGGAAATACAGACAGAGGGAGACAGTTCCAGAGTTGACTTGATGCTTAAATGAAGGACTGGGAGAATTGGTTAACTCTTGCATTGGAGAGTTGGACAGAAAAGGGATGAGAGTTTGTTACTAGACATGTGCTATGCACCCATCGTAGAGGTGGAGGGATGCAAGCAGACAGTTCAGAGGAGCAGTGACCATTGAAGCAGCGATACAAAAGAGATAAAGAGGCAACTGTGCGGCAAAGAGACAGAGGTTGAAGGGAGCCAGTAAGAGGAGGAAAGTTAATGAGACGAAAAGCCTTTGACTCCACCCTATTGAGAAGAGATGTATGTGGGGAGCCTTCCCACACATGAGAGTTGTACTCTATACAGAGGCAAATAAAACCCATGTATAAAGTCAACAACTACGCTGGGATAAAGAAGGAACGGAGTCGGCTTAGCACACCAAATCTCTTGGGAGCAGATTTTACAAGAGATGTACTATGATCTCTCTAAGATAAGTCCCGAGTGAATGAAACACCAAGCATGTCCAAGGATGATGCAGGATTGAGCTGGATGCTATTAAACATTAGTGGGTATTCCTGAGGAAGATTTTCTCAGGTTGATAGGTGTAAAAATTGAGTCTCTGATGCATTAAAAACAAGATTATTTTTACCCCAGTCAGAGATACGAGCCAAGTTAGACATTTGGTGTGCCGTACCCACATCCCTTGTTTGTTGAAATAACTGCTCAGATGGACATTGCAGGAACCAAATGGAGAGGTGAAGGGTGGAATCATCAGCATACAAGTGGACAGGGTTAGATGTACAGCTCAGATCATTGATGAATAAAAGGAACAGAGTTGGTGGTAGTTGGTTCTTTAAGAGGAGTAGACTGTAGCACCAGTCGAGCAGGGCAGTACTCCCAAGCTGGATGGAAAGCTGATGAGAGAGAGAGCTGGAGCTCCCGTTTCATCAGCCCTCGGGACTAGGTCCTGACCATCCCCCTTTGCTGAACTTTTTCAGTGTCTCAGTAACACAGAGAGCAGGCCAGCACGCTCTCCAATACAATGTTTCTCTAACTATCAACACCAAATTACATGCACAGTACACACTACACTTCCTTTCCAAAAATTAAAAAAATCACGGCAGAGTAACACGTAGCCTCGGAGTCCCCAGAGGAGGGGACCATAAATGCCCCCACCTTCTGCCCCTCTCCCGGTGATGATTCAAGCTGCCTGGAACCACTGTCTGACTCTCTTCTTCTTCATTTCTGCAACATTCGCGGCCATTCCTCTAACTTTCGCTCTGTTGAACAAAACCTCTCTTTCTCTAAACCTCACCTTCTTTTTCTAACTGAGACTCAGCTGTCTGAGGTCACTGACAGCAGACCCTTTTCTGTATCCTCCTACTTTCTCTACACTCATTTCAAAACCAAAGTTGGCTGTTGTGTTTATATACGCAACGACTTGTTCTCGTGTTCTTGAATTCAATTCTTCTGAATTCTCTACACTCTGCCTCTGGTTTTCCAGTCATTCTCTGACTAAATATATCTGCGCTGTTTACTTATCGCCTAATTCTACTGACTATCAAAAATTCTTTGACTATCTTACTTCTACGATGGAATGTGTTTTATCCATTTCTCCTTTGTCTGAAATCTCCATTCTAGGAGACTTCGATGGTTCACCACCACCTTTGGCTCTCCTCTCCTTTCACTGATCCACCTGGTGAACATGCCCACACCTTTCCTATCCTTAATGACCTAGAGCAGCTTGTACAGCACCCTACCCGTATCTCTGACTGCCTTGGAGAGAGCTCCAACATACTTGACCTCTTCCTTACAACTAATCCTTCTGCTCCGTTGGGCTCCTCCGATCACAATCTTATCACCTTAATCTATCCTATCGCTCCGGTATGGCCTGTGGACCCTCCAAAGAAACGTCATCTGTGGCATTTTGGAGCTGCAGATTGCGAGGCTCTCAGACAGTACTTCCTTGATTTTCCCTGAGCCATCAGAGTGTGCCTTGCACATTACGGAGGTTCTTTTCTCGGGCATGGAAGCACACATTCTCCTCTCATATCCTTTGACTAATGCAAGAAAGCCTTGGTTTAATCACGCTTGTTCTAATGCTGTCCGCAACAAGGAAAGGGCCTACAAAAGGTACCAGAGCCACCCCACCCCTGAATCACATCTTTTATACATTTTTCCCCGGAATCATGCTAAGTCTGTTTTTCACTCTGCTAAAAATAATTTCATCCATACTACATGCTCTCAACTCTCCAACTTGAATTCTTCCCACTCCTTCTGGCACCTTGCCAAAATTCTTTCTAACAACTTTACCTTATCATCCTTCCCTCTTCTTTTCTACTTTGATGGCTCTGTAGCTATTCCTTCTACTGATAAAGCAGATCTCTTCACTCAGACTTTCTCCTCCAATTCCACCGTAGACAATTCCGGTGCTGTTCCTCTATCACTTCCCCCCTCTGACTTCCTCATGGCTGACATTAAAATTTCTTCAGCTGATGTATTTTCTGCCATCACAGACCTCAATACCAATAAGGCATATGGGCCTGATGGAGTCCCTCCTGTTGTTCTCAAGAACTGTGCTTCTATGCTTACACCCTGCCTAGGCAAACTCTTTCGCCTTTGTCTATCAACTTGTACCTTTCCTTTTTGCTGGACTTTTGCTCTCATTCAGCCAGTCTCAAAGATGGGTGACTATTCCCAACCCCCTATTTATCGTCCAATTGCTTTAACATCCTGTATTTCAAAAGTTTTCAAGTCAATTTTTAACCCGAGGCGTCCTGTCGACGTATGGGTACGTCGCAACGTTTTGTCACAGCTGGACCCGTCGACGTACTGGTACGTCGCGCAATTGCAAGGTTCATAATTTGCACAATTTTCAATTTTAGAGTGATTTTTGGTAGGTATACATGGGACACCTTCCTCTATTCCTCTACAAGATGCCAGGCAGGGACAATGCCTTATCCTGCATGACCTCCCCCCCCCCCTCCACACGCCATTGTCTCGGCAATTCACCTGTTACCAGTGACCTGGCCAATAAAGGCATTCAGGGCCAGAGTGATTCCCCAATCGATGATAATGTGGAGGACAAAGTTTACATAGCATTAGAGGAAGAAACAGTCAGAAATGATGATCAGGTAATGTCACCAAAAAAGGTCAGGTATGTTGATGTGTTAGTGAGTGAAACAATGCTTATATTGCCTAAATTACTGTTTGAAAACCAATATACTCTCGTACCAAATAAATTTGTACCAAATAAATAAATAAATACCATTTATGAGTGGTGTGGAATAGTTACCCTCCCATAGAACTCGTTTTCTTTGGAGCCAGCCTGATAGAAAACCCAGTAAGGTAAGGGGTACTGCTATCTGTATCGAGTATTTAAAACCTCAGGTGAGCGATTTCTCTATGAATTTTCGATGTTTCTCACCAAAAGTGGAGGTTTGAGCCAAAAAATTTTTTTTCCAAAATTGGTCGGGACTGGGGGGAGTCAGTGGTGGAAAATCGGTCAGGACGTGACGGGTTAACCCCTAAGGTATGCAGTTCTCCAGCCTCGACTGCCCCCAGGCTGCAAAAAAGGCCTATTTTTTGACTTTCTCAAAGGTTAAAAGTATTATGCCCGATTTATAGAGCTTGAATTTACACACCTGAAAACGCAAACCCCACCCTCCTAGACCCAATAGTTACCGAGATATGGCCCGTCAAAGTTTATAATAGTTACCCGTCACGGTCCCGGCAAGAAAGAAAATATGCCGCTCGCACCTGTTTTCCTCGCAAAAATATGTACAAAAATCACCAAAATTATTTTTTTTTTGGTATGTATTGATGTTATAAACCACTGTAATGTGCTTAGAAAAAAATTAAAATGGTGACAAACCCCCCCAATAAATGATAAATAGTACAAATTATCCTCTCCTCCCCACATCTCCATTCCCCTCCCTCCCCTTCCCTTCCCTCCCCTCCTCTTTCCTGCCCTCCCCTCGCCTAACTTCCCCTCCCCCCTCCCCTCCCCGCTGAGCTGTCAAATCTAGCTACGGAAAATGGTCATGAACCCCCCAATAAAAATATGATAAACAGTAAAAATTATCCTCCCCTCCCCATACCTCCAGTCCCCTCCCTCCCCTCCTCTTTCCTCCCTTCCCTTCCCTCCCCTCACCTAATCTCCCTTCCCCCCTTTCCCCTCCCTCCTCCCCTCCTCCCTTTCCCCTCCCTCCTTCCCTCCCCTCTGAGCTGTCAAATCTAGCTAGTTTTCGTTTCGTTTCTTTTCGTTTTTGAAGGCTCCAACATGTTTGCATGCATCGGCATAAAATAAAATTTCTCTTTCGAGTGGGTTTCGAATAAAGACAGCTAGAATAATTGTGGTGTGCATATCTGTATGCAAAGACACGAACAAATTACAGGTAATGATTCAAAATCATGCGCCATCAAGCATAAAAAATACGCAATATTCGAGGCTGGGGAGGTAAAGATACTGCGTGCTAGGGGGTGGGAGTGAGGGTGGGGGGTTTCGGGTGGTTGTGGAAGGTGGTAAGGCCAGGAGGGGGAGTATGGGGATGGAGGGATGGGAGGAAACTACCACCAGACAAAGGAAGGGCCCCAGTGGAGTACGAGGACATGGAGGGAGAGTAGGGGGGAAAAACGCTCCCTCAGTCATGGGGGGATTCACATGGGAGAGGGGTGATGTATGAGGAGGGTGTGGGAGTGGTGGTGGTGGTGATTAGAGCAGTGGGAGGTAGGGTAGCAACAAGGTAGTGGGGAAGAGGGACGTGGCGAGAGGGAGATGGGGGGTACACACCCCACCACCTGGGTACAGGCCTGGGACCCCCCTCCGGTGTGTCCAACACTTAGTTCTCATTGCTTAGAAGCCATCTGCGTCACAGTTGGGGTGGAGCCAACTGCCGCCAGTTTTTTGTGGATGTTGCATGATGCTCGTCCTTTTAAGAAATTGCGCAAAAAGCCCGATCGATGAGAATAGTACTTTAGGGGTTAATAAAAAAATTTTAAAGCATCTTTCCTATCCCAACCTTCTTTCTGATCGTCAGTATGGGTTCTGTCAGAGACACTCCACTGGCGATCTTCTGAGCCACCTTTCAGACTCCTGGTCATCCTCCTTTCGGGACTTTGGCGAAAGCTTTGCCATTACACTTGATATCTCAAAGGCTTTCGATCAAGTCTGGCATAAATCTTTAATTTCCAAACTGCCCTCTTACGGTTTCTAGCCTTCTATCTGTGCTTTCATCTATAACTTCCTTTCTGGTCGTTCTATAGCCGCTGTTGTAGATGGCCATCGTTCTTCTCCTAAACCTATCAAAAGTGATGTTCCTCAGGGCTGTGTCCTATTACCAACTCTATCCTTTTATTCATCAATGACCTTCTAAGCTGTACATCTAACCCTAACCACTCATACACTGATGACTCCACCCTTCACTTTTCCATTCAGTTCCTGCAATGCCCATCTCAGCAGTTACTTCAGCAAACAAGGGATGAGGCTATGGCACACCTAATGTCTGACTTGGCATGTATCCCTGACTACGGTAAAAATAACATAGTTGCTTTTAATGCATCAAAGACTCAGTTCTTACACTTATCAATCAGACAGAATCTTCCTCAAGTACACCCTATCTATCTATCTATCTATCTATTGCCAGACGCCTCAATCCCGTTTGGGGTGGCCACAAACAAATCGCCTCCAAGTCGCCCTGTCCCACGCCATTTCACTGCCCTGCTCCCAACTCACACCCCCCTCTCTCATATACCTCTCCACCCCATCCCTCCATCTCATCCTCGGCCTCCCCCTCCCTCTTCCCCCCTCCACCTCACTCACATACACTCTCTTCGTCAGTCTTTCACCCTCCATCCTCTCCACATGGCCAAACCACCTCAGTGTGCTCCTAATAACGCTTCCTATCACATCCACATCCACACCACAACGCTCCTTTATATCCTCATTCGTCAGCCTGTCTCTCCATGTGACTCCACAGGCTCCTCTTAAATAATTTAACTCATTTCCACTGCTCTCACTCTTGACTTGTGTCCTTCCAACAACGTCCAAGCTTCACTTCCGTACGTTAGAGTTGGTATCACAATCCTGTCATGTAGTAACTTTTTCACTTCCATGCTCACTTCCCTGTTTCTTATCTCTGCTTTCAAAGAACCAGCAACCTTTCTTCCCTGCTGTACCCTTTCAAGCACTTCACCCTCCAAACCTCCATCCTTACTCATTACACTACCCAAGTACTTAAACGTACTCACATTTTCCAATTCCTCACCATCCAACCTCACTGTACATTCACCCACTAATGTTTAATAATATTCAGCTTAATCTTGCATTATCCTTGAATGTGCTTGGGGTTTCATCTACTCGGGACTTATGTTGGAAAGGTCATATTACATCTCTTGTAAAATCTGCTTCCAGAAATTACGTGTCCGAAGCCGACTCCATTCCTTCTATACCCCCGAACAATTGTTGACTCTATATAGGGGCTTTATCCGCTCCTGTGTGGAGTACAACGCTCATGTGTGGCGAGGATCCCCTCATACAGCTCTTCTCAATAGGGTGGAGTCAAAGGCTATTCGTCTCATTAACTCTCCTCCTCTTACTGACTCCCTTCAACCTCTGTCTCTTCGCCGCACTGTTGCATCTTTATCTCTTTTCTATCGCTACTTCAATGGTCATTGGTCCTCTGAACTGTCTGCATGCATTACTCCACCTCTACGACGGGAGCGTAGCACCCGTCTAGCAGCAAACTCTCATCCCTTTTCTGTCCAACTCTCTTATGCAAGAGTTAACCGTTACTCCCAGTCCTTCATTTATGCAATAGGTCAGCTCTGGAACTGTCTCCCTCTGCCTGTATTTCCTGCATCTTATAATCTCCAGAGTTTCAAACACAGTGTGTCCAGGCATCTCGAAATGAACGGATCTTGAATTTGGCTCTCTTGTATTTTGTTTTCTCTTGGAAGGACCAATAATTACAGGCTCGTGGCCTTTGGTTCCTTCTTCCTCACATTAAAGAAAAAAAAAAAGACAGAACCCTGAGGGACACCACTGTTGACAGATCTAAGAGAAGAACGATGGCCGTCTACAACAGCGGCTACAGAACAACCGAAAAGGAAGCTAGAGATGAAGGCACAGATAGAAGAATAGAAACCATAAGAGGGCAGTTAGGAAATTACAGATTTATGCTAGACTCGACTGAAAGCCTTTGAGATGTCAGGTGCAATGGCAAAGCTTTCACCAAAGTCCTGAAAGGAGGATGACCAGGAGTCTGAAAGTAGGTGAGAAAATTGCCAGTGGAGTGTCCTTGACAGAACCCATACTGAAGATCAGAAAGAAGGTTGTGATAGGAAAGATGCTTTAAAATTTTTCTGTTAAGAATAGACTCAAAAACTTTTGAGATACAGGATGTTAAAGCAATTGGACGATAGTTAGAGGGTTGGGAATGGTCACCCTTCTTTAAGACAGGCCGAATGAGAGCAAATTTCCAGCAAGAAGGAAAGGTACACATTGAAAGACAAAGGCAAAAGAGTTTGCCTAGGCAGGGTGTAAGCACAGAAGCACAGTTCTTAAGGACAACAGGAGGGACTCCATCAGGCCCATATTCCTTGTTAGTATTGAGGCCTGTGATGTCAGAAAATACATCAGCTCAAGAAATTTTAATGTCAGCCATGACGGAATCAGAGAGGAGAAGTGATGGAGGAACAGCACCAGAATCATCTAAGGTGGAATTGGAGGAGAAGGTCTGGCCAAAGAGATCTGCTTTATCAGTAGAAGAAATAGCTACAGAGCCATCAGAGTAGAAAAGAGGAGGGAAGGATGATGTGGTAAAGTTGTTAGAAAGGTTTTTTGCAAGGTGCGAGAAGGAGCGAGAAGAATTCGAGTTGGAGAGTTGAGAGGATTTAGTACGGATGAAATTATTTTCAGCAGAGCGAAGAACAGAATTATCACAATTCCGGGCAGAAACATAAATAAGATGTGATTCAGGGGTGGGTTGGCTCTGGTACCTTTTATATACCCTCTCTTTGTTGCAGACAGCATTAGAACAAGCGTGATTAAACTAAGGCTTTCTTGCGTTGGTTAAAGGATATGAGAAAGGAATGCATGCTTCCATGCCTGAGAGAATAGCCTCCAATGTGCAAGGCACACTCAGATGGCTCCTGGCCATAGAAACAATAATCATTCCAGGGAAAATAAAAGATGTACTGCCTCAGGGCCTCGCAATCCGCAGCTCCAAAGTGCCACAGTCAATGTTTCCTTGAAGGGTCCACAGGCCGTACTGGAGCAATAGGACTGTTTAAGGTAATAAGGTTGTGATCGGAGGAGGCCAATGGAGAGAGAAGATTAACACTGTAAGCAGAATAATCAGTTGTAAGGAAGAGGTCGAGTATGTTGGAGCTCTCTCCAAGGAGGTCAGGGATACAGGTTGACTGCTGTACAAGCAGCTCTAAGTGATTAAGGATAGAAAAGATGTAGGCTTGTTCACCAGATGGATAAGTGAAAGGAGAGGAAAGCCAAAAGTGGTGGTGAACCATCGAAGTCTCCTAGAATGGAGATTTCAGAGAAAGGAGAAATGGATAGAATATGTTCCATCAAAGAAGTAAGATAGTCGAAGAATTTTTCATAGTCAGTAGAATTAAGGGATAAGTAAACAGCACAGATACATTTAGTCAGAGAATGACAGGAAAGCCGAAGTCAGGGAGCTGAGAATGCAGAAGAATCAAGTTCAGGAACATGAGAGCAAGATACATCATTATGCACATATACACAACAGCCACATTTGGCTTTGAAATGAGTATAGAGCAAGTAGGAAGATACAGAAAAGGGTTTGCTATCAGTTGCCACAAACAGCTGAGTCTCGGTTATGTAGAGAAGGTGAAGTTTAGAGGAGGAGAGGTGATGTTCAACAGAGAGAAAATTAGAGGAATGGACATGAATGTTGGAGAAATGAAGAAGAAGTGAGTCAGCCAATGGTTCCAGGCAGCTCATTGAGTCGTCACTGGGAGAGGGGCGAAGAGTGGGGGCATTTATGGTCCCCCCCCCCCCCTGGAGATTCTGAGGCATGGTTAATGTGCGCCATTTTTCGTGTTTAGTTTTGAAAATGAAGTGTAGTGAGCACTGTGTATTTAGATTGGTCTGACAGTTAGAGAAACTTGTATTGGAGAGCATGCTGGCCTACTCTCTGTGTTACTGAAGCACTGAAAAAGTTCAGCAAAGGGGGATAGTCAGGAACTGGTCCCGAGGACTGATGAAACAGGAGCTCCAGCTCTCCCTGTCATCAGCTTTCCATTCACCTTGGGAGTACTGCCCTGCTCAAGTGGTGCTACATTCTACTCCTGATTGGGTCAGAAACAGCCTTGCACTACCAAATTTCTCTCTCTAAGCTAAATAAAATCATCTAAAGGTAGCAACAGTAACAGTATTGTATCATAAAAAATATGACATCATCAGATTTAAGTAATTAATCAGTGACCAATTTTAAATGAGATCTTGTACCTGACATGCAAGAAAGTGAAGAAATGGGTGAGAAATTGCTCTAATATTTGGTACAATACAATTTTTTCACCTTAAATTGGCCCAGATTTTGTTCCCTTGCAGCTTATTTCCTCTAAGTTACCTCAATCCTAATGGCATGATTAGGCAATACAGTAGCGGCTGTGGCTCAGAGGGTTTCAGTGCTCTGACAGAAGGGTCGGAGGCAGGGTTGGGTCCAAGTACAGGCTACTGTACTTAAGTCCAAGTCCAAGTACCCGTAAATTTTTCAAGTACAAGTACAGCCTTTTTCCAATTTACTTAAGTCCAAGTCCAAGTACACGTCATTGTACTTAAATACAAGCACAAGTATTTTATACCATACAAAAGTGCTCCTGTTTCGTAGAAGGAAATTAAATGATCATCACATTCTAAAGGATAAGTTATTACGGTAGAAAGTAGCGCATTAGAATATAAGTATACTTTATTAACCACACTGAGGTGGTTTGGCCATGTGGAGAGGATGGAGGGTAAGAGACTGATGAGGATAGTGTATGTGAGTGTGGTGGAGGGGGGGAGAGGGTGGGGAAGGCAGAGAATGAGATGGAGGGATGGAGTGGAGAGGTATATGAGAGAGGGGGGTGTGAGTTGGGAGCAGGGCTGTGAAATGGCGGGGGACAGGGCGACTTGGAGGCAATTTGTGTGTGGCCACCCCGTACGGGATTAAGGCGCCTGGCAAAAGATAGATAGATAGATATTAATCAAACCATTTCTTCTATGACAGGATATTAAGCCTACTTAATAATACCTTTATAAAGTCCAATGGAATATATAAATTTCTGTTAAATATAATGTACTTGATTACACTTGAAAGTACAGTGAGTCCTTCATATACGAAAGGGATAGGGACCAAAAAAACCTTTCGTATTTCAAAATTTCGTATATCAGAACGATTTTCCCATTGAAATACACATATAAATGGCAGGATGCGTCCCAGGACCCCCTCGGACCCACACCTAAACTTCACCCCCCCCCTATTAAGAAGTAAGCAATAGCTGTATACAATCGTAGAGAAGGTGGCCATATTCTTGTAAATCTCCTTTTTCTTCATCACAGTTCCAATGGCGGAAACAGCAAGGCCTAATGCATTTCCAATCTCCAAGACTCCCTGCCCCATGTCATGGGATCTTATAATTTTCAATTTCCTTTTTAGAATTAGAGTAAGGTGCTGCTGCTTCTTTGCAGAGAGCTCCCCCAATGCTGGAGATGATGCAGGGCGCTTGGGAGGCACGGCAAAACAATACGAAAAAGTGAAGGACTGCGAAAATACCCTCACATACAGCGAGGCTGTGAGGAGAGGAGGGACGTGGACTCAACTAAGAAGCATGTGAAAATTTGTTTAACAGAGAGGAGTTAGTTCGTTTTCTCTCGGCAAGCGAGTGTGGCACTATGCACCGTGCCCATTTTGAATTTTTCATACAGTATTCCATTAACCCCTTCATAGCTGCCATCAGTCAGACGTTCTCTTCACTCCACGCCGATGTTTACATGCTTATGTTACATGCGCCCCAATTTTGAGTAACTTTCTTTCAGCAAGAGAACATAATTTACCACCTTCAAAATAGTCAGAAAAATACAGAAGACAAACTAGAGGAATATGAACTGAATTGGTATGGTCTTTAGGCTGTATGCTTACACGAAAGATTATGGGTTTTATAAGTTTAAGAGACGACATGGAACAAAAGTATTTGCTAATCAGAAAAAAATTACTCTTTCGTCCCACATATTCTCGTAGGTTAGCATTCAGTTCCACATTCTTTGTTCAGTATCACTCTTCCCAATAAATTTCGAACTGACTGAGTACAGTTATTTCTGCTCCTTAGAGTTAGTGTACATTTACTGCTCATTCTTTTGTTTGTTCTTATGTGTATGTGTGAAAGAGAGAGGACTGATACAAACAATAATGTATTCCATTATGGCTTTTATAGCTGCTGGCCCTGAACAATGCCTTACTGTACTGGTGTCAGTGATGTTGAGTTAAGGTGAGCTATAAAAAACTGCGAGCAATTATGGGAAGGGAATGAGGGTCACTGGTGTGTTTACACAACCCTACTCTACCACCTCAAGCAGTCTGGCGTTCACAGTTCACTTCATCCCAGATGTTTTCGGCTAATGTAACACACATCCTAATTTTATTAATTCTTATATGAATTACAGCAAACCACAGGATGGGTTTAGGGGAAAAAATAATAAAAAAAAAAAAAAAGCCAGGTGTGCCAGATGTCTTTTCACATATGTAAGAAAAAGAAATTGATTGGCTGGGAGAAGGAGGGAGGTGAGAAGACAGGAAGAAATCAGTAGGATAGAAGTTGTGGAAGCAATGAAGAAAGTTAAATCAGGGAAAGCCCCAGGAATAGATGAAGTGTGTGGTGAAATGCTGAAGCATGGGGGAGAGATAGTAGTAGAATGGATGTGGAAGATGTGCAGATTGGCCTGGGAGGAAGGTAAGAGTTCTGGAGGATTGGAAGTCAGGTATAATTATTCCCTTGTACAAAGGAAAAGGGGAAAAAGAAGTGTGTGGTAATCATAGGGGCATTTGTCTGCTTAGTATAATAGGAAAAGTGTATGGTAGGATACTTATTGACAGAGTTAGAGAAAGAACAGAGAAATTAGTTGGAGAAGAACCTGGAGGCTTTAGGAAGGGAAGAGGTTGTGTAGATCAGATATTCATTCTTAGATCTTTAGTGGAAAAGTTTCTAGGGAAGGGAAAGAAGTTGTATGCGGCTTTCATGGATTTGGAGAAAGCATATGACAGGGTGAATAGACAAGGATTGTGGAAAGTGTTAAGAATATATGGAGTAGATGGGAAGATGCTGAATGCTATGAAGAGTATGTACGATGGTGCGAAGGCTGCAGTGCGTGTGGATGGTGAACTAAGTGAATTTTTCTCTTTGAAAGTTGGGTTGAAACAGGGATGTGTCATGTCTCCATGGTTGTTCAATCTGTACATGGATGGGGTAATAAAAGAGGTACAAGGTAGGGTAGTGGATGTTGGAGTGGCCCTGGTGAGAGAGGATTGTGTTTGGAAACTCCCTGTACTGTTGTTTCCAGATGATACTGTGTTGTTGAGTGAAGACGGAGGAGAGCTGCAAGGCTTGGTGGTAGAGTTTGGGAGAGTGTGTAAGAAACGGAATTTAAAGGTGAATGTAGGGAAGAGTAAAGTGATGGTCTTTGAGAGACATGAAGTCAGTGAATGTACAGCGAGGTTGGATGGTGAGGAATTGGAAAATGTGAGTACTGTACGTTTAAGTACTTGGGTAGTGTAATGAGTAAGGATGGAGGTTTGGAGGGTGAAGTGCTTGAAAGGGTACAGCAGGGAAGAAAGGTTGCTGGTTCTTTGAAAGCAGTGATAAGAAACAGGGAAGTGAGCATGGAAGTGAAAAAGTTACTACATGACAGTATTGTGATACCAACTCTAACGAACGGAAGTGAAGCTTGGACATTGTTGGAAGGACACAAGTCAAGAGTGAGAGCAGTGGAAATGAGTTATTTAAGAGGAGCCTGTGGAGTCACATGGAGAGACAGGCTGATGAATGACGATATAAAGGAGCGTTGTGGTGTGGATGTGGATGTGATAGGAAGCGTTATGAGGAACACACTGACGTGGTTTGGCCATGTGGAGAGCATGGAGGGTGAAAGACTGATGAAGAGAGTGTATGTGAGTGAGGTGGAGGGGGGAAGAGGGAGGGGGAGGCCGAGGATGAGATGGAGGGATGGGGTGGAGAGGTATATGAGAGAGGGGGGTGTGAGTTGGGAGCAGGGCAGTGAAATGGCGGGGGACGGAGCAACTTGGAGGCGATTTGTTTGTGGCCACCCCAAATGGGATTGAGGCGTCTGGCAATAGATAGAGATAGATAGATTTTAAAACTTTGGAAAAATGGTCCCAAGGCTGACCACGGGAGCACGCAAATATCTGAACCCACAGCCATAATCAGTTCTTCCTGATAATCTGTTATATTTTTCAGATTATTTCTGGGTTGGTAAATACAGTAAACGTTTCTTATTAAATCTGTTTCCCCGTAATTTTTAGCTGTTTTGGTGTGACAACTCTTGTTTATTTCGTTGACATAATAGCGGAAAGGACTGTTCATCCCTAAGTGTTTAACTAAACCTAGCCTAACGAAGCTTATCTATACCTAATAATTTTAACCTAACCTAACCTCCAGTTGGGAAATTGGGAAACAATATCCACCTTTGAGCACACTGAGTTTCTTCTACTGCGCTGGAAACGATTGTAGGGGAAAGTGACGATAATAATGGGAAGAAAATTTTTCAGCAAGAAAATGTAATTTGCCAAACTGAAAGTTGTCAGAAAATTACAGAAACAAGCTGGAGGATTATGAACTGAGTTGGAAAGGTCTTTCTGCTGCTTCAAGTGAACAATGAAAGACACAAGTGTCTTCCCAAAGTCTGACGAATATAGTGTGGAAAAATCGAACCATTTGAAACACGCACTAGTAGAAACAGGGTTTTCATTGTATTTCGCCTGGTGTAAATTTTCTTCAGACTGAACTGGGAAGATAGTTGTGTCTTTCATTGTACATTTACCAGTAAATAAATCAATCTAACTACTGTATTTCCAATTTCCTTTCAAGAGTGATAGTATGATGCTGTTTCTTCTTTGCACCTGGTTCCCCGGATGCTGGAGATGATGCAGGGCGCTGGGGAGGTATGGTGAAAATACAAAAAGGTGAAGAACAGCGAAAAACAGCGTAACTTACAGCGAAGCTGAAAGGAGAGGATGGATGTGACTCGACAGGGAAGCGCGCGAAAATGTGTTTACCAGATAGGGGTTAGTTCGTTTTCTCACCGCAAGCGAACGCAGAGCTGTGCAGCAAGCCCATTTTGAATTTTTCGCCTTTCCTCTTGTATCGTTTTTTGTACCGTCGAGACAGATACTTTCGTACTGTGGAATTTGTCCTACATTTATCGCTTTTGTACCATTGGAAATTCGTACTTCGAGTTTTCGTATTTCAAGGACTTACTGTACTTGGTATTTTTTCAAGTATTTAGGGTCTAAGTACAAGTATAAGTACAACCAAAATGTTAAACTCCTAGTACAAGTACAAGTACATGAAAAACTGTACTTCAGTCCAAGTACCAAGTACAAGTACTGTATTTGGACCCAACCCTGGTCAGAAGTTTGAGTCCACTCAAGGTCATTGGTAGACACCAGAAAGGGGATCTGGTCATATAGTGCTACACTCTCTAAAACCAAATTCTCTACCCAGGGGCAACGCCTTAACCCTTATTGAAAAAAGGGAACACGGCGTTTAGAAAATAAATTAATTAATTAAAAAAAAAATACTGTACTACTGCTCAACATCCTTTCCATAACACTTCCCAGAACTAACACCACATCTTTCTAACTATCTATCTATCTATGTTCTGTATACCCAAATGCCTTAACCCTTTAACCGCGGGTGTCATCCCAGAATGACATTGCAGAAACTGGACCAAACCGCGGGTGTCATTCTCGAATGTTTGTGAATATTTTGAATACCCCACGTTTTTTCCGTGCGCCAATTGTTTCAAGGGAGAGTAGCTATTAAGTTCTTTCACTCCAGCCGACCCCCACCTCCCTCCTCCCACCCCCGGGGCCCCCACCTCCCACCCCCCGGGCCTCCCACCCCACCCCTGACCAACACGCATCAGTATCTGTCCAGCTGTGTGAGTAACAACACCGCTGATGTGGCAGTGAAGTGCAGGCAATTACAGTGCCTTTTACCTGCCTCAGTGAACATAGGGTGGGTGTTTATCGTGTGCAGTGTTCAGATATGTTTATAGTATTATTATCAGAATGAGGTTGGCATTTGGTAATGGTGTGTGAGCGAAAAATAGTGATTACAACACCGCTGATGTGGCAGTGAAGTGCGGGCAATTACAGTGCCTTTTACCTGCCTCAGTGAACACAGAGTGGGTGTTTATCGTATGTGCAGTGTTCATATACGTTTATAGTATTATTATCAGAATGAGGTTGGCATTTGGTAATGGTGTGTGAGCGAAGGTAATGGTGTGTGAGCGAAAAATAGTGATTTTAGATTGCTCACTTCTAACGGCACTGCCCATCCAGTGATAGTCAACGAAATCATGAAACCTACATCATTGCAAAGCCGAAGGTTAGTACTTTCTAATGGTACCTTATTTTTCGCTCTAGATTTATTCTGTGCAGAGTTATAAAGGTTTAAAGTTTGTTTACATTTTGACTGACACCCCCGCGGGAGAGGCCAGTCGGGGCAAAACAATGCCCGCGGTTAAAGGGCTAATCCTGGATGGAGTAACCACAAACAAATTACCTCCTTGCCATCCTGTCTTCTGCCATCAGGCTGTCATTCCTCCATCTCATACTACTGCCACTCACAGCACCATATCCTAGTGTTAATCTCTTATTACATTTCAGCATTCAAGGTAGGGTGGCACATTTAGGTCAAGGTGAACAGACCATATAACAAAAGAAAAACATTTCAAAAGATATTTCAATATATATCCTGTATATATATATATATATATATATATATATATACTGTATTACCAGATAAGATTTCCGGTGGAAGTCCTGCTAGAGAGGCTGACGGTATCATCTTATCTTCCCTCTTCGTGTTTTCGAGTACATTCTGTAGAAAAAGAATAAATATATACATTGTAAATAAAAAAAATAAAAAAAAAATGTATCATTCCCTTGTTTATCTTGAGATAAAATTGTAGATCAGACTATGGTGGTAATGAAGACAGTCCTAGAAGGTTTGATGAGGGACAGTGAATGTTGATGATATGCAGTTTGGATTTATGTTAGGCAAAGGGACAACTGACACCATATTCATTGTCCAACAGCTCCAGGAAAAATATATAGGAAAGAAAATGGAGCTGTACTTTGTTTTCATCGATTTGGAGAAGGGCTTTGATAGAGATGGCAAAGTGGGCAATGAGAACACTTGGGATCAAGGAGTGGCTGGTCAGAGTGATTATGGGTATGTATGTGAGTGCTTGCATCTAGGTGTAAGAGAATGGAGATTTGAGTGATGAGTTTTTCATGGATGCTGGCATGCATCAGGGTCAGTCCTGAACTCTTTATTGTTTGTCATGGTTCATGAAGCTCTCTCACACAGCCTCAGATATGAACTCCCACGGGAAATGTTGTGTGTGCGTTGACTCCAGAGAATGAAAGGGAGGCAGAGGAAAGAGTTAGAAAATGGAGAGATGGAAGGGGACACAAGGGTTTGAGAGTATATCCTGAAAAAACAAAATTGATCTTGCTAATGAGTTTCTTGAGTATGTGGAGTATTTTTATTTGGGGGACATGTTATGTGCCTGAGATGGGACTCAAGCTAGCTTGTGGCTAGGGCATGGAGTGGCTGGAGTAAGTTCTGGGAGTTGTTGCCTTTCCTCATACTGAGAGGGCTCTCCCTCTGTGCTAAGGGATTTTCATATGTGGCATGTGTTAGAAGTGTAATGCTGTATGGTAGTGGGACCTGGGAAGTATGAGGTGGATGATATTCATAGGCTCAAATGTACAGGAACTTCAATGATTAGATGCGTGTGTAGCATATCCTTGAATTTGTGGTCTGGGGGGAATAGGTTTACGACTGAAGAGTTGAGTGGAAGGATGGGACTGGAATGTATTGGTGTTGTGATGAGGAGGGGTGGATGGAGATGGTTTGGGCACATGGAGAGGATGATATATGATAACTGGGTGCGGAAGGTGAGAAGTGTTAACATCACAGGTACGACTGCAAAAAGCAGACCTAAAAAAGACCTGGGACATGGTCACAGAGTGTGACCTCAGGGATATGGGACTGAATAGTGGGGTGTCAGAGACTGAACGGTGTTGGAAGCCACTATTAGGTGACCAAGGTCAACTCATAACAGCATGTTAGAGCCTTTATTTAAAAAAAAAAAAAAATCCTCCTCCTCATTATCATCTTATACCCATCAAAAGAGGTGTTTTGGTAGCACTCACAAACAAGGAAAGCAAAAGCACAAAAATGGGAGAATTATGCCCAGTGAAATGGCCACACAACCATTCAAGCCTTTAGAGTATAATAAACTCTCAATTATCTGTTGTAATTCAGCCAAGCCCTACACCAGTTACAGCAAAATGCCAGATAGTGCACAGTAACCCCCCTCCCCCACTGGCTCAACATTCTGCATCGGTTACTATCCCTCTCTACCCTCTATCCCAAAAACTTTCCCACAAGTAAAAGATGAAAGCTCAGCATAAAATACCATACAGTACTGTACTGATACAGTACAGTTATACTGTACAATAAAATCCCAGTTAACTGGGAAGCTTGGGGAATTTACCTTCCCAGTTACTTATTTTTCCCAGACATCTGATACATAGGCCTACTCTTATGAACAGACCATATCACTGTGGTATATACAATACCACTCATATCCAGGGTCACACAAACAATTCCATTTGAAACAACCTCCTCTTAAACACATCCCATAGATGTAACACATGATTGCAGTGTCTTGCATGAGTGCATAATGCATACGGTAAGTTCATTTTGTCAAACATGTTACTTTATTCATAAAACATGGAAAAATAAACTAAGGAAATAAATCTTGAACATTTGTTGGTGAACTGATGATTGGGAAAGAAGTGTTGTACGATAGAATTATAATAACTCCCTTGCTCAGTTGTGTGTGGCTGTGGCCCAACAATTTATTCCTCAAATGTATTCTAAGATGAATTTAAACATCATCTTAGGATGCATTTGCATTGGCAGAGAAGATAAAATCTACCTGATAGAAAGGAAGGTTCGCTTTGTTCGATAAAATTACTGTGCTTGCAATTAACACTTAATTACTGAATTATCTGCAAATCAGCTGAGTGGCGAGTGATGGGTGGAGTACGGCGGTCAGGCAAGGTATAAATTTGCGAGCCATTGCCCTATACTTAACTGTGAGCATGGGAGTCGTGACAATTTTACATACAACACTTCTTTCCTAATCATCAGTTCACCGATCAATGCTCAAGATGTATTTCTTTGGTTTATTTGCCCATGTAATTCGTACATATTTACTGTATTATCTGCAAAACAGCTGAGTGTTGAGTGAGGGGTGGAGTGACGGCAGTCAGTTAAGGAATGAATTGGTGGGCCGCAACTGTATGCATAACTTTGAGCAAGGAAATCATGAAAATTATACTGTACAACACTACTTTCCAAATCATCAGTTCACCAATAAATGCTCAAGATTTAGTTCTTTACTTTATTTTTCCATGCTTTTATGATTAACAATTTAACAGAATGGACTTGCTAAGATACTGTTAGATATTGCAAGCTCACTGGCATTTTGAGACAGTTTGTTAGGTAAAAAACCGTACGGGTACCACACACATTTTGCCAATAAAGAGCATGCCCTTTTTTCAATGGATTTAGTCGTCTTACTTTTCTCGACCCTCTATCCTAAAAACTTTCCCATGAGAAAATGATGGGAATTAAATACAATACAATACAGCTTTCATACAGCTGAGTAATACAGTACTGTACATACCATAGTGTGCTATGTACTCACCTAGTCCTGGCATCAATGGAGGGTATTGTACACCATGCAGTACAGTTATGTGCACTTAACCCCATGTGGTTTACCAGAATTACATGTACAATAATTTCAGAATCACAACAGAGCAGAAATAGAAGAAGGGAAGGACGGGAAGTAGGAGTAGTCGCAAGGAGAGTGGAAAAGTTACAAGAGGATGAGAAAATGGCAGAATATAAGAGAGAAGCGGCAGAATGATTGGGTAAATATGAATTGGAGCAGATGGGGGACATGGAAGGTGTGTGCAGGATATTCACAGAAGAAATATGTGCAGCATGTGATGTGGTGTGTGGAAGGAAGAGAAGACGAAGGGGGGTGCAAGGAACAGCGTGGTGGACTGACGAGGTGAGACAGGCTGTGGCACAAAAGAAGAAACCATACAATGAATGGATGAGAAATAGGGGCATGGAAGAAGTTGAGAGGCAAAAGAGAGAGTTACATGTAGAAAGGAAGAGAGAAGTGAAAAGATTAGTAAGAGAGAGTAAGAAGAGAGAGGATGAGGAATTTGGAAGGAATCTGAGTGTAAAGTGGAGGGACTGTAAGAAAATGTCCTGGAACGAGGTGTGGAGAGTAAGACAGGGTGGAAGTGAAGTTAGCAGGGGAGAGAAAGATAAAAATGGTAGATTACTAGTGGAGAATGGAGAAAAAGTGAGCAGATGGAGAGAACATTTTAAGGAATTGTTGAACATATAGGATGGAAGGAATGCGAGTATAAGTGGCTGGGGAATGGCTGGGAGAAGGATGGAAGAGAGAAGACAGAAAGAAATCAGTAGGATAGAAGTTGTGGAAGCACTGAAGAAAGTCAAATTGGGGAAAGCCTCAGGAATTGATGGAGTGTGTGGTGAAATGCTGAAGCATGGGGGAGAGATAGTAGTAGAATGGATATGGAAGATGTGCAGATTGGCCTGGGAGGAAGGTACAGTCACGGAGGATTCGAAGTCAGGAATAATTATTCCCCTGTACAAAGGAAAAGGGGGAAAAAGAAGTGTGTGGTAATCAAAGGGGCATTTGTCTTCTTAGTGTAATAGGAAAAGTGTATGGTAGGATACTTATTGACAGAGTTAGAGAAAAAACAGAGGACTTAGTTGGAGAAGAACAGGGGAGGCTTTAGGATGGGAAGAGGTTGTGTAGATCAGATATTCATTCTTAGATCTTTAGTGGAGAAGTTTCTTGAGAAGGGAAAGAGGTTGTATGTGGCTTTCATGGATTTGGAGAAAGCATATGACAGGGTGGATAGACAAGGATTGGGAAAGTATTAAGAATATATGGAGCTGATGAGAAGTTGCTGAATGTTGTGAAGAGTATGTATGATGGTGCTAAGGCTGCAGTGCGTGTGGATGGTGAACTGAGTGAAATTTTCTCTTTGAAGGTTGGGTTGAAGCAGGGATGTGTCATGTCTCCATGGTTGTTCAATCTGTACATGGATGGGGTAATAAAAGAGGTACAAGGTAGGGCAGTCGATGTTGGAGTGGCCCTGGTGAGAGAGGATAGTGTTTGGAAACTCCCTGTACTGTTGTTTGCAGATGATACTGTGTTGCTGAGTGAAGATGAAAGGGAGCTGCAAGGCTTGGTGGATGAGTTTGGGAGAGTGTGTAAGAAACGAAATCTAAAGGTGAATGAAGGGAAGAGTAAAGTGATGGTCTTTGAGAGAGGTGAAGTCAGTGAATGTACAGTGAGGTTGGATGGTGAGGAATCGGAAAATGTGAGTACGTTTAAGTACTTGGGTAGTGTGATGAGTAAGGACGGAGGTTTGAAGGGTGAAGTGCTTGAAAGGGTACAACACGGAAGAAAGGTTGCTGGTTCCTTGAAAGCAGTGATAAGAAACAGGGAAGTGAGCAAGGAAGTGAAAAAGTTACTACATGACAGTATTGTGATACCAACTCTAACGTACGGAAGTGAAGCTTGGACGTGTTGGAGGGACACAAGTCAAGAGTGAGTGCAGTGGAAATGAGTTATTTAAGAGGAGCCTGTTGAGTCACATGGAGAGACAGGCTGACAAATGAGGATATAAAGGAGCATTGTGGTGTGGATGTGAATGTGATAGGAAGCATTAGGAGGAACACACTGAGGTGGTTTGGCCATGTGGAGAGGATGGAGGGTGAGAGACTGATGAGGAGAGTGTATGTGAGTGAGGTGAAGAGGGGGAGAATGAGGGGGAGGCCGAGGATGAGATGGAGGGATGGGGTGGAGAGGTATATGAGAGAGGGGGGTGTGAGTTGGGAGCAGGGCAGTGAAATGGCGGGGGACAGGGTAACATGGAGGCGATTTGTTTGTGGCCACCCCGTACAGGATTGAGGAGTCTGGCAATAGATAAATAGACAGATAGACAACAAAGCACTAGGACACGAAGCATTGAGAGGCCACAAGCTTTGCAACAACAAGCAAGGCATGGGAGGATACAGAATAAGTCTTAGCACCAGGGTTTTGTCACTGCATGGTCACAAGAGTAGAATGCATAAATACGTCTTCACTGAACGAGATCCCTGACAGACTCGAGGAGCCAACTGGACACATTTCTTATGCATCCGAAAAAGTCCGATAAAGCCAGAAGCAGTCCACCTCTTGGAATAAATGAATAAACAGACAATCGGGGGAGATCCCTTCTTCCTCTCTCTCCTCCTCCATTCCTTCCCTTCCTCCCCGAGATGGGACAGAGAAAGAATGAGAGAGAGAGAGAGAGAGAGAGAGAGAGAGAGGTGAAGGTGAAATTGAAAATGAAAATTAAAGTAATTGTGAAAAGAGTGTAATGGTGAAGGTGAAAGAGCATGGAAGTGAATGTGAAATTCAAAGTCAGCAGAGAGAGAGAGAGAAAGAGAGAGAGAGAGAGAGAGAGAGAGAGAGAGAGAGAGAGAGAGAGAGAGAGAGAGAGAGAGAATAATCAAGTGGGGTCCCTTGAATAAACAAATGAGGGAGATAGTCATAACCTTGGTCCCTCCTCTCTCTCTCTCTCTCTCTCTCAAAGTGAATGTAAAAGTGAAGGTCAGTGAAAGTAATGATGAAAGTGAAGGTAGTGTGAAGGTGAAAGTAAAAGTGAATGTGAAGATGGTGAAAGTGAAGGTGAAAGTGAAGTCAAAAGTGAAAGTGAAGACGAAAGTGAAGTGAAAGTGATGACGAGAGTGAAGGTGTAAGTGAAGTCAGAAGTGAAGATGGAATGTGAAAGTGATTGTGAAAGTGAAGGTGAAAATGAAAGTGAAAATGAAAGTGAGTGAAAATGAAAGTGAAGGTGAAAGTGAAGGTGAAAATAAGTGAAAGTGAAGGTGAAAATAAGTGAAAGTGAAGGTGAAAATAAAAGTGAAAGTGAAGTTGAAAGTGAAGTCAAAAGTGAAAGTGAAGATGAAAATGAAGGTGAAAGTGAAGGTGAATGTGAAAGTGATGGTTAAGATGAAAGTGAAGGTGAAAATGAATGTGAAAGTGAAGATGAAGGTGAAAATGAAGGTGAAAGTAAAGGTCAAGTTGAAACTGAAGGTGAAAGTGAAGGTGAAAGTAGTGAAGGTGAAAGTAGTGAAGGTGAAAATAAAAGTGAAGGTGAAGGTGAAAGTGAAGGTGAAGGGGAATGTGAAAGTAAAAGAAGGGAGGGTGAATGTGAAGGTGAGTGAAAGTAATTCTAAAAGTAAACATGAAAGAAAGTAAAATTGCAAGTGAAGGTGAAATGGAAATTTAAAATGAGTGATAGTGAAAGTAAGTGTGAAGGTGAATGTGAAAGTGAGCAAGGAACTGAATATCAAAGTGAATGTGAATGTCAAAGTGAACTGAAGGCAAAGGCAAAAATGAATGGGAAGGTGAAGATGAAGGGGACGACGAAGACAAAAAATATGTGAAGTAAAATGGAAGTGCCCAGTGTGGGGAGAGAGAGAGAGAGAGAAAGCTCTATCTATCTATCTATTGCCAGACGTAGAAAAAATGCATGAATGACAAGCGCGTCTCTCTGCATAAGAAAGGAGGAGGAAGTCCAGGGTGGAGTCCAGATGTCGCTTTTATCAGACTTTCGCTTTTTTCAGACTGGCTTGTGCCCCAGTTAGTCCGATACAGTGAGGTTTTACTGTATAGGCTCGACACAATGGGGGACGCTCCCACAACAAATTATGATTGGCTGGCATGTTACAGGCATTCTCACTGGCTGGTGCATTGCGGTATTTTCCCAGGCACAGCTTGCTTAATGCATATGAGCAGTTGATACGCCCGGCATCCTGACATTACATAGAATCTCCCGTTTTAGCGTTAGATGTTGCATAATTTTGCTCAATACTGCTTTTTAGAGCCAAGCCAACAGCAATGGATATTGCGTAGGACTGGATTTAGCAATGACAGATAATTGTGAGTTTACTGTACACCGGAGCCCGCAGTTCTCGCCTAATCGGTTCCGTGAAAAGTACCGCAAACCATGAAACCGCTAAAGTTGGGGCATTGATCCCATGGGAAATTAGCTAAATGGTTCTGGGTCCCATGCCAACTCCCCCTAAAACCCATTTATACAATTTAAATGTACTGATCACACCTGAAAAGGAACTAGTATTAATACCAAGCACATAATAGGCAAGGAAATTCACTTGGGAGGCTTAAGTGCTTAATGGAAGGGATGGAGGTGTAATTTCCGAGGCAGGTGGTGAGGCTACTGTGCCCCATCACCTCTGGCACCATCCTCCTCTGCCTCTGCTGCCTCCACCTCTCCATGCAACACATCCATCTTGTGCTGCATCTCTTCTGTCTGCTCCTCCTGCACAAACCCACAAAACTCCTCATCCTCGAGCAGGACAAAGGGGTTTTTGTGCATAACCTAGTGTCTGGGAATATTTGCTGACCAACGCTAACCACGAAACTGCGAAAGATGATGTTGCTAAACTTGGGACTCCACTGTACAAATAAATAAATCATCATCCTAACCTATGTCTAACAAATATATGATGAGGGTAAGATCCAAAAAAAGGAAAAGGAAAGAATGAAAAACACTATCAACAAAGTACCTAGTGGAATGTGCAACTCATTCACCATTCATAATCATCTCAACCCTAATATCCACAAAAAGATATGGAGTAAAAAGGGTCCACAACCAAGAAGAGTAAAGTACACAAACCAGAGATCTATCAACAGAGAGCATGGTAAAATAAAATACACAATCATTCATTTATCACTGACAACTCTCTAAATTTCTTGGCCCTCCATGCCTCCTCCCAGCCTCAAAATTAGTCAAAGCTATACAGCTGGCTCTCCATGTTCAAGGATCTCCTATTTGCAGATTAAAATATAGTATCTAAAAATGGACTTAGTCACAGTGTACAGTAAACTCTCAATTATCTGGTGTAATTCAGCCAACCCCCATGCCAGGTACTGTAGAACATCAGATATTGCTTAATGTAACCACCTGCACTCTTGGAGAGGGAAACGGGGTAATGAAACCCACCCAGCTGGACTCGATTATTTATTCGGTCATATCTGGAATTGCAATTTTACTCTCTTAATATGCTATAATGGTGTCACTCATCATTGTTATAAACACTTGGTTATACACAGAATTACAATTTACCCTCAATATGCTATGTTATACCACAGTGTACTTCATATACATATATCACTTTAAATTCTCATCCTCATTCTCCTAAGTTTATAATCAGGTTATGTTGTGACATCAGCCACGTGCAGATCAATAAGTATTCTAAAGTTAAGCAAGGGCAACTCACATGTGGCAGGTCCATTTCTGTCATACAGTATTAGTGTGTGGGTAGGAGGTGTGAGGTAGCAACACTAGTCCCTCACGAGCACATCCTCACTGGAATACCACCTTCACAGGATGGTCATGGAGTTGCAAATCTTGCATGAACTCCACCCTTTGGAGTATCTGTCTAAATAATCCACAGGATCACTGCTGCCTTGTCCTTCACTCATTCCGGCTACCCACACAATGACCCACATTCACCCATAGCGTCGATTTCAGGGCGTAGTGTTCGATCTTATCTTCAAGCTAATGGATGTTATGCTTACGCGGCCGTACCGTATACATAAACATTGTGTCAGCATCCTTCCCACCTTCTCTCTCCTATTCTCTTCCTCTCTCTCTCTCTACCGCGTCAGATGCGGTAAGCCTCCCCCCGTTGGTTGATTACGACCAATACCGTACCCTTTCACTCACTGCTCCCTTCCAGCAGACACAGCTTGTTTGCAGGGCGGGTCAGGGTTTTGCGTGCGGATGTCCTGACCTTCATGTGTCTCACCACACCATCATCACCGGGATTCGCCTCTGCCAGCCTTCCCAGAGCCCAGTGATTACGGGTACATTCCAATCCATCACCAATTCCAGGTCCCTCACTTGAAAATTACGCAGCCGCTTGAACTGCTTCTGGCATTGTCGTAAGGATTAGTAGGTACACCTTCAACCACTGCTTCCAGAACTGGTCTGCTAGGAACTGTACATGCTTCCAACTCTTCCAGTAGATGTCCCCTATAGGCTCTTCGGCTTTACCTTCTAATGGGCAGTGGGGTACTGCCTTTGAGTGCAGAATATGCAGTGGGGTATGCGCTTCGAGGTCGCTGACATCGTTGGAGATCGGGGTGATGGGCCTCCCATTGACTATCTCCTCCACTTCACAGAAGAGCATGTGGAGTCGCTCGTCATCCACGACTTGCACACCTATTACCACTTGCAAGACCGTCCTGACTCTTCGGATCTGTCACTCCCAGACACCACCCTCTTGCGATGCATGTGGGTGGTTGAACTCCCACTCACTTCCCTTCCTTAACCCACCCCGTCCCGACCACTTTTCCACCACTTACTCCCCCCCAATCCCAACCAATTTTGGAAAAAAATTTTTTTGGCTCAAACCTCCGCTTTTGGTGAGAAACATCGAAAATTCATAGAGAAATCACTCACCTGAGGTTTAAAATACTCGATATAGGTACCAGTACCTCCTTACCTTACTGTGTTTTCTATCAGGCTGACTCCAAAGAAAACGAGTTCTATGGGAGGGTAACTATTCCACAACACTCACAAACGGTATTGATTTATTTATTTGGTAGGAATTTATATGTAGTACGAGAGTATATTGGTTTTCAAACAGTAATATAGGCAATAAAAGCATTGTTTCACTCACTAACACATCAACATACCTGACCTTTTTTGGCGACATTACCTGATCATCATTTCCGACTGTTTCTTTCTCTAATGCTATGTAAACTTTGTCCTCCACATTGACATCGATTGGGGAATCACTCTGGCCCTGAATGTCTTTATTGGCGAGGTCACTGGTAACAGGTGAATTGCCGAGACAATGGCGTGCGGGGGGGGGGGAGGTCATGCGGGGTAAGGCATTGTTCCTGCCTGGCATCCTGTAAAGGATGGTGTCCCGTGTATATGTACCAAAAATCACACACGAAAATTGAAAATTGTGCAAATTAGGGACCTTACAATTGATTCGCATTTATATAAGTCAACAGGATTGACAGTGACAAAATGTGTGGACATATATACATCAACGGGACGCGGCGGGTTAACAACGCATTGTGGACCTTGTCATCCTTTTCCCAGCTGAGGGCGGCAACCCAGAGTTTCTTATCTCCTCTAATCACGTTTGTTCCATTGTCAGAACAAATGCGCTTCGGTATACCCCTCCATGCCGAAAAGTGCGGTACTGCATTAAGGAAAGAATCAGCGTCCAGTCCGTTGAGAATCTCCAAGTGTATGGCTCTCGAGTTCAGACAAGTGAACAGACAACCCCGCCGTTTCACCCGTTTCCTACCCTGCTTCGCAGTGAATGGTCCAAAGCAGTCCACTCCAGTATGCGTGAACGATGCCTTCACCACACATACAGTACTCTGTCGGAAGGGAGGTCAGCTTGTCTTTGCAACTGACTCGACGACAAACATGACATCCCTTTAACACCCGGTCAATCAGTCTCCGTCCCTTGGGCACCCAGAACTCCTGGCACATTACCGAAAGTGTTTGTTCTCTTCCTGAGTGCCCAGCCTTGATCACATGGGTTTCTCTTACTATTAGCTCCGTGACATAGTGGTCCTGTGGCAACAGCACGGGGTACTTGCTGTCCGTCGTTGAGGGAGCTCTCGCCAACCGCCCACCAGTATGGAGGTGTACTCCCAGCAGTTTGTTATTTAGGTCGGGCCCTTGTAGTATCTGGCTGTTTAAAAACACCGACCCACATTCTGCTGCAGAGTCGAATACGATGTGCACCTTTCCAGGCTTCTTCGGGTTTAACACTGGATGGTGTAGATGATACCAGGTCACAGGAGGCCTTGTATGAAATTCATTATTGGAAACTGATTCAGCATTGGGGGGGGCATTGGATATACTGAATTATCAGTTCTTTATTGGATCAGGCTTCCCCTCAGTGGAGTAGACTGTAGCACCAGTCGAGCAGGGCAGTACTCCCGAGGTGGATGGAAAGCTGATGACAGGGAGTGCTGGAGCTCCCGTTTCATCAGCCCTCAGGACTAGTTCCTGACCATCCCCCTTTGCTGAACTTTTTAAGTGTCTCAGTTACACAGAGAGTAGGCCAGCATGCTCTCCAGTACAAATTTCTCTATCTATCTTCACCAAACTACATGCACAGTACACACTACACTTCCTATTCAAAATTTACCAAAATGGCGTCAATTCACCTAGCCTCGGAGTCCCCAGGGGGGGGGGCCATAAATGCCCCCGCCATCTGCCCCTCTCCCGGTGACGACTCGAGGTGCCTGGAACCACTGTCTGACTCTCTTCTTCTTCATTTCTGCAACATTCGCGGCCTTTCATCTAACTTTCGCTCTGTTGAGCACCACCTCTCCTCCTCTAAACCTCACCTTCTTTTTCTAACGGAGACTCAGCTGTCTGAGGCAACTGACAGCAAACCCTTTTCTGTATCCTCCTACTTTCTCTATACTCATTTCAAAGCCAAAGGTGGCTGTTGTGTATACATACGCAACGACTTAACTTGCTCTCGTGTTCCTGAACTTGATTCTTCTGAATTCTCCACTCTCTGGCTTCAGCTTTCCTGTCATTCTCTGACTAAATATATCTGTGCTGTTTACTTATCCCCTAATTCTACTGACTATCAAAAATTCTTCGACTATCTTACTTCTACGATGGAACACATTCTGTCCATTTCTCCTTTCTCTGAAATCTCCATTCTTGGAGATTTCAATGTTCACCACCACCTTTGGCTCTCCTCTCCTTTCACGGATCCACCTGGTGAACAAGCCTACATCTTTTCTATCCTTAATGACCTAGAGCAGCTTGTACAGCACCCTACCCATATCCCTGACCGCCTTGGAGAGAGCTCCAACATACTTGACCCTCTTCCTCACAACTAATCCTTCAGCTTACCTCTGTTAATCTTTTCTCTCCGTTGGGCTCCTCCGATCACAACCTTATTACCTTAACCTGTCCTATCGCTCCAGTACGGCCTGCGGACCCTCCAGGGAAACATCGTCTCTGGCATTTTGGAGCTGCGGACTGGGAGGCCCTCAGGCAGTACTTCTTTGATTTTCCCTGGAATGATTATTGCTTCCATGGCCGTGAGCCATCTGAGTGTGCCTTGCGCATTACGGAGGTTATTCTCTCGGGCATGGAAGCATACATTCCTTTCTCATATCCTTTGACTAACGCAAGAAAGCCTTGGTTTAATCACGCTTGTTCTAATGCTGTCCGCAACAAGGAGAAGGCCTACAAAAGGTACCGGAGCCAACCCACCCCTGAATCACATAATCTTTACGTTTCTGCCCGGAATCGTGCTAAGTCTGTTCTTCGCTCTACTAAAAATAATTTCATCCATACTAAATGCTCTCAACTCTCCAACTCGAATTCTTCCCGCTCCTTCTGGCACCTTGCCAAAACCTTTCTAACAACTTTACCTCATCATCCTTCCCTCTTCTCTTCAACTCTGCAGGTTCTATAGCTATTTCTTCTACGATAAAGCAGATCTCTTTGCACAGACTTTCTCCTCCAGTTCCACCTTAGTCGATTCCGGTGCTGTTCCTCCATCACTTCCCCCTCTGACTTCCTCATGGCTGACATTAAAATTTCTTCAGTTGATGTATTTTCTGCCATTACTGGCCTCAGTACTAACAAGGCATATGGGCCTGATGGGGTCCCTTCCGTTGTTCTCAAAAACTGTGCTTCTGTGCTTACACCCTGCCTAGGCAAACTATTTCGCCTTTGTCTGTCAACTTGTACCTTTCCTTCTTTGCTGGAAGTTTGCTCTCATTCAGCCAGTCCCAAAGAAGGGTGACCACTCCCAACCCTCCAACTATCGTCCAATTGCTTTAACGTCCTGTATTTCAAAAGTTTTCGAGTCAATTCTTAATAAAAAATTTTAAGGCATCTTTCCTATCACAACCTTCTTTCCGATCGTCAGTATGGGTTCCGTCAGGGACGCTCCACTGGCGATCTTCTCACCTACCTTTCAGACTCCTGGTCATCCTCCTTTCGGGACTTTGGCGAAAGCTTTGCCATTGCACTTGACATCTCAAAGGCTTTCGATCGAGTCTGGCATAAATCTTTAATTTCCAAACTGCCCTCCTACGGTTTCTATCCTTCTATCTGTACCTTCATCGCTAGCTTCCTTTCTGGTCGTTCTATAGCTGCTGTCGTAGACGGCCATCGTTCTTCTCCTAGATCTATCAACAGTGGTGTTCCTCAGGGCTCTGTCCTATCACCAACTCTCTTCCTTTTATTCATCAATGATCTTCTAAGCTGTACATCTAACTCTATCCACTCATACGCTGATGACTCCACCCTTCACCTTTCCATTCGGTTCCCGCAACGCCCATCTCAACTGTTACTTCAAGAAACAAGGGATGAGGCTATGGCACACCTAATGTCTGACTTGGCTCATATCTCTGACTGGGGTAAAAATAATATGGTTGTCTTTAATGCTTCTAAGACTCAGTTCTTACACCTATCAACCCGACAAAATCTTCCACAGGTATACCCACTAATGTTTAATAATATTCAGATTAATCCTGCATCATCCTTGAACATGCTTGGGGTTTCATTTACTCGGGACTTATCTTGGAAAGATCATATTGCATCTCTTGTAAAATCTGCTTCCAAGAGATTGGGTGTGCTAAGTTTCCGACTCCGCCTCTTTCTTTACCCCCTGCACAATTGTTGACTCTATACAGGGGTTTTATCCGCCCCTGTGTGGAGTACAACTCTCATGTGTGGGGAGGCTCCCTCACATACAGCTCTTCTCAATAGGGTGGAGTCAAAGGCTTTTCGTCTCATTAACTCTCCTCCTCTTACTGACTCCTTCAACCTCTGTCTCTTCGCCGCACTGTTGCATCTTTATCTCTTTTTTATCGCTACTTTAATGGTCACTGCTCCTCTGAACTGTCTGCTTGCATTCCTCCACTCTACGACGGGCGCGTAGCACCCGTCTGGCAGCAAACTCTCATCCCTTTTCTGTCCAACTCTCTAATGCAAGAGTTAACCGTTACTCCCAGTCTTTCATTCATGCAACAGGTCAGCTCTGGAACTGTCTCCCTCTGTCTGTATTTCCTCCTGCCTATGATCTCCAGTCTTTCAAACGCAGTGTGTCCAGGCATCTCAAAATGATCGGATCTTGAATTTGGCTCTCTATTGTATTTTGTTTTTCTCTTGGAGGGAACTGTTACTGCGGGCTCATGGCCTTTGGTTCCTTCTTCCTCGCATAAAAAAAAAAAAAAAAAAAAATAACCTTATCTAGCAGTGGCTGCATCTCTCCTCCATAGTGCCAGCATAAGGGTGGGTCTCTGAGCAGCCTCTTCTTCAGGCCGTCTAGCCTCCTCAATGGCATCAACTTGTTGTCTGGGAGCTTGGGTGAATTTTGTCTGAATGGTATAGGAAGTTGGTACTGTCCCATCACCTATGCTGTTGTGCCCGACCACAATTTCATCACCTTGTTGTTTTCAACGGATAGGCCATCTCCCGTCTTCAGATAACTTGCTTCCAGTTCCCAAAACTGTCGCACTTGCTCCTCCAATTGTGTTTCCTGGGAGTTGCAGTCAACTACGGCCACACATCCTACCTCATCTGGTCTGTCTTCCACCTCAGCATGAGGTCGTACAGGTCCGCTGATGGTCCATCCCAGCAGTGTCCTTATTAAAAAAGATTCTCCACCGCTACCGGCCTTGACCTCCAAGAGCATCAATGCTTGTGGCGCATCAAGACCACTCAGTGATTGCACCTCACCTTTGTACGTGTTCAGTGGCTCTATTCCCAACAAGTGACTCCACCGTGCCATGTCCTGTACAGAGGCTACTGGGTCCTTCGGCATTGCAGGGAGTCGCTGAGTGACAATCACCCCAGGCAGCGATATCTTCTGGTTCAGTTTATGGGAATGCCTGCTGCTAACTACTAACTCCTGAGTTCGCTGCACCGTCACCTGAGTTTTAGCGTCTAGTGTTACCCATACGGTTCTCCGTGGTGCCCTTGGTCTGCTGGCCAATAGGGTTGTACACAAGGTTCGGTTGCTGCCAGAGTCCAAAAGTGCCCTCGTCTGAACCACGGCATCCGATCCTTCACTAGCCACTTTTACCTCAACAATGGGCAACGCCACCTTGCGATGCCGCCCATGCATCCATGTTGTCCCTGTCATGGCGGTGAGTCATTCATTCCTGCCTTTGACCTTTTCGAGCTTGGGCCTCTGAAGTGCCCCCTCCATGCCTGCCTCATCCTGTTTGTCGGCCTGTCAACAAGAAGCATTTCTCCTTTCCAGCTCTGCTCGGTGTACTCCCTGTTTGCTTCCATGCACCTGTTCCCACTGAGTGTATCGATGACGATCATCTCTCAGCTTCATCTCATCCTCCATCTGTGTTTTTGCTCCGTCTCCCTTCTTGGGTTCCCCGTGGTACCAGGACTCCTGCCTTTGCATTACTGGGCCAGTCGGGTGTATCCATTGCAAATGCTTCCCAGTATAACCCACCATACTGAGGCCTGGCACTCAGCTGCCAAGTGAGTATCGATCAAGCAAACATAACAGTATTTGGGCCGTCTGACCGTGGCCCTCCTTTCTTCCACTCTCACGACACGGAATTTCTTGCATCCCACTGGTGCGTGCAGCCCCTTGCACAGCCGACACATGTCTCTCTCACTTGCAAGTTCGTCATCACCAATGGTGGCCAAGCCAATCACACACCTGTCTGGATTCCTTCTAGCACCAACCTCGATGGCACGCTTGGTGGATGCTCCCCTTTCCTCGGTTCTCCTCCTCACACTCACTTTGTCCGCCTCCTCCAGAATAAAGGTTTTCAACCATTTAATGTCAGGATAATACCCGTATCGTTTGTCGTGGGCAAAGATTTTGTCCTTATACCGCGTAAGTGCCTTCTCAGGTACCGCATTTCGTGGGGTGGAAGATGCACTTTTTTGTCTCAAAATCACCTTCAAATATCCCCCTGCGTCCTGGAGGCGACATTAAGACCTTGGCTCCATTTAGAAGAATCAATTATACAGAGGATCATCCCACTGCTTGGCAGTCAAGTATTTTTTAGAGTATAAACACCTTTGATTTATTGAAAAAAGTTACATTCACTTGTGTATATACTCAGATTTTATGATTAGAAACACCCAGGCTCAAGGAAAAATTTACGGTTTGTTTACAACTGGCCATGTGATGGGCTGGGGGTTTAGAGGTATAGCAGTTTAGCAATTTAGCAGCTAGCATACACCCTACTTTAGCAGGCTAACATGATCCCTGGTGAACTCCCTGCTAACCTTCTGAAATGCAGTCATGATCACTTTGCTTGCCATCCACTCAGTAACTAGTAAGGGAATCATACTGGAGATGATGGCTAGCATGACATTTGAGTCATTGTAATAGACATCTGTCTCATATGGAAATTTAAAAACCCTTGTTTGGCTGGCTTCTCTTACTGATATTTTGTTTCATTCGAGACAAGAATACAATAGAAGAAAACAGTTTTATTTTATCGTTACTGAAAAATGGGAAAAACAACTGCAACATTAAACAGTACTGTCTGATATTACAGCGTTTTAGCAGTTTAGCACGTAGCGTTCCCCCAACTCTCAGAACATGATCACTTCTGAACCCCTTCCTAACCTTCAGAAAGGCAATAATGATCACCTGCTATCCAATCACTAACTAGCAAGGGAATCATATTGGAGACGTTGGCTAGCATGATTTTTGTTGAGTCATTGTAACAGACTTCTGTCTCATATGGAAATTCAAAAACCCTTGTTAGGCTGGCATCTCTTACTGATATTTTGTTTCAATCGATACAAGAGCATCATAGAAGGAAGCAATCTTATATTACTGTTAGTGAAAAATGGGAAAAATAGTTGCAACATTAAGTAATACTTCCTGAAATTACAGCATTATTAGCGGTTTAGCAATTTAACAGTTTAGCGCCTGGCAACATGGAAATTCGATCACCCCATGTTAGGATGGCTTCTGGTACTTTTAGGGTACATAAAATGGTGTAAACATTCCTTGTAATTGATTTTTGAAAACTTGGTTGTGTTGTCTGTGATTCTAAAATTCAGTACATGCAGGCATTTGAAGACATGCAGGCACATGTTTTGGAGATATAGTGTATTCCTTCACTTAATGGCCTTTGTATTAAGTGAATGAAAGAACGGGTTTTATTGAGTTTTGGTTTTTAAGTTCATTTCACGAAAAATAATACTCATCTCTATATACTGATACATATCTAGTGTACTTTAACAGAGATGAACATCACGTCTCAAATTACTGTACGAAAGGAATCGGACACTTCTGACTTCATATTTCATGAACAAACCAGTAGTGTTAAGATGGCATCTTGGCATGGAGTAACATTTTATAAGGAAGGGGTTGTTTGTTTGTTTTCTTGTCCTGTATCCTTCTTTTACATAAAAATAAAGACACCAAACATATATATACAGTACTGAAGAGAGACTCGAATGTGTTAAGATAGTGTCATGGAAAGCAGTAACATTATGTAAGGAAGGGGCTGTTTGTTTTCATGTCTTGTACCGTTCTTTTACATAAAAATAAAGAAACCAAAGAGATATACAGTACTGAATAGAGATTCTGAAAGGTGAGTGTGTATTTTAGTGAAAAATACTCATATCAAGCAACCTGTCTGTAGTCTTGGTCAAGACATACTTTTTTTCTCAGAACTTCCCTTCCAGAATTAGGATGCGTCTTTCACACTGCAGCGTCTAACATGCCACGAAATATGGTAACGAAGCGACAGTGTGTCTGTCGAGCGAATGGTGTCCAACTCCCGTAATCTACCGATGGTCTCCAGACTCAAAACACATGACCGTAACTCATTGGCAAATTTTCTAAGGCCACCTTCATCCTCATCTTTGATCATGGGCCCTTCAAGTATTCCTTCCGCAATCTCTCGGACGTACTGATGTCTGTCTCCGTATCTGTCCTCCAATATGGCCATTGCCTTCTTATAACCCTCTCGTGGGTCCAGATAGTTGCACATTTGTAGTGTGTTCCTGACAGGCCCTGTACATGCTTGCATGAGCGTCTGCAGCTTGCATTCCTCTGGGACTGCGGCCCTCCCAATGTGCCGTTCGAAGGCATGGATGAACTCCCAGTACTCTCTCCGGCTATTTCCTTCAAAGGTTGGTGGTTAGGTCTGTGGCAACCTCACGGTGGCAATCAGTTCCTTCAAGCCGAAGGCTATCACCTCGATGCCCAAGAGGCTCTTCTGTTCCCCATCTAGTCGGTTTCGGGTTTTCTGACCTCTGCCACTCTGGCCCTTGACCGCTAACTGTCAGCTCTTCTTGATGTGAAGTCATGGCCTCTTGTGTCTGTCCTCGCTCCCCCCGCTGGGGTTCCATCGTCTCCCACATTTGTTTGTCTCCCGTGCCATCACTCTATCTCAGCCTCTTTGCCAGTCCTTCGTGTACCACTACCATCTCTGGCTGTACCTGTGACCTCAGGCTCATTTCATTCCTCCCTTCCATTCCCATTATTCTCTCCAACTGTGGCAGGTGATCATGGACTGCTTTGTTGTTGTTGCAGGGTTTGTAAAGCCGGTATGAGGACTCATGTATACGTTCTCATGTGCCTCAGTCTGTGTGCCTTCGACTGCTGGCTATTTCTCTAAGCATTCTTGCAGCCCAGATTTGGCCCTCTCCTCCTCCCTTTGTTCCATCATCACCCCTACAGCATCCATCTCATACTCCTCTCCCCCCGTTGCTTCCCTGGCCTCTTCGACTATCCTTTGGGCCGTTCCATGGGTTACGTTCTGCCTGTCATGTTCTGCCCGTTCCTTTCCCTCTGGGTTGTCCACGCTGATATGTTCTGCTTGGTTATGTTTCGCTTTAGATATGTCCCATAGGTTAGGTTCCAGCTGGTATGTTATGGGTTGGGTTCCAGCTGGTATGTTATAGGTTGGGTTGCACCCGGTATTAGGTTCCACCTGGTATGTTACAGGTTGGGCTCCGCCCGGTATGTTCAGGTTAGGTTCCGCCTGGTATGTTATAGGCTGGGTTGCACCCGGTATTAGGTTCTGCCTGGTATGTTACAAGTTGGGTTCCGCCCGGTATGTTCAGGTTAGGTTCCGCCTGGTATGTTATAGGCTGGGTTCTGCCCGGTATGTTATAGGTTAGGTTCCACCTGGTATGGTACAGGTTGGGTTTTGCCTGGTATGTTTAGGTTAGGTTCCACCTGGTATGTTATAGGTTGGGTTCCGCCCGGTATGTTTAGGTTAGGTTCCGCCTGGTATGTTATAGGCTGGGTTCTACCTGGTATGTTATAGGTTGGGTTCCGCCCCGTATGTTTAGGTTAGGTTCTGCCTGGTATGTTATAGGTCGGGTTCTGCCCGGTATGTTTAAGTTAGGTTCTGCCTGGTATGTTTTTTTTTCTTTTTTAATTATCTTAGTCACACTCTCATTCATGCAGTGTTTATCCCATCATACGCCCAAACAGCCAGACAACGAGCACTGAGCTTAGCCTTTAAAGTATAGTGGCACACCAGAGTCTTCTCTATGACAGCCCAGTATCAATCACAACTCTTAATATCCAAGGTACACTAATTAGTTTTAATTCACTACTTTATAGTATATAAACAATGTCACGATATCTATACCGACTTCCTGCATATTACACTAAAATTTCTCACATTCAACATGCCACAATTATTTAACACTGTCTGGCACAGGCGATAAACTCCTACCCCAGTACGAAAACGCTGTATTTTCTTCACAACGAACCAGATGTAGTGTATCAGCTCCGGGCTTTCAATCGCTTGAGTAAAGTTGTTTATCAACACTCACAGTCCTGTGGAGTCTACCCACTCACAACCCAAGATGTCCTGAGCAGGGGTGTCGCCGATCGTAGGTAGGCTGCCTCCGTAGACTTTAGCACCGCCCAGTGCTGTTGTCAGTCGTGGTCAGCCCGCTCCCCCAACCGGCAGACCCCAAGTATGACTGTAGCCACCTGCACTCTTGGAGGGGGAAATGGGATAATGAAACCTGCCCAGCTGGACTCAACAATTTATTCGGCCATATCTGGAATTGCAATTTTACTCTCTCAATATGCTATAATGGTGTCACTCATCATTGTTATAAACACTTGGTTGTACACAGAATTACAATTTACCCTCAATATGCTATGTTATACCGCAGTTTACTTCATATACATATATCACTTTAAATTCTCATCCTCATTCTCCTAAGTTTATAATCAGGTTATGTTGTGACATCAACCACGTGCAGATTAATAAGTATTCTAAAGGTAAGCAAGGGCAACTCACTTGTGGCAGGTCCATTTCTGTCATACAGTATTAGTGTGTGGGTAGGGGGTGTGAGGTAGCAACACTAGTCCCTCACGAGCATAATATCCTCACTGGAATAGCACCTTCATAGGATGGTCGTGGAGTTGCAGATCCCGCGTGAATTCCACCCTTCGGAGTATCTGTCTAAGTAATCCACAGGATCACTGCTGCCTTGTCCTTCACTCATTCTGGCTACCCACACACTGACCCACACTTGCCCATAGCGTCTATTTCAGGGTATGGTGTTCACTCTTATCTTCAAGCTAATGGATGTTATGCTTACGCAGCCATACGGTATCCATAAACACTGTGTCAGCATCCTTCCCACCTTCTCTCTCCTACGTTCTCCCTCTCTCTCTCTCTCTCTCTCTCAACCGGGTCAGATGCAGTAAGACATAGTGTCTCCCCATCAGCTCAACATTTGGTGTCAAGCTGGATAACGTGTTAATATCTGTCCCGACCCTCTATCCTAAAAACTTTACCATGAGTAAACTAAAGATAAAATACAATACAGTATTGATATGGTACAATAACAGAGTACATAGCATACACTGTACAGTACTATATACAGTAAAAGTCCAATATTTCGGCATCCAATTCCCCGGCAAATCTGACATTTCGGCAGTTTTGAGAAATAGTCCCATTTACGAAAATCTCCGATCGTTCGGCAGATTCTCCGATTTTTTTCGTCAGTCTTGAAATTCTCCATGAGGCTCGCCAGCTAGCTACCCGCCTTTACCCGCCTTAGTGAGTGAGATAGTGAAAGTGATGGAACAAGTCTACCACTGCCATGAAGCTCAGAGGCTAGCTCTTTCTCCTATAGCATAAAGAGAGGACAAACATGTAGTGAGTCTAGCATGGGAAAGAGAATCTGTTTCGCCATTCTTCCGCCACTCTTCCGAGTTGTTGCCGTGCTGCTGCCAACTTCTCTTGATTCTTCTGTGTGCTTTGTGAACTTCGTACCGAAATAACTCTGAAATTACTATTCGAGTGTGCTGTAAGCACCGTAACATCAGACAGGAGCTTTGTAACACCTGAGTGGACCAGCCGTGTGTTGTGAACAGTTGTATAAACATCTTCTGCGTGCTTTGAAAATGGCCTCCACGTGTGGAAAGTTAACTGGTGTTAGCAAGAAGCGTACACATAAGATGTTGACTACTGCTCGGAAAATTGAGCTGTTGAAAAAATTAGAGGCTGGCATGAGTAGGAAACAGATTATGGATGAGTTTAACGTAAGCTCCTCTGCTCCCTCCTCTCCATCACCAACAGCAGTCTCTGAACCTCAAGCTCTACTGCCGCAGCAACAGGGAGAAGAGTCCTTAGAGCCTGTTGCAGGACCCTCTACTGCTGGGGACTTCTTCCAGCAGTAGCAGACTCCAATCAACCCCTTCTATTGTACATATGTAAATAAGGAACCTACTATAAGTTTAGGTAAGTGCATGTGAACTTGTAGGCCTACTGTACCATTACATTTATATACAGTATGTTCACTAATTTCTTTATTTTTCATATTCATGTATAGTACTGTATTCATTACAGTATTGTACAGTATCAAACAGTATACAGTACTCTCTCCAAACACATTTGTAATGATATGAGTAATGATGATAGTGTTCACCGAAACATATAAGGTACTGCGTGGGTAGGGTTTTCGATAATTCGGCAATTTTGATATTTCGGCACTTGCCTGGTCCCATAGATGCCGAAAAATCGGACTTCTACTGTACTCACCTAGTGTGTGTTGGCATCAATGGAAGGCAGAGTTGTATACCATGCAGTACAGTACTGTACAGAGGACTTGATCTCATGTGGTGTAGTTGCAGTAATTTTGTGTACAGAAATTTCAAAATCACAACAGAGTACTGTGGCACCAGTCGAGCAGGGCAGTACTCCCAAGGTGGATGGAAAGCTGATAACAGGGAGAGCTGGAGCTCCTGTTTCATCAGCCCTTGGGACTAGCTCCTGACCGTACTGCTTTGCTGAACTTTTTCAGTGTTTCAGTACCACAAAGTGTAGGCCAGCCTCTTCTCCAATACAAGTTTCTCTAAGTGTCAGCACTAATCTACATACACAGTACACACTACACTTCCTTTTCAAAATTAAAAAAGAATAATGGCATCTACTAACCAGCACCCTATCCGTATCCCTGACCGCCTTGGAGAGAGCTCCAACATACTTGACCTCTTCCTCACAACTAATCCTTCTGCTTACTCTGTTAATCTTTTCTCTCCATTGGGCTCCTCCGATCACAACCTTATTACCTTAACCTGTCCTATCGCTCCAGTACGGCCTGCGGACCCTCCAGGGAAACATCGTCTCTGGCATTTTGGAGCTGCGGACTGGGAGGCCCTCAGGCAGTACTTCTTTGATTTTCCCTGGAATGATTATTGCTTCCATGGCCGTGAGCCATCTGAGTGTGCCTTGCGCATTACGGAGGTTATTCTCTCGGGCATGGAAGCATACATTCCTTTCTCATATCCTTTGACTAACGCAAGAAAGCCTTGGTTTAATCACGCTTGTTCTAATGCTGTCCGCAACAAGGAGAAGGCCTACAAAAGGTACCGGAGCCAACCCACCCCTGAATCACATAATCTTTACGTTTCTGCCCGGAATCGTGCTAAGTCTGTTCTTCGCTCTACTAAAAACAATTTCATCCATACTAAATGCTCTCAACTCTCCAACTCGAATTCTTCCCGCTCCTTCTGGCACCTTGCCAAAAATCTTTCTAACAACTTTACCTCATCATCCTTCCCTCCTCTTTCCTACTCTGATGGTTCTGTAGCTATTTCTTCTACTGATAAAGCAGATCTCTTCGCACAGACTTTCTCCTCCAATTCCACCTTAGACGATTCCGGTGCTGTTCCTCCATCACTTCCCCCCTCTGACTTCCTCATGGCTGACATTAAAATTTCTTCAGTTGATGTATTTTCTGCCATTACTGGCCTCAGTACTAACAAGGCATATGGGCCTGATGGGGTCCCTCCTGTTGTTCTCAAAAACTGTGCTTCTGTGCTTACACCCTGCCTAGGCAAACTATTTCGCCTTTGTCTGTCAACTTGTACCTTTCCTTCTTGCTGGAAGTTTGCTCTCATTCAGCCAGTCCCAAAGAAGGGTGACCACTCCCAACCCTCCAACTATCGTCCAATTGCTTTAACGTCCTGTATTTCAAAAGTTTTCGAGTCAATTCTTAATAAAAAAATTTTAAGGCATCTTTCTTATCACAACCTTCTTTCCGATCGTCAGTATGGGTTCCGTCAGGGACGCTCCACTGGCGATCTTCTCACCTACCTTTCAGACTCCTGGTCATCCTCCTTTCGGGACTTTGGCGAAAGCTTTGCCATTGCACTTGACATCTCAAAGGCTTTCGATCGAGTCTGGCATAAATCTTTAATTTCCAAACTGCCCTCCTACGGTTTCTATCCTTCTATCTGTACCTTCATCGCTAGCTTCCTTTCTGGTCGTTCTATAGCTGCTGTCGTAGACGGCCATCGTTCTTCTCCTAGATCTATCAACAGTGGTGTTCCTCAGGGCTCTGTCCTATCACCAACTCTCTTCCTTTTATTCATCAATGATCTTCTAAGCTGTACATCTAACCCTATCCACTCATACGCTGATGACTCCACCCTTCACCTTTCCATTCGGTTCCCGCAATGCCCATCTCAACAGTTACTTCAAGAAACAAGGGATGAGGCTATGGCACACCTAATGTCTGACTTGGCTCATATCTCTGACTGGGGTAAAAATAATATGGTTGTCTTTAATGCTTCTAAGACTCAGTTCTTACACCTATCAACCCGACAAAATCTTCCACAGGTATACCCACTAATGTTTAATAATATTCAGATTAATCCTGTATCATCCTTGAACATGCTTGGGGTTTCATTTACTCGGGACTTATCTTGGAAAGATCATATTACATCTCTTGTAAAATCTGCTTCCAAGAGATTGGGTGTGCTAAGCCGACTCCGCTCTTTCTTTACCCCTGCACAATTGTTGACTCTATACAGGGGTTTTATCCGCCCCTGTGTGGAGTACAACTCTCATGTGTGGGGAGGCTCCCCACATACAGCTCTTCTCAATAGGGTGGAGTCAAAGGCTTTTCGTCTCATTAACTCTCCTCCTCTTACTGACTCCCTTCAACCTCTGTCTCTTCGCCGCACTGTTGCATCTTTATCTCTTTTCTATCGCTACTTTAATGGTCACTGGTCCTCTGAACTGTCTGCTTGCATTCCTCCACCTCTACGATGGGCGCGTAGCACCCGTCTGGCAGCAAACTCTCATCCCTTTTCTGTCCAACTCTCTAATGCAAGAGTTAACCGTTACTCCCAGTCTTTCATTCATGTAACAGGTCAGCTCTGGAACTGTCTCCCTCTGTCTGTATTTCCTCCTGCCTATGATCTCCAGTCTTTCAAACACAGTGTGTCCAGGCATCTCAAAATGATCGGATCTTGAATTTGGCTCTCTATTGTATTTTGTTTTTCTCTTGGAGGGAACTGTTACTGCGGGCTCATGGCCTTTGGTTCCTTCTTCCTCGCATTAAAAAAAAAAAAAAAAAAAAAAAAAAAAAAACTTGGAGTCCCTGGAGGGGGATCATAAATGGCCTCACCATCCACCCCTCTCCCAATGACAACTCAACGAGCTGCCCGGAACCACTGTCTGACTCACTTCTTCATTTCTGCATCATTTGCGGCCTTTCCTCTAACTTTTGCTTTGTTGAGCACCATCTTTCCTCCTCTAAACTTCACCTTCTCTTCTTAACTGAGACTCAACTGTCTGAGGCAACTGATAGCAAACCCTGTTCTGTACCCTCCTACGTTCTCTATACTCATTTCAATGCAAAAAGTGGCTGTTGTGTATATACGCAATGACTTATCTTGCTCTCGTGTTCCTCAACCTGATTCTTCTGAATTCTCTACTCTGTGGCTTTGGCTTTCCAGTCATCTACCTATCTATCTATCTATAGCCTGACGCCCTAATCCCGCAAAGGGTGGCCGCAGACAAAATGCCTCCAAGTCGCTCTGTCACCCACCATTTGACTACCCTCCCCCCCGCTCACTCCCCCCTCCCTCATATACCTCTCAACTTCATCCCTCCACCTCATCCTCGGTCTACCCCTCCCTCACCTTCATACACCCTCTTAGTCAGTCTTTCATTCTCCATTCTCTCCATATGTCCAAATCACCTCAGTGTATTTCTCCTAATCTTCTCAACCACAGCCACATCCACCCCACAACGTTCCTTCACTTCTTCATTTGTCAACCTGTCCCTCCATGTCACTCCACATGCTCCTCTCAAGTAACTCATTTCCACTGCTCTCACTCTTGACTTGTTCCCCTCTTGCAAGGTCCATGCCTCGCTTCCATATGTCAGGGTAGGGATCACAATGCTATCATGCAGTGACTTCTTAACTTCCATACTCACCTCCCTATTTCTTTCCTGTCATTCTCTGACCAAATATATCTGCGCTGTTTACTTATCTCCTAATTCTTCTGTCTGTGAAAAATTCTTTGACTATCTTACTTCTACGATGGAACACATTCTGTCTATTTCTCCCTTCTCTGAAATCTCCATTCTAGGAAACTTCGATGGTTCACCACCACCTTTGGCTCCTTTCACTGATCCACCTGGTGAACAAGCCTACATCTTTTCTATCCTTGATGCTACAGCAGCTTGTACAGCACCCTACCCATATCCCTGACCACCTTGGAGACAGCTCCAACATACATGATTTCTTCCTTACAGCTAGTCCTTCTGATTACACTGTTAATCCTTCCTCTCCAATAGGCTCCTCCGATCACAACCTTATTACCTTAATCTGTCCTATCCCTCCAGTATGGCCTGTCGACCCTCCAAAGAAACATCGATTGTGGCACTTTGGAGCTGCAGATTGGGAGGCCCTCAGGCAGTACTTCTTTGATTTTCCCTGGAATGATTATTGTTTCCATGGCAGGAAGCCATCTGCATGTGCCTTGAGCATTACAGAGGTTATTCTCTCAGGCATGGAAGCGTACATTCCCTTCTCATATCCTTTGACTAATGCAAGAAAGACTTGGTTTAATCATGCTTGTTCTAATGCTGTCTACAACAAGGAGAGGGCCTATAAAAAGTACCAGAGCCAACCCACCCCTGAATTACATCTTGTTTATGTTTCTGCCCGGAATCATGCTAAGAGTGTTCTTCACTCTGCTAAAAATAATTTCATCCATACTAAATGCTCTCAACTCTCCAACTCGAATTCTTTCCATTCCTTCTGGCACCTTGCCAAAAACATTCCTAACAAGATCCTTCCCACTTCTTTTCTACTCTGATGACTCTGTAGCTATTTCTTCTACTGATAAAGGAGATCTCTTCACCCAGACTTGCTCCTCCAATTCCACCTTAGTTACTTTACCCCTCTGACTTCCTCATGGCTGACATTAAAATTTCTTCAGCTGATGTATTTACTGCCATCACTGACCTCAATACTAACAAGGAATATGGGCCTGATGGAGTCCCTCCTGTTGTCCCCAAGAACTGTGCTTCTGTGCTTACACCCTGTCTAGGTAAACTCATTTGCCTTTGTCTGTCAACTTATATACAGTATTTCCTTCTTGCTGGACGTTTGCTCTCATTCAGCCCGTCTTAAAGAAGGGTGACCATTCCCAACCCTCTAACTATTGTCCAACTGCTTTAACATCCTGTGTCTCAAAAGTTTTCGAGTCTATCCTTAACTGAAAAATTCTTAATGCATCTTTCCTATCATAACCTTCTTTCTGATCATCAGTATGGATTCTGTCAGGGACGCTCCACTGACAATCTTCTCATCTACCTTCCAGACTCCTGATCCTCCTCCTTTCGGGACATTGGCGAAAGCTTTGGCATTGCACTTGACATCTCTAAGGCTTTCAATCGGGGGTGTCATATATCTTTAATTTCCAAACCGCCCTCTTATGGTTTCTATCCTTCTATCTGTGCCTTCATCAATAGCTTCCTTTTTGGTTGTTCCATAGCTGCTGTTGTCCACGGCCATCATTCTTCTCCTAGACCTCTCAACAGTGGTGTTCCTCAGGGCTCTGTCCTATCACCAACTCTGTTCCTTTTATTCATCAATGACCTTCTAAGCTGTACATATAACCCGATCCACTCATATGCTGATGATTCCACCCTTCACCTTTCCATTCGGTTCTCACAACGTCCATCTCAACAGATACTTCAACAAACAAGGGATGAGGGTATGGCACACCTAATGTCTGACTTGGCTTGTATCTCTGACTGATGTAAAAATAATCTTGTTGCTCTTGCTACATCGAAAACTCGGTTCTTACATCTATCAGATCGAGAGAATCTTCCACAGGAGTACCCACTAATGTTTCATAATATCCAGCTGAATCCTGCATCACCCTTAAACATACTTGGGGTTTCATTCTCTCAGGACCTATCTTGGAAAGATCATAGTACATCTCTTGTAAAATCTGCTTCCAAGAGATTAGCTGTGCTAAGCCAAATCCATACCATCTTTACCCCTGCACAATTGTTGACTTTATACATGGGTTTTATTCATCCCTGTGTAGAGTACAACTCTCATGTATGGGGAGGCTTCCCACATACATCTCTTCTCAATAAGGTGGAGTCAAAGGTTTTTCGTCTCATTAACTCTCCTCCTCTTACTGGCTCCCTTCAACCTCTGTCTCTTTGTCGCACTGTTGCCTCTTTATCTCTTTTCTATCGCTACATCAATGGTCACTGCTCCTCTGGACTGTCTGCTCACATCCCTCCACCTCCACAATGGACACGTAACACCTCTCTAGCAACAAACTCTCATCCCTTTTCTGTCCAGCTCTTTAATGCAAGAGTTAACCGTTACTCCCAGTCCTTCATTTATGCAACTGGTCAACTCTGGAACTGTCTCCCTCTGTCTGCTTTTCCTACTTTCTATGATCTCCAGTTTTTCAACGCGGTTTGTCCAGGCATCTCAAAATGAACGGAACTTGAATTTGGCTCTCTTTTGAATTTTTTTTTTCTTGGATCGAATGGTTTGTGGGCTCCTGGCATTTGGTTCCTTCTTCCTTTCATAAAAAAAAGAAAAATGGTAGTTTTAGTTTTTATTATTAGAATATGGTATTTTACTCACTTATTCTCAAGTATGTGCCTGAAATCCTACCTCAGGGGGGTACCCTGGGATATAGTGAACTATCGGCTTTAACCCATACCACGCTAGCAACGTAGATCTACGTCTCCATCAAAAACGCCGGTGACGTTGATCTATGCCCTGCAGCATTGAGAAGTCATAGCATGCAACTGAAGTAAACTGGAAGGTAATAACGTATCTCGCTAACTTCAGACATTTCTCTGCTACGCTTACAACACTGTTTTAGGAGCGCGGGAGGTGAGTGAGTCTTCACAGGCCACAGCTGCTCTGCTCTCTCAGTAACCTTGAAGATTCAGAGGTCAAGTGGCACCAACCTGACTCGATTCAACCTACTTTCTGACTTTGGTCATTACTTTTATTAGTGCCAGGGATCTCATATTGATGTATTAAGCTCATTTACCCACACAAAAAAAAACAAAATCAGTTCATAAACTTAACCCGCGTCGTCCCGGCAACATGAATTAACGCGGCAACATTGCAAGGTCCCTAATTTGCACAATTTTCAATTTTCGCGAGTGATTTCGCGAGTGATTTTTGGCACGTATACATGGGACACCTTCCTCTATTCCTCTACAAGATGCCAAGCAGGAACAATGCCTTACATCGCATAACCTCCCCCCCGCACGCCATTGTCTCGGAAATTCACCTGTTACCAGTGACCTGGCCAATAAAGACATTCAGGGCCAGAGTGATTCCCCAATCAATGACAATGTGGAGGACAAAGTTTACATAGCATTAGAGGAAGAAATGATGATCAGGTAATGTGGGAAAAAAAAGGTCATGAATGGTGATGAGTTAGTGAGTAAAACAATGCTTATAATGCCTATATTACTGTTTGAAAACCAATATACTCTTGTACTACATATAAATTCGTACCAAGTAAATAAATAAATACTGTTTATGAGTGGATAAAATAGTTACCCTCCCATTGAACTCGTTTTCTTTGGTGCCAGCCTGTTAGAAAACCCAGTCAGGTAAGGAAGGACTTGTACCTGAATCGGGTATTTTAAACCTCAGGTAAGCGATTTCTCTATGAATTTTCAATGTTTCTCACCAAAAGCAGATGTTTGAGCAAAAAAAAAAAAAAAAAGGTCCAAAAACGTCGGGATGGGGCAGGTTAAAAACGCTCAGCTCTCAGTAACCTCGAAAATTTCACAGGTAGAGTGGCACCAACCTGACTAGATTCAACCAACTACCTGGCTTTGGTGATTATTCTTCTCAGTGCCAGGGATCTTATATTGATGTATTAAGCCCATTTCACCAGAAAAAAAAATCCAAAATCAGTTCACAAGCTCACAGCCGTTCTGCTCTCCCAGTAACCTTGAAAATTTCACAGGTAGAGTGGCACCAACCTGACTCGATTCAACCAACTTTCTGGCTTTAGTGATTCCTTTAATTAGTGCCAGGGATCTTATATTGATGTAATAAGGCCATTTAGAAAAAAAAAAAAAAAAATGGCGGCCACAGAGGAGTATCAGTTTTCTTTTTTGCCCAGCACGGTATGGGTTACTGAACCAGGATTTTTCCCCATTAGTCCTTTATAGCAAGGGTCTACTTTACACTTTGCGTCCCCTTATCAGTGAAAAGGCTATGTTTACCTAGGCCACCACAGGCAATTTTGGCTTCCATGCGGCTGACAGAAGTGCTCTCTCTCTCCATTGGTGAAGGTGCAACGCATGTGATGCAATTTTTGCATAAATAAGGGCCCGCTGTGATTTATTTCTCCTGATGAATAAGAGTCATGATGATGATGATGATGAAAATGTAGCATGGTGATCCCATGTATATACTGTATACAGTTTTTTGGTAGTACTGAAAAATATATGATTCATACTCAGTTTTGCTCGTTTCAGCAATAATAACGTCCAGTAGTGAAGAAAATACATCAGATCCTCAAATTACAAGCTTGGATACACAGTATCAGTACAGCTACATGAAAAAAAAGTATAATCAATCATGCAATCTAAGTTTCGTTTAGATTTTAAAGGCTCCAACATGCTTGCATATGTAGGCCTTGGTTACCTATTGGCGGCTCTCTAGGCTGCTCGATCTTTGGCAGCCTCCCTATTCAGTCCCTTATCCGTGAGGGCACCCTCTAAGTCCTTACCCAAGTTCTTTCAGTCTGCCTCTCACAACCTTGTCCCCAATGTTAATATCTCTCACTTTCTCCTGTCCTCTCCACATGCCCAAACCATCTCAATCTACCACTCACCATCATAACACCAATACACTCCAGTCCCACCCTTCCCCTTAACTCTTCCATTATAAAGCTAGCCCCCCCCCCCCAGGCCTCACATTCAAGGATGCACTGCACATTCATCTAACCATTGTCATTTTTGTACATTTGAGCCTGCGAATACCCTCTTCCTTTACTGCCCAGGTCTCACTATCGTACAGCATTACACTCCCAACACACCCCACGTGAGAACAAGACCAAAATGAAAGCTTCTGCTGTGAGTCTGAATTTCAAGTTACAGGAACTGCTGCCTTGAACTTCTGAGTGACACGATGAATGGTGTGAATTTCAATTCTGGGGCTTCCCACAGAATCTTACTGAGTTCGGCCATCTGCTGTGTTAGATATGATAACCCCTGCCACATAATGTACCAACGGATATGAGAGTTTATTGTATTTGTCGTATTATGTCTGTATGACTACACTATCAGTACAACATAAATAAATACTGTATATGTAAATAAATACATACAGCACCAGCCAATCAAGGTGGTACTCCAGAGGAAGACAAGAATGCTGATAACAGGGACAGCTGGAGCTCCTGTTTTGCTAACCACAAGGATATCCAGCCATCCCTCTTTGCAGACCATTTTCTGTGACACTAGCATACAAAGTATGTCAGTATACTCTACCTAATGCTTTTCTCTAACTATCTCATGCATAGCTCTACATGTGCTTTACATTCCACACAATGTACCCCACTATGTACATGGGTTTGTGCCAGCAAGGGCATGCAGCCAGAAAACTATGTCCCTAAGGAGAGGTAAGCAGCAGGCTCCACCAGTGCAGTTCTGGGACAAAGATGAGACGGGGCCTGGATCTGTGCCAAAGTGTACAAGACATTGCAGATCCCAGGCTGCCACTTTGGCCCAGTAGAAAAGAGACCATGTCTGAGAGTAATGACCCAGGAGGCTGCCTTATCAGGGGATGTACGGTACAAAGGAGGGGCATTTACAGTGCCAAGGTGAGCTTGGAGGGTCATGGCAAGGTGACCCAAAGCCACTGCCATAGTCATTGGCCACAGCTGGTGGGCTGTAGGTCCTAAGTCCTATGCCTGGACTTGGGACCCTGTGGGTGGGCAAAGAATGTGGTCCATCTTTTCCTTTATTAACCCAACTTATTACAAAGTGAAAAGAATTGGCAATAAAGCAAGCTTGTGAAAATCTAATCACCCAAGGGTTCAGAGTAGCAACATGGAATGAGTGTAGTTTGAAGGGTAGAGCTGGGAAGGGTGTAGGGATGCTAAGTAGGTGGTGGATGGATGTCTGTTGCATACAGGAAGTTAGGTTCAGGGGAGGGTCAGACAGATTTATTGCTGGGAAAGACTGTAGGTCTGAGCTATTTTGGCAGGGAAGTGTATACATATATGGTGGTGTGGGTGTACTGGTTGAGGAAAAATGGGTGGAATGTGTCATGATTGTAAGGAGAGTGAATTAACCCGCGGCGTCCCGTTGACATTCTTTAACGTCCACACGTTTTGTCACTGCCAATCCCGTCGATGTACATAAACACGAATCAATTGCAAGGTCCCTAATTTGCACAATTTTCAATTTTTGCGAGTGATTTTTGGTACGTATAACGTGACACCTTCCTCTACAACATGCCAGGGAGAGACAATGCCTTACCCAGCATAACCTCCTCCACCCCCCCCTGCATGCCATTGTCTCAGCAATTCACCTGTTATCAGTGACCTGGCCAGTAAAACCATGTCATGCCACGGTATGAAATTCAGGGCCAGAGTGATTCCCCAATCAATGACAATGTGGAGGACAAACTTTACATAGCATTAGAGGAAGAAACAGTCAGAAATGATGATCAGGTAATGTGGCAAAAAAAGGTCAGGTATGGTGATGAGTTAGTGAGTGAAACAATGCTTATAATGCCTGTATTACTGCTTGAAAACCAATATACTCCCGTACTACATATAAATTCGTACCAAGTAAATAAATAAATACCGTTTATGAGTGGTGTGAAATAGTTATCCTCCCACAGAACTCGTTTTCTTTGGTGCCAGCCTCTTAGAAAACCCAGTAAGGTAAGGAGGTACTCCTACCTGTATCGAGTATTTTAAACCTCAGGTGAGCGATTTCTCTATGAATTTTCGATGTTTTTCACCAAAAGCGGAGGTTTGAGCCAAAAAAAAAAAAAATTTTCCAAACATGGTCGGGATTGGGGGGAGTCAGTGGTGGAAAAGTGGTCAGGATGGGGCAGGTTAAAGGACTATAGCAATGAAAATATTGTTTGGTAAGCTCATGATTTCAGTTATATTGGCATATACTTCACAGGTTGACTTGGATGATGTAGAAAATGACAGATCCTGGAATGACTTCATACATGTGTTTCGTGGTATGGGGAATGATGAGATTGTAGTTGTGGGTGGGGGATGTACATGGTCATGTGGGTGAAGCAGCTCAAGGATAATTATGAAGGAATACATGAGGGATGTGAATATGATACAAGGAATGCAGAAATGAAAAGGATATTTGATGAATTTCGGGAGGCAAGGAACATTACTGTGTGCAACATGCATTTGAGGCTAATTACATATTAGTCTGGGGGCAATAGCAGCCAAAATGGCTATTTCCTGGTCAGGAGGGCTGATAGGAGGTTGGTGTAAAATGTTAAAATTATAGGATGCAAAGAGTGTGCAGCAACACAAATTACTATGTGACATGGTGATTAAGGTGTGGGTAGTGAAGAAGAGAACCTATGCACCTAGGAGGAAAATATGAAAGTTGAAAACCAAGCAGTGAGGAATGCCTTCTACAGCAAGATGAGCAGAGTGGCAGCTGAACAGGGAACTGTTGTATAGAGCTCTCAAGAACAATCTCTTAAGTGATACTCATTCAGTGTGTTGATGGACAAGGGGCCCTCCAAGACATAAGGTAACATGGTGGTGGGATGTGGGTGTAGAGGCCACAGTTAAGGAGAAAATAAGTGTTTTCTGGCAATGGAAAAGGGGTGGTAATAGAGAGGAATACTTGGTTACCAGGCATAAGGCTAGAATGGAGGTAAATAGGACATAATCTGCATCCTAGAGACTTTTACTAGATAACCTACACAGTGCTGAAAGGAAGAATATGGTGCTTAATGTGGCAAATAAGATGAATAGGGAAACAGGGACTTCATAGGACAGCAGTGTGTGAAGAATGATGAAAGAAAGGTAGTGGTGGAAAGTGAGGATATTAAAGATGCCTGGTGAGAGAATTATAGCTGGTTGCTGAATAAGGAGTTTGAGTGGAACAGAAAAGGTTTGGAGTTGGCAGATCCAGTGTCTGGCCCATGGCCATTGATTGATGCTTCAACCATGGGCAGGGCAATAGGCAGGATGCAGCTGGGGAAGGTGGCAGGTGTGTCTGGGCTCACTGCTGAAATGTTGCAGGCCACAGGAGATAACAGGAGAGGGTTTAGTTACTATCTATCTATCTATTGCCAGACGCCTCAATCCCGTTTGGGGTGGCCACAAACAAATTGCCTCCAAGTCGCCCTGTCCACCGCCATTTCACTGCCCTGCTCCCAACTCACACACCCCTCTCTCATATACCTCTCCACCCCATCCCTCCATCTCATCCGAGGCCTCCCCCTCCCTCTTCCCCCCTCCACCTCACTCACATACATCAGTCTTTCACCCTCCATCCTCTCCACATGGCCAAATCATCTCAGAGTGTTCCTCATAACACTTCCTATCACATCCACATCCACACCACAACGCTCCTTTATATCCTCATTCGTCAGCCTGTCTCTCCATGTGACTCCACAGGCTCCTCTTAAATAACTCATTTCCACTGCTCTCACTCTTGACTCGTGTCCTTCCAACAACGTCCAAGCCTCACTTCCATATGTTAGAGTTGGTATCACAATACTGTCATGTAGTAACTTTTTCACTTCCATGCTCACTTCCCTGTTTCTTATCACTGCTTTCAAAGAACCAGCAACCTTTCTTCCCTGCTGTACCCTTTCAAGCACTTCATCCTCCAAACCTCCATCCTTACTCATCACACTACCCAAGTACTTAAACGTACTCACATTTTCTATTTCCTCACCATCCAACCTTGCTGTACATTCACTGACTTCACCTCTCTCAAAGACCATCACTTTACTCTTCCCTACATTCACCTTTAGATTCCGTTTCTTACACACTCTCCCAAACTCATCCACCAAAGCCTTGCAGCTCCCCTTTGTCTTCACTCAACAACACAGTCACTGACTTCACCTCTCTCAAAGACCATCACTTTACTCTTCCCTACATTCACCTTTAGATTCCGTTTCTTACACACTCTCTCAAACTCATCCACCAAGCCTTGCAGCTCCCCTTTGTCTTCACTCAACAACACAGTATCATATGCAAACAACAGTGCAGGGAGTTTCCAAACACTATCCTCTCTCACCAGGGCCACTCCAACATCCACTACCCTACCTTGTAGGCTACCTCTTTTATTACCCCATCCATGTACAGACTGAACAACCATGGAGATATGACACATCCCTGTTTCAACCCAACTTTCAAAGAGAAAAATTCACTTAGTTCACCATCCACACGCACTGCAGCCTTCGCACCATCATACATACTCTTCACAGCATTCAACAACTTCCCATCTACTCCATATATTCTTAACACTTTCCAGAATCCTTGTCTATCCACCCTGTCATATGCTTTCTCCAAATCCATGAAAGCCGCATACAACTTCTTTCCCTTCTCTAGAAACTTTTCCACTAAAGATCTAAGAATGAATATCTGATCTACACAACCTCTTCCCTTCCTAAAGCCTCCCTGTTCTTCTCCAACTAATTTCTCTGTTCTTTCTCTAACTCTGTCAATAAGTATCCTACCATACACTTTTCCTATTATACTAAGAAGACACATGCCCCTATGATTACCACACACTTCTTTTTCCCCTTTTCCTTTGTACAAGGGAATAATTATACCTGACTTCCAATCCTCCGTGACTGTACCTTCCTCCCAGGCCAATCTGCACATCTTCCACATCCATTCTACTACTATTTCTCCCCCATGCTTCAGCATTTCACCACACACTCCATCAATTCCTGGGGCTTTCCCCGATTTAACTTTCTCCATTGCTTCCACAACTTCTATCCTACTGATTTCTTCCTGTCTTCTCACCTCCCTCCTTCTCCCAGCCATTCCCCAGCCACTTATACTTGCATTACTTCCATCCTCTATGTTCAACAATTCCTTAAAGTGTTCTCTCTATCTGCTCACTTTTTCTCCCTTCTCCACTAGTAATCTACCATTTTTATCTTTCACTCCGCTGCTAACTTCACTTCCACCCTGTCTTACTTTTATCACCTCTTTCCAGAACATTTTCTTACAGTCCCTCCACTTTACACTCAAATTCCTTCCAAATTCCTCATCCACTCTCTTCTTACTCTCTCTTACTAATCTTTTCACCTCTCTCTTTCTCTCTACATATAACGCTCTCTTCCGCCTCTCAACTTCTTCCATGCCCCTATTTCTCATCCATTCATTGTATGCTTTCTTCTTTTGTGCCACAGCCTGTCTCACCTCTTCAGTCCACCACGCTGTTCCTTACACCCCCCTCCGTCTTCTCTTCCTTCCACACACCACATCACATGCTGCACATATTTCTTCTGTAAATCTCCTACACACACCTTCCACGTCTCCCATCTGCTCCAATTCATATTTGCCCAATCGCTCCTCCACTTCTCTCTTATACTCTGTCTTTTTCTCATCCTCTTGTAACCTTTCCACTCTCCTTGGAACTACTCCTTCCTCTCGTCTTTCCCTTCTTCTATTCCTCCATCTTACTTGAATCCTAATTCTGGCCACGACCAAGTAGTGGTCAGAAAGTCCACTCCCCCAACCTCTATATGCTCTTGCATCCATTACACATCTTTGCATCCTTTCATCCACACACACATAATCAATCATTGCCTTCCTTTCATTCAGTTCACCACCCACCCTTCTCATCACTCGCCATGTATACCTGTGGATCATTTTATGCCTGAAGAGGGTATTGGCTATCACCAACCCCCTCCCAGCACAAATCTCCACTAACACACTCCCATTCTCATCTATCTCAGCAGGCACACCCCACTCACCAACTATTCCATCCACCTTCACATTCCCAACTTTACCATTCATATCACCGATCAAAAACACTCTCTCATTCCTTCCGAACGTTTCCATGCACACTTCTACATTTGTCCAGAACTCTTCTCTCACTCTTCTAGCACGATCTTGCGTTGGCGCATACACACACACAATCGCCCACATTTGTATTCCAACTTTCAACTTTACCCACACAATCCTTGACCCAACTGATCCATACTGTCTTATGCTCTTCTTCCATCTTTTACTCACAACTATACATACTCCTTTCTTTGCCCTCTCGTTCTCACCTACTCCTGCACATATACCCCATCCATACTCCCATTCTCTCACACTTTCACCCCTCCATTTTGTTTCAGTTATTCCACATACATCCACTTTTGCACCCTCAAGCACCTGGACAATCTCTCTCTCTTTCACCTCATCATTCGTTCCCCTTACATTCCAAATTCCGATAACCATGTCCTTTGTCCGGTCCTTGGTCGTCATCGTTTGGTCAGTCCTTGTCTGAGGCTTATTGTTTGTTTTTTTAGTTAGTTGTTTTCCAGGGAGGGGCACTAACCCTCCGCCAACCCTTTTAGTCGCCTTTTACGACAAGCAGGGATACTGATCTGATAAATATGATTTTATATAAGTGTGTTTTCCCAGACAACTGACTGAAAAGTGTGGCTGTAAATGTGTAAAAGGAGAAAAGTGATGCCTTGGAAAGAGGAAATTACAGAGACATAAAACTTTTGGACTAGATAATGGAGGTAATGGAGAGGGTTCTACAAGGTATGATAAGGAAAAGAGAGAATATTGGTGAAATGCAGTATGAGTTTATGCCAGGCAAAAGGACCACTGATGCCATATTTATTGTCTGACTGCTTCATAATAAATAGACAGGAAAGAAAAGTGAGCTGTATTTTCTTTTTGTTGATTTGGGGAAAGCCTTGGAAGGGCTTTGACAGAGTCCCAGGGGCGGTAGTGAGGTGGGCAAGATTAAGTTTGGGATCAAGAAGAGACCAATTAAAGTAGGTATGACTATGTATGTGGGTGCTTGCACCCAGGTGAGAACTAATGGAGATTTGTGTGATAAGTTTTCTGTGAATGTTGGCATGCATCAAGGGTCAGTCTTGTGCCCACTGTTGTTTGTCATGATGCTTGAAACTCTCACATGACTTTAGAAATGGACTCCCATGCGAGATGTTGTATGCTGATGATTGGTGCTGATTAAAGAGAATGAAAGGGAGGCAGAGGAAATGATTAGGAAATGGAGAGATAGAATGGGGCACAAGGGTTTGAGAGTACAATAAACCCTTGATATAACGAACCCTTTTATAGTGAACTTCAGATATAATGCTCCACCATTTCCACAGAAAACTTTCACCAGATATGGCGAACTTTGGTTGCTATATCTGGTGGAAGTTCGCTCCCTGGCATTGTAAGTGTACTGTAACAGTACTACATTACATTATAGGCATTGTATTTATATGTTCACCTTCATACAGGATAGTATTTACTGTACATGTACTGTATACCTACAGAAACCATTAAAATCTCCACGTGAAAATTCATAGAGTAAGTTGTGATTGCACACGTAGGACCAAACGACTCCATGGATATAGCGACCTTGGGTCGGTAATCCCTCGGTTAATAAAGACCATCGGATATAGCAAACTTTTGGATGTAATGACCCACCCCTCCCCCCAGTTAGTTCGTTATATCGAAGGTTTACTGTAAATGCAGATAAAACAAAAGTGATGATATCCAGGGCTGGTGGCTGTCTTGTAAAAACTTCGTAAGTACTTGTAGTGAAGTTTTGTAGATCAGTTATACATATATTAGACTCATGGACAAGTGGTTGTTATACGTGAGTATTTTTGTAAGTAGGTAATCTTCGTTCCCTTTTGTCATGTAATGACAGGAAAGGTAAATATTAGTACGGGACTATTTTTATTTGTCTTCGAAATATTAACAAAGTCTCTCACACACAAGTGCAGTATAGGGTCCCGCTAGCTACCTCCCTGTCTCGCTATATCTCTCTCTGCCACACTCTCGCCCCTGTTGCTAGCCTCCTTCTCCCTGCTACCTGTTGGTTGTATGGCTCGCCCCTTTCTGAGCTCTGATTGCTACATTCTCGTTTAGCAGGGGTCTTGTCACGTGTGCTATACAGTCGTGGAAACATCTAGAACACTGTATGTCTATGTGTATGTACAACTTCCGGTGCAGGACCAGCATTCCTTCACATTAAGAGTTGCAAGCTAATTTCCTTTTGCTTGATTCTTGCTGATACGCTGCCTATCTCACACCCTGGCTTGGTGCTTCTATCTACAGTAAAAGTCCCATTATTCGGCATCTATGGGACCGGGATGATGCCGAGAAATTGGATGTGCCGAATAATCAAAAACCTACCCACTCAGTACCTCAAATATATTGGTGAACACAATCATCACCACTTATAGTATTACACCTGTGTTTGGAGAGAGTACTGTATACTGTACAGCACTGCAATCAATACAGTAATATACCTCAATCTGATATATATATATATATATATATATATATACACAGTAAAAGTCCCATTATTCGGCATCTATGGGACTGGGATGATGCCGAGATATTGGATTTGCCGAATAATCAAAAACCTACCCACTCAGTACCTTAAATATATTGGTGAACACTGTCATCACCACTTATGGTATTACAACTGTGTTTGGAGAGAGTACTGTATACAGTACAAAACTGCAATCAATACAGTACTATACCTGAATCTGAAATATATATAGTAATCCCCCTAATATCCGAACACCCAGTATCTGAACATCCCCACTAACTGGACATAATCGTCCTGGGATCCAATATTCCCAAAATGGGCCAAAAACCGCAAAAAATTAAAAAAAAAATCTTACTTTTTTCCCACCCGTAATTTGAAATTGCCGACTGGCGCCGAACAGCTGTTACACCATGGTCCCTTCACCCCTTCCTTCCTCCCCCCTCCCCTGTCAGGGTTGCCATTTGGTATTTTTCATTACCAAGTGTGGGCCAATTTGGTAATGAAAAATTCGTTTGGTAATGAATCAGAATAATGCATTACCAAATGGATTTTTCACACGTATGAGGATACACAGGATGGAGATGGTGGATTGTTCGCTCTCTCTGATTAATCTGCTACGCTACACAGCGTGAAAATAATCAACATGGTGTTAATTATAAGGAGAGTGATTACATGTATTTCCACTTGTATATATAATTAGTGAAGAATAAATGCTAGCTTTACGAATTTGGTAATGAAAAGTTAAATTCGGTAATGAAAGTTGAGGAGATTGGTAATGTGGCCGTTGCGATCTGGCAACTCTGTTACGCCGCCATCATCAACAGTAACAGTCTAACTCTGATCAAGAGCAGATGCTCCTAGCAGTGCAAGCCACAAGTGCTTGTTTTTTGTGAATAAACAGTGAATAAACTGCAATACCTTGCCACTAGAACACACAGGAATTTACAGTGTTGTGCAGTGTTAAGAAATTAGAATTTAGAGTGCAGAGGATTAACTGTGGACTGCAAACTGGCTGTTCAAACCAGTCCAGGAGCAAGGGACTTGTAAGTACCCAGAATGTTTAATATTGTATAAACTCACCTCTAAAACCTCATTTTTTGGTTCTTTTGCATTTATTTCAGTCTCTTATGTCCCTTATTGGTGTGATTTGTGTCTTAAATAGGTGCAATGCATGTCTAGAGGGAGTTGTATAGGTGTTTCTCTGAGTTAGGGTCCATAAGTACAAGTCCATAAGCTGGGGCCCAATATCCGGACAGGACCACTATCCGGACCTGCCTATGGCTCTATTACGTCGGATATTGGAGGGATTACTGTATATATATATATATAAATTAGTGAACATATACAAGTGTAATGACACAGTAGGCATACAAGTCAGATTACACTTCCTGGATGGCCGAAATGATACGGAATATCACCTACCAGCACAGTACATCGCTTGTATTGGTGAACTCATCACTACTTATATTATTACAAATATGTTTGGAGTGAGTGCTGTATGCAGTACTTTTTCCAAACACAAAATAAAATAGTTGAAAATTTGCATAAAATCAAGTGAAGGAATATGAATTGGTAAGGTCTTTCTGATGAAAGTTAAACGTACATTTAGCACTCATTCTTTTGTTCTTTTTTTTTTTTTGTTTACATGTGAAAGGGAGAGTATTGATGGAAACAGTAATGTATTTCATTAACCCCTTAATAACCTCAGGCACTGAACAACCCTTTACAGTACCGATGTCAGTGATGTTGAATTAGAGAGTAATGAAAAAACTGTGAACAATTATGGGAAGGGAACGAAGGTCACTGGTATGTTTACATGACTCTACGATATGATTCCAAGCAGTCAGAGGGTCGGTTAATCTCACATGTTTTCGGCCATTTGGTAAATGCACCGTAACTTTGTAACTTCTCCCGTGAATCATAGCATGGGTTTAGGAAGCTAAATAACACATTGTTAGGTGAGCCAGACGATTATCTTCACATCTTTAAGAAAATGGAAGAAATTTAATCCCTGTATGAGTACGTAGAGTAAGTTTGTTCCATTCCCCTGAAATCAATTTGTTTTTCTTAAAGATGTGAAGATAATCGTCTGGCTCACCTAGCAATGTGTTATTTAGCTTTCTACACCCATGCTATGATTCGCTATGAGTCACGGAAAAATTCATAAAGTTATGGGGCATTTACCAAATGGGCGAAAACATCTGAGATTAACCGACCGCCTGACTGCTTGGAATCGTAGCGTCGAGTCGTGTAAACATACCAGTGACCTTCGTTCCCTCCCCATAATTGTTCAGTTTTCTTCATAGCTCACACTAACTTGACAACACTGACATCGGTACTGTAAAGGGTTATTCAGTGCAGGAGGTTATTAAGGGGTTAATGGGATATATTACTGTTTGCATCAATATTCTCTCTTTCACATTAAACACAAAAACAAACAAAAGAATGAGCGCTAAATGTACGTGTAACTTTCATCAGAGAGACCTTAGCAATTCATATTCCTCCAGTTTGTTTTTAAGTATTTTTCTGACTTTAGGTTAGGTTAAGTTTGGTTAAATTATTAGGTACAGTTAAACTCGGTTAGGTTAGGTTTAATTAAACAGGACAGTCCCTTCCACCGTTATGCTGAGGAATAAAAATACTAGAGCTGTCACAGCTGTACAGCTAAAAACAATGGGGAAACTGATTTAACAGGCAACATTTATTTATGGGTAATGAATTACAGTATCAATGGTTCATAGGCGATGCAATTACCGGTAAATGTCACTTTCAGGAAGGCGTCAAGAATGAACGAATTTCAAGAAATAGCGAGGGGGGCCTGGAACGTAACCCTCGCTAATTTGGAGGGGGTGGTTACTGTACTGTATGATAGTGTGCAATATTGTAATTAATACAGTACTATACTTGACTCTGAAAAAATATAGAAATTTGTGAAAATATAGAAGTGCAATGAAACATTAGGCTTACAAGTCACAGATAACACTTCCTGGAGTGCCGAGATGATTCCGGACATCTGCTGAACAATCAAAGATTTTTGGAAATGGGACTATTTCTCAAAACTGCCGAAATGTCGGATCTACCAAATAATCAGCTGCCGAATAATAGGACTTTTACTGTATATATATATATATATATATATATATATATATATATATATATATAGAGAGAGAGAGAGAGAGAGAGAGAGAGAGAGAAATTAGTGAACATATACAAGTGTAATGACACAGTAGGCCTACAAGTCAGATAACACTTCTTGGATGGCCAAAATGATACGGAATATTACCTACCAGCTCAGTACATCACTTGTATTGGTGAACTCATCACTACTTATATTATTACAAATATGTCTGGAGTGCGTACTGTATAAAGTACTGTATTTCGCGGCATGTAAGACGCACTTTTTTGTCTCAAAGTTACCTTAAAATATCCCCATGCGTCCTGCACGCTAGACTAAGGCAGGTTAGTTTGGCTCCATTGAGAAGAAACTCTTATAAAGATGATCATCTCACTGCTTAGCAACCACAGGTGTTTTTTACAGTATGGAGACTTAATTTTATTTTAAAAAATAATATACACTAGTGTGTATATGCAGCAGATTTAAGAAACACACAAGATCAGAAACACACAAAACTTTCACGGGTTTGTTTACAGCTCAACTGGCTAACATCGTGAAGATATTTAACGGTTTAGCAATTTAACGGTTTAGCATCCGCACTATTCCAGCAAGCTGACATACATGATCACTGGTGAACTGTCTGTTAACCTTCTGAAAGGCAATCATGACCACTTTGCTTGCCATCCATTCACTAACTAGCAAAGCAATAATACTGGAGAGATGCTGGCTAGTGAAACTGCCAAGTCATCAAAACAGACTTTCGTCACGTATGGAAATTCAGTAACCCCAATTAGGTCAGTTACTTTTGTGACATTTTGTGAGTGTATATATGCAGCAGATATTAAACCACGCAAGTTCAAGAACACAAAGCATTCACGGTTTGTTTTCAGCTCAACTGGCCAATACCGTCAAGGGGTTTAGCGGCTTAGCAACTTAGCAGTTTAGCGTCTAGCATACACCCTACTCTAGCAAGCTAACATGCTCACTGGTGAACTGTCTGCTAACCTTCTGAAAGGCACTCATAACCACTTTGCTTGCCATCCACTTACTAACTAGCAAAGCAGTCATACTGGAGAGATGCTGGCAAGCGAACCTGACAAGTCATCAGAATTGATTTTTGTCACATATGGAAATTCAATCACCCTCATATGGTTGGCTTCTCTTAGTGACATTTTGTTTCATGCCTGACAAGAGTATCATAGAAGTGAACAGTCTTATTATACCAATAACGAAAAACAGGAAAAACAGTTGTAACGTTAAACAGTACTGCCTGAAGTTACAGCTTCACTTTTTCAGCCAAATGAAGTACTTTAGCAATGTCTATGCAACTCAGGGCACACCCAATTACAGTATTTTGTTATGAAAATAGGATAAGATTCACTGAATAGCATAACTGATGCAATATCTGAAATAGCAATGCCTGACGGGCATTCATATCAGCGTCCGCCATTTCTGCTGTATTCTTAGCAGACGAAGCGATCAGAATGATTGACAACGTTCACTCTCTGCATCTCTGCTGCCTAAGCAAAGCTCTCATGATCGGCAATGGGGATCATTTAGGCTGCAACATCCAAATTGGTTAGGTTAGGTTAGGTTAGGTTGTAAAGTCGTTTGCCATTTTGGACGTTACAGCCGAAACGACCAGAATCCTAAGGTGTAGGTGAGAGTTTGGTGTGGGTGTAGTTAAGGAAGTAGGAGTGGGAAGAGACAGGCTAGGGAACTGATAATTCGCTTATTATAATCCCTTCAGCCCTGCAATGTATTTTATAGGGTAGTTTATTCATGCTCGCGATATGATTTTATTCAGTTCAGGAAACATGTACTGAGGAGGTTAATGTGGGCTGTATCAAATGCCCCGAGTCTGAATATCGCCTGTGCTCAGTTAAAATGATTGCCAGGTTAAAGTTGTATGAAGTGTGGTATAAGTAATTTAATGGATGGTACTGAGGACCATTTACTGTATGAAAGTGACAGTGAAACAATGATGATGACTGAGGTGATGACTTCCAATGATGCTTCAGGACTTGGGAGAAGTAGTGATGAATTCTCAGGATTTGAAGACGAGTGAAATTTTCACCATGTCAGTAATATGAAGTGAATATAGGTTTTAGGTGATCATGACAGATGCAACCATGGAAAATTTAGGATCAATGGTGCTATACACCTTTAGTCTTGCACTGACGATGTTTGCATGAATAAATTGTTTGAGATGTTTCATGTCCTTAAGTGATGATATTTATATTGAACAACCAAATACATTTTGATGTTTTTGGCATATAATAAAGCCACTGGGTACTCCAAAACTGACTGATGTAAATGTTTCAGAGGCGAGCGAATGTTGCATGTGGTGTGTACATGTGTGCATGTGTGTGTGTACCATAGCGACTAGGAGGCAGCAGTGTTAAGACCCAAAATGGATGTTTTCACAGTACTCGAATGTTTTGAGATGGATGTCTGTTTTTAGCAAATTCTGGTAAGAGAAATATGCATTTTTAATTGTTGATGCTGCAAGGAAAACAGCTGACAGTAAGGGAGTGATACTGGGAGAAGAGGGTAGAGACAGTTGTCTAGCGCTTGGGATGCAGCAGTGTTGCTAAGGGATAGTTTCACCATTCTCGACATGTTTTGAGATGAATGTCTGTTTTTAGTAAATTGTGATCAGTGATGAACGTATTTATAACTGTTGATGATGCAAGGGAAACATCGCTGACAGTGAGGAAGTGATACTGAGAGGAAGGGGTAGAGACTGCTGTCTAGCGACTGGGAGGCAGCAGTGTTACTAAGGTGTAACAATGGATGTTTTCACCATACTCAGTATGTTTTGAAATGAATGTTTATAGTAAATTATGATTCGTGAAGCATGCATTTTTAATTGTTGATGCTGCAAGGCAAACATAGCTGACAGTGAAGGAGTGATACTGAGCGAAGAGAGTAAAAACAGCTGTGTATCCTGTTCCCAAGCAGCCTGGCTATATTGAACTTTGGTTGTAACACATTGTAATTTGTGTATTTACAAGTGCTACCTTTTTATATTATTTGTGGAGGTAATTACAGGTTAGTTAGAGTGCATGATTAATGATGGTAGTAGTCTGATATTGTGCTTGAGTCAAGGCAATGTGAGGAAATTCCGTAACAGGTGTGGAATATGACGGGGTTCTTTTAGGATAAATGGACTGATGTGAACATTCATTGTATTTTATGTTTTCGTCAGTGAATGAAAGAATAGAGTTTATTGACTTCATTTGTGGTTTTAAATTCATAAAATATTGAAAACAGTGTTTATATCAGTTTACTGATACATATTTATCAACAAAGTTGAGATGGCCTCGTGGTTTGAAGTCACGTTTTGTTAAGACGGGGTTTTGTTTTCTCTTTTCCTGTATCATTCTTTGTACATAAAAGAAGAAACTAAAGGATGATGAGCAGTACTGAATAGATTCTGAAAGGTGAGTGTGTATCTAAGTGATAGTGGCTCATATCAGTCACGTTTTGTCAAGAAGGGGCATTGTTTTCTTTTCCTGTACCATTCTTTGTATATAAAAAAAAGAAACCAAAGGCTGATGATCAGTAATGAATAGATTCTGAAAGGTGAGTGTATATCTGTGTGGTAATGGCTCTTATCAAGAAACCTTACTGCAGTCTTGGTTGGGGCAAACTTTTTTTTCAAAGAACTGCCCTGCCAGAATTAGGGTGCGTCTTTCACAATGCTGCGTCTTACATGCCGCGAAATACGGTACTTTTTCCAAACACAAAATAAAATAATCGGAAAATTGCATAAAATAAAGTGAAGGAATATCAATTGGTAAGGTCTTTCTGATGAAAGTTAAACGTACATTTAGCACTCATTCTTTTGTTCGTTTTTTTGTTTATATGTGAAAGGGAGAGTAATGTATTCCACTAACCCCTTAATAACCTCTGGCACTGAACAACCCTCTACAGTAACGATGTCAGTTATGTCGAGTTAGTGAGCTATGAAAAAACTGTGAACAATTATGGGAAGGGAACGAAGGTCACTGGTATGTTTACATGACTCTATGCTACGATTCCAAGCAGTCAGGGGGTCAGTTAATCTCAGATGTTTTCGCTCATTTGGTAAATGCACTGTAACTTTGTAATTTCTCCCGTGAATCATAGTGCATCATAGCATAGGTTTAGGATGCTAAATAACATTGTTAGGTGCGCCAAACGATTATCTTCACATCTATAAGAAAATGGAAGAAATTTAATCCCTCTATGAGTACGTAGAGTAAGTTTGTTCCATTCCCCTGAAATCAATTTATTTTTCTTAAAGATGTGAAGATAATCGACTGGCTCAACTAGCAAAGTGTTATTTACCTTCCTAAACCCATGTTATGATTCACTGTGAGTCATGAAAAAATTGATAAAGTTACGGTGCATTTACCAAATGGGCCAAAACTTCTGAGATTAAACGACCGCCTGACTGCTTGGAATCGTAGCGTAGAGTCGTGTAAACATACCAGTGACCTTTGTTCCCTCCCAATTATTGTTCAGTTTTCTTCATAGCTCAAACTAACTTGACAACACTGACATCGGTACTGTAAAGGGTTGTTCAGTGCAGGAGGTTATTAAGGGGTTAATGGCATATACTGTATTACTGTTTGCATCAATACTCTCTCTTTCACATTAAACAAAAAAACAAACAAAAGAATGAGCGCTAAATGTACGTGTAACTTTCATCAGAGAGACCTTAACAATTCATATTCCTCCAGTTTATTTTTAAGTATTTTTCTGACTTTAGGTTAGGTTAGGTTTGGTTAAATTATTAGGTACAGCTAAACTCGGTTAGGTTAGGTTTAATTAAACAGGACAGTCAATTCCACCATTATGCTGAGGAATAAAAATACTAGACCTGTCACTGCCGTACAGCTAAAAACAACGGGGAAACTGATTTAACAGGCAACATTTATTTATGGGTAATGCATTACAATATCAATGGTTCATAGGCGATGCAATTACCGGTAAATGTCACTTTCAGGAAGGCGTCAAGAATGAACGAATTTCGAGAAATAGCGAGGGGGGCCTGGAACGTAACCCTCGCTAATTTGGAGGGGGTGGTTACTGTACTGTATGATAGTGTGCAATATTGTAATTAATACAGTACTATACTTGAATCTGAAAAAATACAGAAATTAGTGAAAATATAGAAGTGCAATGAAACTTTAGTCTTACAAGTCACAGATAACACTTCCAGGAGTGCTGAGATGATTCCGGACATCTGCCGAACAATCAAAGATTTTTGGAACTGGGACTATTTCTCAAAACTGCCGAAATGTCAGATCTACCAAATAATCAGCTCCTGAATAATAGGACTTTTACTGTGTGTATATATATATATATATATATATATATAGATAGACAGATATAGATATAAATTAGTGAACATATACAAGTGTAATGACACAGTAGGCCTACAAGTCAGATAACACTTCTTGGATGGCCAAAATGATACAGAATATTACCTTCCAGCTCAGTACATCACTTGTATTGGTGAACTCATCACTACTTATATTATTACAAATATGTTTGGAGTGAGTACTGTATATAGTACTTTTTCCAAACACAAAAAAAAATAATCGGAAAATTGCATATAATAAAGTGAAGGAATAGCAATCGGTAAGGTCTTTCTGATGAAAGTTAAACGTACATTTAGCACTGATTCTTTTGTTCACTTTTTTTGTTTATATGTGAAAGGGAATGTAATGTATTCCATTAACCCCTTAATAACCTCTGGCACTGAACAACCCTCTACAGTACCGATGTCAGTTATGTCGAGTTAGTGAGTTATGAAAAAACTGTGAACAATTATGGGAAGGGAACGAAGGTCACTGGTATGTTTACATGACTCTACACTACGATTCCAAGCAGTCAGGGGGTCGGTTAATCTCACATGTTTTCGCTCATTTGGTAAATGCACTGTAACTTTGTAATTTCTCTCGTGAATCATAGTGAATCATAGCATGGGTTTAGGAAGCTAAATAACATTGTTAGGTGCACCAGATGATTATCTTCACATCTATAAGAAAATGGAAGAAATTTAATCCCTCTATGAGTACGTAGAGTAAGTTTGTTCCATTCCCCTGAAATCAATTTATTTTTCTTAAAGATGTGAAGATAATCGTCTGGCTCAACTAGCAAAGTGTTATTTACCTTCCTAAACCCATGTTATGATTCACTATGAGTCATGGAAAAATTGATAAAGTTACGGTGCATTTACCAAATGGGCGAAAACATCTGAGATTAACCGACCGCCTGACTGCTTGTAATCGTAGCGTAGAGTCGTTAAACATACCAGTGACCTTTGTTCCCTCCCAATTATTGTTCAGTTTTCTTCATAGCTCACACTAACTTGACAACACTGACATCGGTACTGGAAAGGGTTGTTCAGTGCTGGAGGTTATTAAGGGGTTAATGGCATATATTACTGTTTGCATCAATACTCTCTCTTTCACATTAAACACAAAAACGAACAAAAGAATGAGCGCTAAATGTACATGTAACTTTCATCAGAGAGACCTTAACAATTCATATTCCTCCAGTTTATTTTTAAGTATTTTTCTGACTTTAGGTTAGGTTAAGTTTGGTTAAATTATTAGGTACAGTTAAACTCGGTTAGGTTAGGTTTAATTAAACAGGGCAGTCCCTTCCACCATTATGCTGAGGAATAAAAATACTAGAGCTGTCACAGCCGTACAGCTAAAAACAACAGGGAAACTGATTTAACAAGCAACATTTATTTATGGGTAATGCATTACAGTATCAGTGGTTCATGGGCTACGCAATTACTGGTAAATGTCATTTTCAGGATGGCGTCAAGAATGAGCAAATTTCAAGAATTAGCAAGGGAGCCTGGAACGTAACCCTCGCTAATTTGGTAGGGGTGGTTACTGTACTGTATGATAGCGTGCAATATTGTAATCAATCAAGTGCTATACCTGAATCTGAAAAAAAAAAAAAAAAAAAAATTAGTGAACATACAGAAGTGTAATGAAACAGTAGGCCTACAAGTCACAGATAACACTTCCTGAACTGCCGAGATGATTCCGGACATATGCCGAACAATCAAAGATTTTCGTAAATGGGACTACTGTATTTCTCGAAACTGCCGAAATGTTGGATCTACCGAATAATCAGCTGCCGAATAATAGAACTTTTACTGTATATATCTATCTATGTATCTGTCTATTTATCTATGAGTTGTATTATTAAAATATGGAGTCCTGATATCGCTCGGTCACACGAGCTGGCGGTCCTCTGATAGCAGTCATCATTGACATATGATAATCTATTAATACACAACACTGAATATAATATTGCATAGATATACTGTGCACTCAATACTTAAGTAACACGTGGTTGAGTAACACGTTTTTGTTCTAACACGGTCAGCATAATGAGACAAGTCATGTCAACACGCGGAAAAACTCGAGCTCACGCGGGAAGTCAGCTGGCCTGGGGACGAAATTTGAAAGCCGCGCGCTATGACATCACCCTCTAACCTCTGGGTACATTTCCTGGGCGCATATTTCCATTCTGTTTGGGTATTTATCTAAGTACCACAGCCAGCCACCTCAGCCAAACAGCCCTAGTGAGATGGGATAGGTTAGGGTACGTTAGGTTGCTGAAATTTTGCCTGGGAAGCACAGTGGGCATATTTTCGTGAAAAACCTATGGTTAGTTTTGAAGCGAATGGGCAAGCGTTGTTCCTGGCTGAGGGTTCCTGGTGGTTTTTATGAATACACATACAGAATGGAAATGTGCTTCCTGGGAAAACTCAAGGCCGAACAGTTTGACGAAATTTATGGGTTTCGGCAATTTCAGGGGACAAAATGGAACGACAATGTATGCTAATCAGAAAAAAAGAAAAATCCTCGCGTTCTCGTAAGTTACAGTTCAGTTCCACATTCTTCATTTGATTTCATGCTTCCCAACACATTTTGGACCAACTGGGCATACGGTTATCAGTCCTTTCTCATGCCTCATCTAGTTCTTACCCACAATTATCATGGATTTTGCAGTTTTAAGGAACGAAATGGAACGAAAATGTTTGCTAATTAGAGGAAAAGTTACTCTTTCGTCCATGTGTTCTCGTAAGTTAGCGTTCAGTTCCACATTCTTTGTTCGATTTAATGCTTCCCAACACTTCCAACTAACTAAGCATACTGTTATCAATCCTTTCTCGTGCTTCACCTAGTTCCACCCCACACTCATAATGGGTTTTGCAGTTTTAGGGGACGAAATGGAACGAAAATGTTTCCTAATTAGAAAAAAATACTTTCGTCTATGTGTTCTTGTTAGTGTTCAGTTCCACATTTTTCGTTCGGTTTCGTGCTTCCCAACACATTTAGGACCGACTGAGCATACGGCTATCAAGTCCTTTCTCACGTCTCACAGACTCTACCTCACAGTCATATGGGTTTCAAGTTTTAGGAGACAAAACTGAATGAAAATGTTTGCTAATCACACACACACGCACACACACACACACAGTACTTCTGCTCGTGTAAGTGAGCATTCAGTTTCACATTCTTCGTTCTTCTTCCTGATAGTCTTATGTTTGTCGGATTACTTCTGGGAGGTAAATAAACGTTTCATACTAAATCTGTTTCCCCCATCGTTTTAAGTTGTATTCCGCTGTCAACTTGTTTGACACGTCAGGGTAACGGCGAAATTAGGGCCTGTCCTAACCTAAGTGTTTAAATTTGACCTAACCTAGCTTAACTATACCTTATAATTTAACCTAACCTAATGTAGCATCCAGTTGGGAAGTTGGGAGACGAAAATCACCTTTGAGTACATCCAGACAATCATGTTATGGCTTAAGGAACGTGATGATAAAAAGTGGGAAATTTTTCAGCAGGAAAAGGTAATTTACCACCTCAAAATAGTCAGAAAAATACAGAAAACAAACTGGAAGAATATGAACTGAATTGGTAAGGTTCTTCCACTGCTTTAAGCGTACAAATACCAAAATGGCAAAAAAAAAAAAAAAAAAAAAAACATAGCATAAAAGAAAGCACCATCATAATGATTTGGAAGGGCTGGGAAAAGATAAAGATTGTGCGTAGGAAGTGATGCAATCCTGGCAGCTGTGAAGGTTTATATGTTGTCCTGAAACTGACTGAGAAGCTTATAGGGCATTATGTGGAGCGTCAGAGAAAGCAAACTCTCACTTTACCCCTTTTTACCATCTTACCACACGTATTTACCTCCACCTATACGCACCATCAGGTAAAACACTGAAAGAGATATAACTGTTGTAATTAAAAACATCAGTGGTATTAAAAATGGCATTAACAAAAACAGAAGTTGGACTGGGTCAACACCACCTCCACTGAGTACCCTTTTGTTGATACGTAGCTCCACGGTATTTTACTCCCGCCCCCCAACCCCAAAGTTGTTGTCAAAGTTTCTCCTTCTCGTATCATGTGGCCTTCGGGAGAGACATTAAGCTGTATAGTTAGACTAAAATTTACGGGTCTGGCTGTTTTAGGGAACAAAATGGAGCGAAAATGTTTGCAAACCAGAAAAAAGGTACTCTTTCATCCATGTGTTCTCCTGACTTAGCGTTCCGTTTCACATTCTTCGTTCAGTATCGCTCTTCCCAACACATTACTCTTCGTTCGGTATCGCTCTTCCCAACACATTTCGAACTGACTGAGCAGTTTAGCCATATGTTTAGTTTATCAGAAATGCGTTGGGAAACGCGATATCAAACGAAAAATGTGAAACTGAACGCTAACTCAAGAGAACACACGGATGAAAGTAATTTTTTCTTGTTAGCACAAATTTTCATTCTATTTCGTACTCTAAAACTGCCAGACCCATAAATTTTTGTCTAACCATATGGCCTAAGGTCTCTCCTGAAAGCCACATGATATGAGAGAAGGCGAAACTTTGACAACAACATTGGAGATGGGGGATGGGAGGAAAATACCGGGGAGCTACGTATCAACAAAAGGGTACCCAGCCCAACTTTTAATTTTGTTAATGCTATTTTTAATACCATTGATGTTTTTAATTACAACAGTTATATCTCTTTCAATGTTTTACCTGATGGTGGATGCAAGTGGGGGTAATTTACGTGGGGTTAGGTGGTAAGAAGGGGTAAAAGTGAGAGTTTTGGAAAGTTGCCAGAACACATTGTACCATTATACATGTAAACATATTGTCTGAGTGACACGGATTTGGGTACCATGGTCCTTGTCCAGTCCCTATTGCCCGCAGTACTCATGGTTTGAGTGTAATATGTTAATATTGCAATGATTCAGTAATATTACATTTCAAACAAGTTGTATACATAATTGAACAAATGCAATATGGTTAAATTGGTTATTGTATCTCCATTTTGTTTTCCCGGTTACCATCTCCTTACAAACTTTCGAAACAAGGGCGGCACCTGTTGTTATATCAAATCCCAATATGCAGTTGACACTATTTTAAACTTCACTTCATCCAGTTTTGATTACTCATTATATAAATTAAATTGCCAAAACATTACCAAATATATCTGTGTAGTTTATCGTTCCCCCAATGCTTCTTCGGAACCCAGTGTATTTGATTCCATATCCACTAAGCTGAGTAACCTTGACCTTGGCCTTGGCAATGAAATTACCATTTTGGGTGATTTTAACATACACAATGTTGAATGGTTATTGCATTCTGCCCCGACTGACGACGCTGGTCTAGAATGCGAGCTGTTTGCGGAATCGTTTAATCTCACCCAGTTGGTAAAGCAACCAACCAGAATACCTGATAATCCTGACCATAATGCCCATCTCTTGGATTTATTCTTGACAAATAATCCAGATCAATCCAGGATAGAGGTACTGTCACCACTTGGATCCTCTGACCACAATCTCATCAAAGCCTCATTAGTTAACCCTCCTACACCTCCCCATTCCGAACCTGTCAGGATGACCCGATGGCACTTTGACAGGGCAGACTGGGATGGATTTAGAAATTATCTTGCTGATGTTCCATGGCAGTCTTTCTTCTCTAGTGATCCCAATTCTACCCAGTCCCACATTTGCGACTTAATACTAGCTGGTATGGATTTATTCATACCAAGTCAACAATTCAATAAAAGATCAAACTCTCCAAAATGGTTTGATGGCAATTGTGCCAGAGCAACAGCCCAAAAGTCATTAGCATATAACTCTTACTTAAAATCAAAAACACCTGAATCACTCTCCCAATTTAAAATTGCTAGAAATCATGCAAAAGCTGTATTAAATCTATCTAAATCGAACTTTCTTCAAGAGCAAGCATCAAAACTACTTAATAACCCTAATGACAATAGAATATTCTGGTCAACTCTTAATTCTTTCAATAATAACTTTAACAAGTCATCTTCCATTCCCCCACTAAAATCTTCAGATGGCAATATTACAAATGACCCACATGGGAAAGCAGATATCTTTGCTAGTACCTTTGCAAGAAACTCTACCATAGATGATACCAGCCAGAATGTCTCAGTACTGGAACTTGATTCTCCCGAAATTGCCCCACTTAAAATACAGACAAGATTTGTAAAATCAATCCTAGATAATTTACCTACCAACAAAGCTCCAGGTCCAGATGGAATTCCGCCAATTGTTTTGAAAAAGTGTTCCCCTGAACTTGCCTCTGTCCTAGCTAAATTATTCAGACTATGCATACGTACTTCTTTATTCCCAAATTCATGGAAAGAAGCCAATATCCACCCAGTTCCGAAGAAAGGAAGTTCGTCTGACCCCTCCAATTACAGACCAATAGCTATCACATCTTCTCTTGGTAAGGTATTTGAAACTTTAATTAATAAGCACATAGTTAAACATCTTGAATCCAACAACTTAATTAATGATAGACAATACGGTTTTTGCCACGAAAGATCCACCATTGACATACTCAATCTCTTAACTCATACCATCCATCAATCAATTGATCTTTTTGGAGAAACTCATGCAGTAGCTCTTGATATCTCTAAAGCTTTCGACAGAGTATGGCACCGTTCCCTGCTGTCCAAACTCCCTTGCTAGGGACTAACGTCTTTTGTTCCTTTGATTTCTTCTTATCTTAGTGACAGGAAAATAAGAGTAAAAGTAGATGATGTATATTCGAACTTCCACTCAATTAACGCCGGCGTGCCACAGGGATCAGTTCTGGCGCCAACCCTATTTCTGGTTCATATTAATGATCTCTTATCTGTCACTCACAATCCCATTCACTCATATGCAGATGACTCAACACTACATAGTTCATTCACACTCAGACATCCATTTACAAAGTCTAATATCTCTACCTCTCAACTCAATACAGCCATCTCCATAAATCAAGATCTATCTACAATCAGTGAATGGGGACAAAACAACCTTGTCTCTTTTAATGCTAGTAAAACTAAATATATACAGTTTACTAATAGACAGATATTGCCAGATTCGTACATTACCTTCAGTGCTACTAATATTCCCATCCCCAAAAGTATTGAAATTCTTGGTGTCTCACTTAACAGTGCCCTCAGCTGGACCTCTCATGTCAGATCACTTGCTAAAACCGCCTCAAAGAAACTTGGATTATTGTACAGAGTCCGTAACTTCTTCGCCGATGAGCAGTTAGCTATAATTTATAAGAGTCATGTGCGCTCTCAGCTTGAATATTGCTCACCCTTGTGGAATGGTTGTGGAGAGGTTGCATTAAGACAACTAGACAAAATTCAGAATAAAGCTGTTAGAATCATTAACAACCCTGCCATTACATATAAACTACCTCCCCTGCAAGTATGAAGGAATGTTGCCTCCCTTGCATTATTTTACAGATATTTTTTTGGCAAATGCTCAGACGAAGTTGCGTCCATGGTGCCACCTCTCCATGCCTTCCCTCGTGCTACACGGGCATCTGGTAGCGCTCATGACTGGAATGTCACTCAACCACATTGCAGAACTTCTGCCTATCAGAATTCTTTCATTCCCCGAACTGCATCTCTCCGGAACTCGCTTCCCCAGAGTTGTTTTCCTCCAAATTTCAACCTACAACTGTTCAAGTCTAATTGTTACAGATATTTTATGAACAGAGGACACCAGTAATCTGGTGTATGGATTATTTTTTTTCTCCATTTGTTTTTCCTTCCTCCGTTCTGTTATTTAAAAAAAAAAAAAATGTGTATGTATAACACACATACGCATATAACTGTGCAATGGTAATATTGCTAGGTCATTACATTACATATGGAGTTATCTCTTTGGTAATGCCTAATAATTCACCTAACTTGTGTGATGATTCTTGTAATAAAGAATTGTAGTAACATTGTATGAATTGTTACATAAATGTAATGTAACTGTTACATATTGTTTGTAGTTACATGACTGTAGCAAGTGTAACATAATTCTAGTAACATTGTAGTAACATTGTAGTAATACATAATTGTAGCACTGTATGAATTGTTACATAATACTGTAGTAACATTGTAGTAATACATAATTGTAACATTGTATGAACTGTTACATAATACTGTAGTAACATTGTAGTAATACATAATTGTAACACTGTATGAATTGATACATAATACTGTAGTAACATCGAGGTAATACATAATTGTAACATTGTATGAACTGTTACATAATACTGTAGTAACATTGTGGTAATACATAACTGTAATAATGGATGAACTGTTACATAATACTGTGGTAACATTGTGGTAATACATAATTGTAACATTGTATGAATTGTTACATAATATTGTAGTAACACTGTGGTAATACATAATTGACTGATAGGAGGTTATTGAGGGATGTTAAAGTTATAGGAAGTGAGGAGTGTGTGCAGCCACACAAACTACTGATTTGTGATATGGTGCTTAAAGATCGAGTGATGAAAAAGAGGACATATGTACCTGGGAGGAAAATATGGAAGCTGAAAAACCAAGTAGTAAGGGATGCCTTCTATAGCGAGATGAGGAGAGTCATGGCTGAACAGGGAGCTGTGGACAGAGGCGTTAATGAACAGTACAGAGCCCTGAAGAACGATCTCTTGAGAGTTACTGATGTAACATGCAGTTGGACAAGAGGACCACCAAGACATAAAGTAACTTGGTGGTGGGATGAGGGTGTAGAAGCTGCAGTTAAGAAGAAAAGAAGGCTTTTCCAGGAATGGAAGAAGGGTGGTAGCAAGGAGGAATATTTGGCTGCCAAGCGTAGGACTACAAGAGGAGTATACAGGGCGAGATCTGAGTCATAGAGACTTTTACTTGATAATCTAAATCATGGGGAAAGGAAAAATATGATATTTAAGGTGGCAAATCAGATGAAGAGGGATAAACGGGATATTATAGGTGAGCAGTCAGTGAAGAATGATGAAGGGTAGTGGTGAACAGTGGGGATATTAAAGATACATGGAGAGAGCATTATAGCTGGTTGTTGAATGAGGAGTTCGACTGGGACAGGGAAGGTTTGGAGCCTGTAGATCCAGTGTTTGTCCCTTGGCCTTTGATTGATGCTGCTACTGTGAATGAAGCAATAGGCAGGATGAAGGTGGAGAAGGCAGCAGGTGTGTCTGAGGTTGACTGCCGAAATGTTGAAGGCCTCAGGAGATATAGGGGTGAGGTTAGTCACTGACTTGATAAATATGATTATTCATGAGTGTGTTGTCCCAGATGACTGGCTGAAGAGTGTAATTGTAAATGTGTATAAAGGGAAGGGTGATGCCCTGGAAAGAGGAAATTATACAGGTATAATGCATTTAGTTCAGATAATGAAGGTAATGGAGAGAGTTCTACAATGTATGATTAGAGAAAGAGTGAATATTGATGAGATGCAGTTTGGGTTCATGCCAGGTAGGGGGACCACTGATGCCATATTCAATGTTCGACACCTTCAGGAAAAATATATTGGAAGGAGAAGGGATCTGTATTTTGTTTTTGTTGATTTGGAAAAGGCCTTTGACAGTCCCTTGAGAGGTGGTGAAGTGGGCAATGAGAAAGCTTGGCTTGGAGGAGTGGCTGGTTAGGGTGGTTATGGCTCTGTATGTGGGTGCTCGCACCCAGGTAAGAGTGAATGGAGATTTGAGTGATGAGTTTTCCGTGAATGCTGGTGTGCATCAGGGGTCAGTCTTGAGTCCCATGTTGTTTATCATGCTACTTGAAGCCCTCTCATGTGACTTGAGAAATGGACTCCCTTGGGAGATGTTATAGGCTGATGATTTGGTGTTGACTGCAGAGAACGAAAGGGAGGTGGAGGAAAGGTTTAGGAAGTGGAGAGATGGTATGGGGCACAAGGGCTTAAGGGTAAATGCAGATAAAACAAAAGTGATGATATCTAGAGTTGGTGACGGTACTGTCAAAGACGAGTGAGAGTGGCCATGTGCGGTTTGCCACAAGGGCGTGGGAAGTAATTCTATCTTGTGCGGTGTTTGTGATAAATGGGTGCACAAGAGATGTAGTGGTATCAGAGGTAGACTGCAAGATAATGCTGATTTTATATGTATGGTGTGTCGGGATGAGCAGGTGGAGATTGTCAGATGGGAAAGGATTGAACTTGCTGGTGAATCTCTTGAGTGTGTGGAAGAGTTTTGTTATTTGGGGACATGTTGTGTGATCGAGGTGGGGCTGGAGCTAGCTCAATGGTTAGGGTGAGAAGTGGTTGGAAGAAGTTGAGGGAGCTGTTGCCTCTTCTGACATTGAGAGGGCTCTCCGTACGTGCTAAGGAGTCTTTGTATGCAGCATGTGTTAGGAGTGTAATGCTGTATGGTAGTGAGACCTGGGGAGTAGAGGAGGAGGATATTCGCAGGCTCAGACGTACAGAAATGACAATGATTAGGTGGATGTGTAGTGTGTCCCTGCGTCCAAGGTCCAGGGGGGCTGGGTTTATGATGGAAGAGTTAAGAGGTAGGATGGGACTGGAGTGTATTGGTGTTGTGATGAGGAGAGGTAGATTGAGATGGTTTGGACATGTGGAGAGGATGGGGGATGAAAACTGGGTGAGGAAGGTGAGAAGTGTTAATATTGGGGGTGGGGTTATGAGAGGTAGACCGAGAAAGGCATGGGATGAGGTCATTAAATGTGACCTCAGGGTTAAGAGACTGAACAGGGAGGCTGCAATGGATCGTGCAGCATGGAAAGCCGCTATTAGGTGACCAAGGCCGACGCATGCAAGCATGTTGGAGCCTTTAAAAACGAAACAAAACAAACGAAACGTAACACTGTATGAATTGTTACATAATATTGTAGTAACATTGTAGTAATACATAACTGTAACATTGTATGAATTGTTACATAATATTGTAGTAACACTGTGGTAATACATAATTGTAACATTGTATAAACTGTTACATAATGTTGTAGTAACATTGTGGTAATACATAATTGGAAAATTGTATGAACTGTTACATAATCTTGTAGTAACATTGTGGTAATGCGCAACTGTAACATTGTATGAACTGTTACATAATTGTATTGTAATTGTTACATATCGTTTGTAGTTACATAATTGTAGCAAGTGTAACATAATGCAATCGTTTGTCGTTACATAACTGTAATAACTGCAGTCCTAACATCGCTAATTTGGTTATGCTGCAGTCGATGATAGTGATGATGTGCCATGCCACTGGCTCGTGGAGAACAACAATTTGCTTTTTGTTTCACTTACAGAAGTAGTTCATGTGGTATTTTGGCATTTGTAGTAACACACCTATTTTCATTTGTTTGTTATGTGATCTTACTGTATTTCTTTTGTGTGTGTGTGTGTGTGTGTGTGTGTGTGTGTGTAGTGATTTTCTATAGTTTGTTTTTATTCGTTTGTCTACGCTTTTTCGGTGTTGTCCAAGGTTGCATAATTGCTGGTTAATTCCCTTGGGACCCTTTTTTAAGGTTTAGTTTATATAGCACAGATATTACTGAAAATGATATTATATAGCCCCATATTTTGTTATTTTATATAAAAAATATAATTACACTATATACAGTATTAACTATATACACTGACTTGTTCAATTGTACCTATCATGGGCAATATATGTGTTAGCACTGTGTGGAAATCTTTGTCTTCACAACTGCGTGGAAGATGCTGTTCATTCTTGCTAACGTCATTTGTGTTGGCCATTTTTCTTTTCCTTGTAACTTAATTTGTCTGTTTCCACTAGTCAGCTTTAATTAATAAATGTTTAATACAGTTCTTTTAATCGCTTGCTGAGTAACTGTGATAGTATACTTTCTGTATTACTTTGTGGATGTAATAATATATAGCTGTATGTATGAAAGAGAGAGGTGAAAAGATTAGTAAGAGAGAGTAAGAAGAGAGTGGATGAGGAATTTGGAAGGAATTTGAGTGTAAAGTGGAGGGACTGTAAGAAAATGTTTTAGAAAGAGGTGAAAAGAATAAGACAGGGTGGAAGTGAAGTTAGTAGGGGAGTGAAAGATAAAAATGGTAGATTACTAGTGGAGAAGGAAGAAAAAGTGAGCAGATGGAGAGAACACTTTAACCCCTAAAACGCGGCCATGGACAGCCGACCCCCCCCGGGTGGCGGGGTAGGATCGCGGTCTGAGTACCTGAAGGAAAATATTAGCCAAAAATCAGAGATTAACCCTAGAACATTATACTTGGCATGGCAGATAGTACTTACATTCAGCTTTCTCCAGAGACAGGTGTTGAGCCTTCGTGGACTACCCAAGGACTTGTGGAGACTTGCAAAGTTGGGTAACAAAATCTTCACTTTCACACCTCCAGCAACCCGGTTTCCCCTCTACCACAGCCTCATTCTGTCACAGTAGACTTTATACTACAACGTACAGGTAGTTTGGAATCCATATTTGTACAATAAGCACTGAAAATAAAGCTAAAATCAACGAAGCGTATGGCTGACATGCAGTGCAGCAGTGGTCTTCCTGTCACTCAACAAACATTTCCATTTTCACAGCTAAAAACATGTATACTACATTATTTTCAATCATAGTACTTCCCAAAAGACCACCGCGGCGTGCTTTTACTCTGCCTTACACCCGTCACTTTATTCTCGTTCCTGTCGGCCGCTTGCACTGATTCGGAAGAGATAGAACTCGCCATAATGTCACTTTGAAAGCCTGCAGTAAACTGACGCTAAACAGGGGAAAACCGCGCGAAAAAAAGCTAGTGTGACAACTGGGAAAACAAGCGTTTCCTATTAGCATAAACTGCTTGTGAGAGGAGAGCGCAGATTTACAGTTCTGAGCAGTCAGCGCGCTGTCATATATCACAGCCAGGCTGGCCGGGCCGTGGTTGGGGGGGGAAAGGGGGAAAAATGTGATACTTGGCAACAGCGGAGGTCAGTAGTACAAAGATCAAGTATGCTAATTGTAGCTAAAGGGTGGCGGTACTGATAGACAATACCAGCTGGAACATCCTTGCCTGCGTTTATTCAAAATTAACTCAAATCGCAAACGCGACAATCCGCCGTTATGTCCTTTTTGGTGATCGTCGCAAACGCGATGCTCCGCGTTTAAAGGGTTAAGGAATTGTTGAACATAGAGGATGGAAGTAATGCGAGTATAAGTGGCTGGGGAATGGCTGGGAGAAGGAGGGAGGCGAGAAGACAGGAAGAAATCAGTAGGATAGAAGTTGTGGAAGCAATGAAGAAAGTTAAATTGGGGAAAGCCCCAGGAATTGATGGAGTGTGTGGTGAAATGCTGAAGCATGGGGGAGAGATAGCAGTAGAATGGATGTAGAAGATGTACAGATTGGCCTGGGAGGAAGGTAGAGTCCCAGAGGATTGGAAGTCAGGTATAATTATTCCCTTGTACAAAGGAAAAGGGGAAAAAGAAGTGTGTGGTAATCATAGGGGCATTTGTCTTCTTAGTATAATAGGAAAAGTGTATGGCAGGATACTTATTGACAGAGTTAGAGAAAGAACAGAGAAATTAGTTGGAGAAGAACAGGGAGGCTTTAGGAAGGGAAGAGGTTGTGTAGATCAGATATTCATTCTTAGATCTCTAGTGGAAAAGTTTCAAGAGAAGGGAAAGAAGCTGTATGTGGCTTTCATGGATTTGGAGAATGCATTTCACAGGGTGGATAGACAAAGATTGTGGAAAGTATTAAGAATACATGAAGTAGAAGGGAAGCTGTTGAATGCTGTGAAGAGTATGTACGATGATGTGAAGGTTGCAGTGCGTGTGGATGGTGAATTAAGTGAATTTTTCTCTTTGAAAGTTGGGTTGAAACAGGGATGTGTCATGTCTCCATGGTTGTTAAATCTGTACATGGATGGGGTAATAAAAGAGGTACAAGGTAGGGTAGTGGATGTTGGAGTGGCCCTGGTGAGAGAGGATAGTGTTTGGAAACTCCCTGTACTGTTGTTTGCAGATGATACTGTGTTGTTGAGTGAAGATGAAGGGGAGCTGCAAGGCTTGTTGGATGAGTTTGGGAGAGTGTGTAAGAAACGGAATCTAAAGGTGAATGTAGGGAAGAGTGAAGTGATGGTCTTTGAGAGAGGTGAAGTCAGTGAATGTACAGTGAGGTTGGATGGTGAGGAATCGGAAAATGTGAGTACGTTTAAGTACTTGGGTAGTGTGATGAGTAAGGATGGAGGTTTGGAGGATGAAGTGCATGAAAGGGTACAGCAGGGAAGAAAGGTTGCTGGTTCTTTGAAAGCAGTGATAAGAAACAGGGAAGTGAGCATGGAAGTGAAAAAGTTACTAGACGACAGTATTGTGATACCAACTCTAACGTATGGAACTGAAGCTTGGACGTTGTTGGAAGGACACAAGTCAAGAGTAAGAGCAGTGGAAATGAGTTATTTAAGAGGAGCCTGTGGAGTCACATGGAGAGAGAGGCTGACGAATGAGGACATAAAGGAGCGTTGTGGTGTGGATGTGATAGGAAGCGTTATGAGGAACACACTGAGGTGGTTTGGCCATGTGGAGAGGATGGAGGGTGAAAGACTGACGAAGAGAGTGTATGTGAGTGAGGTGGAGGGGGGAAGAGGGAGGGGGGAAGAGGGAGGGGGGAAGAGGGAGGGGGAGGCCAAGGATGAGATGGAAGGATGGGGTGGAGAGGTAAATGAGAGAGGGGGGTGTGAGTTGCGAGCAGGGTAGTGAAATGGCGGGGGACAGGGCGACTTGGAGGCGATTTGTTTGTGGCCACCCCAAACGGGATTGAGGCATCTGGCAATAGATAGATAGACAGATAGATGTATGAAACATGTATTTTATGTAGGTATAAATGGTAACACTCATTGGTAGTAAATAAACGCTATAATAAATGAATGAATATATTCAGTGTAGAATATTTATTGTTGGTGCAAGTATTTAATGACTGAATTATGCAGAACACTGAAGCAGGTATGTGTATTTAAGTTGTAACTATACAGCACGTTTTCTATGTTTGTGCAGAAGGTGTCTATCACTGTGTATTGTATAAATGAAGTAACTATGTAACTCACTAATTTTTACCGTGGTGGGAATGGTGTGAGTGGTGTTGCACGTGGTGATAGCGTTGTCTTTCACGGGTTGATTGACGTGTTGTGGGGTGTCAGAAATGCGCTGATAGGCGTGGCGTCGTCTCAGCAAACACGTATGGTGATCAACTTCCCACACTGGTAGCTGTGGTGAGTAAATGAGTAATGACGAGTAACTTGAGTGACGATGTGTTGTGAATATGGGCTTTGGTATTTGCTGTCGTCATTTTGACCTCTTCACTCCTTGTGTCTGTGTGGTGATGTTGATGGAGGTAGGGGACGGATGGAGAGAAGGGCAGTGGTCTGGTGGTTGTTGCTGTGTTCTTGCTTTTCAATTGCTTGTTTTGTTTTTCTTTCTCAATTTATTCTCGGTCCTTTTTTCTTGTGATTTACTTCTTGTGGGATGAAGAATGTCGCTACTTGTACAGTAGGTGCGTGTAGAAGATTACAGAGACGACTTGTAGAGTTGTTACTTGTAGCTGATTGTAGATGGTTGTAGTTCGTTGGTTCATCATAGAAATTGGAAGATTGTTTGTATCAATACTTTGTTAAACTACTGGCAAGGCGTCGTGTGACCTCTTCACCTCTACATCAGCGTGATGATCGGGGAGATGGAGGGGGGGTTGGAGAGAATACTGTCAGGAGCTGGTTGTGAGTCGTTGGTTGTAAGAGGTATTGCTTGTTTTCTATCTTGATAATCTAGACTCAACTGTACACTCGTAGACTCGTAGGCTTGTAGACTCGTAGACTCGTAGGCTTGTAGCTTGTATTCTGTAGGAATTCACTGTAGAACTGAAGAGGAGTTTCGTACTTCTGCTGCCACCATTTATTGTTGAAACTTCGTAGCCACCATTTATATATATGTAAAGTGGTAGGTGGGGGTGCTCACCATCCACTCACTTGATGTACTGCTGCTCTTGGGTGTCTGCCCTTTCCTCTCTTCCATCCTTCTTTCCGTCCATCCTCTTCTCTCTTTCTATCCTTCATTCTTTCCTTGTCCTTCTGCCTACAGGTGACTTTACACTCCCTCTTCTGTCTTCCTATCCTTCATTCTTTCCTTTTCCTTCTGCCTGTGGGTGACTCTACACTGAGTAACAAGTCAAATGGTTTCCTATACACCAGGAAACCATTTACTATGCTGGGTGGTAACCATATAACCAAATTTTGGCACCTGGTGGTTTAGTGGGTAATTATTGTGCTCCAATCGGATTGAGCCGGTGAAGGTTTATATCCAAGGGGTGGTTGGGGTTGATTGCTCATGTAATGCCACTCAGGGATGAGTGAGGCTGGTCACTCTCATCTTAAATGTCGAGACCAACTGCCTAGCCCCAGGCTCCTATGCTCCTCTTGGGGCAGTGTAGGATTGGATGATGGATGGATGGATGAACTCTTTAATCTTGTAATAGGTGAGTCTTGAGTTTTGGTTAAAGTTATTTTGATAACTGAAGAGCAGGAGGAATTAAAGATGAATACAGGGAGTTGCTCTTGATTTATTATCTTCAAAGTTGAGCAGCGTATGTATTATACAGGGACTTAATATACTAACTAAGTCTAGTCAGACACCTCTTCTTATTAGTTCTCTCCACTACCTGCCGGTTGTGTGGCTTGCCCCACCGCTGCCACCATATCTCGTAAAAACTTCGTAAGTACTTGTAGTGAAGTTTTATAGATCAGTTATACACATATTAGACTCATGGACAAGTGGTTGTTATACGTGAGTATTTTTGTAAATAGGTAATCTTCGTTCCCTTTTGTCATGTAATGACAGGAGAGGTAAAGATTAGTATGGGACTATTTTTATTCGTCTTGAAAATATTAACAAAGTCTCTCACACACGAATGAAGTATAGAGTCCCGCTAGCTACCTCCCTGTCTCGCTATATCTCTCTCTGCCACACTCTCGCCCCTGTTGCTAGCCTCCTTCTCCCTACTACCTGTTGGTTGTATGGCTCGCCCCTTTCTGAGCTCTGATTGCTACATTCTCGTTTAGCAGGGGTCTTGTCACGTGTGCTATACAGTCGTGGAAACATCTAGAACATTGTATGTCTGTGTGTATGTACAACTTCTGGTGCAGGACCAGCATTCCTTCACATTAAGAGTTGCAAGCTAATTTCCTTTTGCTTGATTCTCGCTGATACACTACCTATCTCACACCCTGGCTTGGTGCTTCTATCTATCTGTCTATTTATCTATGAGTTGTATTATTATAATATGGAGTCCTGACAGCAGTACTATCAAAGCAAAGGAAGTGTGGCCATGTATAGTTTCCTACGAGGGTGTGGAAAGTAACTCCATCTTGTGCAGTATTTGTGATAATTGGGTGTATGAGAGATGTAATGGCATCAGAGGCACTGTGCAAAACAATGTTGATGTCATGTGTGCAGTGTGCCACAGAGAGCATGCAGAGATTGTCAGCTGTGAAATGATTGATCTTGCTGGAGAGTCTCTCCAGTGTGTGGAGGAGTTTCGTTATTTGGGGGACATGTTATGTGCTACGGGGTGTGGCTGGAACTAGCTCTGTGACTGGGGTAAGGAATAAGTGAAGGAAGTTCGGGGAGCTGTGGCCTCTCCTAACACTTAGAGGGCTCTAGTTTCATGCTAAGGGATCTTTATATGCAGTATGTGTTAGATGTGTATGCCTCTATGGTAATGATTCCAAGACAGTAAAGGCAGAGGTTTTCATAGGATAAAACATACAGAAATGACAAGGATCAGGTGGATGTGTATGGCATCCACGAATTGAGAAGAAGGATGGGACTGGAATGTACTGTTGTTGTCATATGGAGAAGTAGATTGAGATGGTTTGGGTATGTCAAGAGGATGAAGGACGACAATTGGGTGCGGGAGATGAGAAGTGTGAACACTGTGGGCAGGGTTGTTAGAGACGGACTGAAAAAGACCTGGGATGAGATCAAAGAATGTGACCTCAGATATAAGGGACTGAAAAGGGAAGATGCCAGAGATGAAGCAGCATAGGTGGGCACCCAGTACACAAAAAGTACCATCAGAAACAGTACCAGTACTTGCCTAAAATTGTTGTGTCACTACCGGTACCAGTACAAAAACACAAGAAGTACTGAGTACCGACTCGGTACCCGGTACTTGGTACATGAATATGAATAAAGTAAACTTGCTCAGTCTTTTTTTTTTTTTTTTTTTTTTGTTACCACACTGAGGACCCAGAGACCAGTCTTGTCAGCAAAGCCAGACCTCAGGAGAGATAAAAGATGTTGTCAGACAATTGTCACAGTCACATTAACTATGGGGTGACTAAAGCATAAGGTTTTGTGGCCATTCAGTCCTTTACTTTCAGTACACAGATCGCTAAACTTTAACCGGCCAGTGCAATTCACATTCTTATACAATTAGTTTAGTGTTTATCAAAATACACACAATTTTATGACTACATCATGTCATTACATGCACAATAATCTGATTAATAATCACACAGTGCACTTCAGTTTTCTTTTCCAGTGTTGCCCTTGAGGAAAATGAGCACTTCAAAATGACAGTCACTGAGCCACGCCTGTTTTGGTTTGAGCACATGCTTCCCCAGTGACAACAGACGTTCCACAGGAGCACTGGCTGGTATTGGCGTGTTATAAGTTACAAATAAGAGTCTGAAAACCTTGCAAGGAAAGCAGTCCTTGCTGATTTTATGTTTCTGGGGTTTCTCCAAAAATTCCTTTACTAGCTTTGTCCCAGTCTCCCTGCTCTTCCTCCCTTTTACATAAAGGGGTTTGAAATACTCTTCCTTGACATCCTGCTCATCATCATCATCAGTGGTGCTACTCTCCGCATCCTCTAGCTTGCTCTCCAGTAGTGACACCATCTTCTTCTCTACCCTCCTCCTCATTTTCTCTGTGTCGTAGGAGGCAGACTCTGGTAACCACGCCAACCACGATGGCTTGAATTGGGGATGAAAGGCAGCAGCAAGCAGGCAGTCAATGTCTTCAAAACGATGGCCAAACCAGCCTTCCACAACCCCAATCACTGCGTTCACTAGAGGCTAGCACACCGTCAGATCGGCACTTTCCTTCACCTCTTTTAATTTCTTGAGGCACATGACCAGGGTCGGCAGCAGCACTCCCATGTAGGCCTTCTATTCACCATATTTTTTATCACACGATGCGTGAACATAGATAATAAAATGTACCAGTACCGAGTACCGACAAAATATGCTTAAAAATGTACCGTCAGTACCAGTCTCGGTACATGAAGAAAAAAGTACGGTAGTGTCACAACTGCTACCAGTACTCGAATTGTAACTCGGTAATGTAACTTGGTACTGCCCACTTATGGAGAGCAGCAATTAGGTGACCAAGGCTAAAGCTTCCCAGCATCCTGGAGCCATTATAACTGATACTACACAATACAATGCATGTACCGGTATAAAATATTAAAAATACTCAACTTACCAATACTGATCTAACAAAACACATCCTGAGCTCATAAAGGTCCATTTGTTGGTCAGTTAGGCTAACATTAAGCATGGCAACAAAACCAGGTGTTTTTCATTGGTAAATATGAACTTCATTTTTTTTTTTTTTTTTTTTTTAGTAAACACACTCAAAATTCTTTTGAAAAACTGGAATTCTTGGAAATCCAGAATTCAGATTTGGGGGATTGCACTGTGTTACACCAAACTGACAGTGTAGACAATATTGGTGGTGCAGCACAGAGCTCACTGAGGTGTGACTGACAGATATGATGCTTTCCTGGTCAGTATAGGTGACTCATTTCGTTTTTTTTTTTTTTTTGAGGAAGAAGGAACCAAAGGCCATGAGCCTGCAATTGTTGTTCCATCCAAGAGAAAAACAAAATACAAGAGAGAGCCAAATTCAAGATCCGATCATTTCGAGATGCCTCGACACACTGCGTTTGAAAGACTGGAGATCATAGGAAGCGGGAAATACAGACAGAGGAAGACAGTTCCAGAGTTGACCTGTTGCATAAATGAAGGACTGGGAGTAACGGTTAACTCTTGCATTAGAGAGCTGGACAGAAAAGGGATGAGTTTGCTGCCAGACGGGTGCTATGCGCCTGTCATAGAGGTGGAGGAATGCAAGCAGACAGTTCAGAGGAGCAGTGACCATTGAAATAGCAATAGAAAAGAGATAAAGATGGAACAGTGCGACAAAGAGACAGAGGTTGAAGGGAGTCAGTAAGAGGAGGAGAGTTAATGAGACGAAAAGCCTTTGACTCCACCTTATTGAGAAGAGCTGTATGTGGGGAGCCTCCCCACACATGAGAGTTGTACTCCACACACGGGCGGATAAAACCCGTACAGAGTCAACAATTGTGCAGGGGTAAAGAAGGAACGGAGTCGGCTTAGCACACCTAATCTCTTGGAAGCAGATTTTACAAGAGATGTAACATAATCTTTCTAAGATAAAGCCCAAGTAAATGAAACCCCAAGCATGTTCAAGGATGATGCAGGATTAATCTGAATATTATTAAACATCAGTAGGTATATCCACGGAAGATTTTGTAGGCTTGATAGGTGTAAAAACTGAGTCTTTGATGCATTAATAACAACCAGATTATTCTTACCCTAGTCAGAGATATGAGCCAAGTCAGACATTAGGTGCCCCATAGCCTCATCCCTTGTTTGCTGAAGTAACTGCTGAGATGGACGTTGCAGGAACCGAATGGAAAGGTGAAGGGTGGAGTCATCAGCATAAGAGTGGATAGGGTTAGATGTACAGCTTAGAAGGACATTGATGAATAAATGGAAGAGAGTTGGTGATAGAACAGAGCCCTGAGGAACACCACTGTTGACAGATCTAGGAGAAGAACGATGGCCGTCTACAACAGCGGCTACAGAACGACTAGAAAGGAGGCTAGAGATGAAGGCAAAGATAGAAGGATAGAAACCGTAGGAGGGCAGTTTGGAAATTTAAGATTTATGCCAGACTCGATCAAAAGCCTTAGAGATGTAAGTGCAACGGCAAAGCTTTCGCCAAAGTCCCGAAAGGAGGATGACCAGAAGTCTGAAAGGTAGGTGAGAAGATCGCCAGTGGAGCATCCCTGACGGAACCCATACTAGCGATCAGAAAGAGGGTTGTGACAGGAAAGATGCTTTAAAATTTTTCTATTAAGAGTTGACTCGAAAACTTTTGAGATACAGGATGTTAAAACAATTGGACGATAGTTAGAGGGATCGGAATGGTCACCCTTCTTTGGGACTGGCTGAATGAGAGCAAACTTCCAGCAAGAAAGAAAGGTACAAGTTGATAGACAAAGGCGAAAGAGTTTGCCTAGACAGGGTGTAAGCACAGAAGCACAGTTCTTGAGAACAACAAGAGGGACTCCATCAGGCCCATATGCCTTCTTAGTATTGAGGCCTGCAATGGTAGAAAGTACATCAGCTGAAAAAATTTTAATGTCAGCCATGAGGAAGTCAGAGGGGGGAAGTGATGGAGGAACAGCACCAGAATCGTCTAAGGTGGAATTGGAGGAGAAAGTCTGAGCAAAGAGATCTCCTTTATCAGTAGAAGAAATAGCTACAGAGCCATCAGAGTGGAAAGGAGGAGGGAAGGATGATGAGGTAAAGTTGTTAGAAAGGTTTTTGGCAAGGTGCAAGAAGGAGCGGGAAGAATTCGAGTTAGAGAGTTGAGAGCATTTACTACAGATGAAATTACTTTTAGCAGAGCGAAGAACAGGCTTAGAAATTCCGGGCAGAATCGTATAAAAGATGTGATTCAGGGGTGGGTTGGCTCCGGTACCTTTTATAGGCCCTCTCCTTGTTGTGGACAGCATTAGGACAAGCGTGATTAAACCAAGGCTTTCTTGCATTAGTCAGAGGATATGAGAAAGGAATGTATGCTTCCATTCCTGAGAGAATAACGTCTGTAATGCACAAGGCACACTCAGATGACTCCCAGCCATGGAAGCAATAATCATTCCAGGGAAAATCAAAGAAGTACTGCCTGACGGCCTCTCAATCTGCAGCTCCAAAGTGCCACAGACGACGTTTCTTTGGAGGATCCACAGGCCGTACCAGAGCGATAGGACAGGTTAAGGTGATAAGGTTGTGATTGGAGGAGCCCACTGGAGAGAAAAGGTTAACAGTGTAAGCAGAAGGATTAGCAGTAAGGAAGAGGTCAAGTATGTTGAAGCTCTCACCAAGGTGGTCAAGGATACAGGTAGGGTGCTGTACAAGCTGCTCTAGGTCATTAAGGATAGAAAAGGTGTAGGCTAGTTCACCAGGTGGATCAGTGAAAGGAGAGGAGAGCCAAAGGTGGTGGTGAACATTGAAATCTCCTAGAATTGAGATTTCAAAGAAAGGAGAAATGGAGAGAATGTGTTCCATCGTAGAAGTAAGATAGTCAAAGAATTTTTGATAGTCAGTAGAATTAGGATATAAGAAAACAGCACAGATATATTTAGTCAGAGAATGACAGGAAAGCCAAAGCCAGAGTGTAGAGAATTCAGGAGAATCGAGTTCAGGAACACGAGAACATAGGTCGTTGCGTACATACAAGCAACATCCACCTTTGGCTTTGAAATGAGTATAAAGAATGTAGGAGGATACAGAAAAGGCTCTGCTGTCAGTTTCCTAAGATAGCTGAGTCTCAGTTAGAAAAAGAAGGTGAGGTTTAGCGAAGGACAGGTGGTGCTCAACAGAACGAGAGTTAGAGGAAAGGCTGCGAATGTTGCAGAAATGAAGAAGAGAGTCAGTCAGTGATTACAAGCAGCTCGAGTTGTCACTGGGAGAGGGGCAGAAGATGGGGGCATTTATGGTCCCCCCCCCCCCACCGGGGATTCCGAGGCTTGGTTAAACGACACCATTTTGGTTGAATTTTGAATATGAAGTGTAGTGTGTACTGTGCATGTAGTTTGGTGTTGATAATTAAAAGGAACTTGTATTGGAGAGCATGCTGGCCTACTCTCTGTGTTACTGAGACACTGAAAAAGTTCAGCAAAGGGGGATGGTCGGGACCTAGTCCCATGGGCTGATGAAACGGGAGCTCCAGCTCTCCCTGTCATCAGCTTTCCATCCACCTTGGAAGTACTGCCCTGCTCAACTGGTGCTCCAACATGCTTGCTTGCATTGGCCTTGGTCACCTAATGGCGGCTCTCCATGCTGCACAATCTATTGCAGCCTCCTTGTTCAGTCCCTTAACTCTGAGGTCACACTTAATGACCTCGTCCCACATCTATCTCGGTCTACCCCTCACAACTCCACCTCCAATATTAACACTTCTCACCTTCTGCACCCAATTATCATCCCCCATCCTCTCCACATGCCCAACCCATCTCAATCTACCTCTCCTCATCACAACACCAATACACTTCAGTCCCATCCTACCTTTCAACTCTTCCATCATAAACCTAGCCCCCCCCAAGCCTTGCACGCAGCGATGCACTGCATATCCACCTACTGTAATCAATGTAATTTCTGTACGTCTGAGCCTGCAAATATCCTCCTACTTCACTGACCAGGTCTCACTACCATACAACATTACACTCCTAACACAAGCTGCATACAAAGACCCCTTAGCACGTAGGGAGGGTCCTCTCAGTGTCAGGAGAGGCAACAGCTTCCTCAACTTCTTCCAACCACTTCTCACCCTAACCACAGAGCTAGCTTCATCCCCACCTCCAGCACACAACGTCTCCCAAACAACAAACTCTTCCACACACTCAAGAGACTCACCAGCAAGCTCAATCCTTTCACGCCTGACAATCTCCACCTGCTCTCCCCAACACATCACACACATAAAATCAGCATTATCTCGCAGTCTACCTCTGATAACACTACATCTCTTGTACACCAATTTATCACAAACAATGCACAAGATGGAATTACTTCCCACGCCCTTGTGGCAAACTGCACATGGCCACTCTCCCTTGTCTTTGACAGTACCGCCACCAACCCTAGATATCATCACTTTTGTTTTATCTGCATTTACCCTTAAACCCTTGTGCCCCATACCATCTCTCCACTTCCTAAACCTTTCCTCCGTCTCCCTTTCGTTCTCTGCAATCAACACCAAATCATCAGCATACAACTACTCCCACGGGAGTCCGTTTCTAAAGTCATGTGAAAGGGCTTCAAGTATCATGATAAACAACATGGGACTCAAAACTGACCCATGAGGCACACCAACGTTCACGCAAAACTCATCACTCAAATCTCCATTCACTCTTACCTGGGAGCGAGCACCCACATACATAGCCATAACCACCCTAACCAGCCACTCCTCCAAGCAAGGCTTTCTCATTGCCCACTTCACCACCTCTCTAGGGACTCTGTCAAAGACCTTTTCCAAATCAACAAAAACAAAATACAGATCCCTTCTCCTATCAATATATTTTTCCTGAAGCTGTCGAACAATGAATATGGCATCAGTGGTCCGTGGTCCCCCTACCTGGCATAAACCCAAACTGCATCTCATCAATAGTCACTCTTTCTCTAATCATACTTTCTAGAACTCTCTCCATTACCTTCATTATCTGATCTAAAAGCTTTTTACCTGTATAATTTCCTCTTTCCAGGGCATCACCCTTCCCTTTATATACATTTACAACTACAATCTTCAACCAGTCATCTGGGACAACAAACTCATATATAATCCTATTTATCAGGTCAGTGACTAACCTCACCCCAATATCTCCTGAGGCCTTCAACATTTCGGCAGTCAACCCAGACACACATGCTGCCTTCTCTCTACCTGCATCCTGCCTATTGCTTCACTCACAGTAGCAGCATCAATCAAAGGCCAAGGGACAAACACTGGATCTACAGGCTCCAGACCTTCCCTGTCCCAGTCAAACTCCTCATTCAACAACCAGCTATAATGCTCTCTCCATGCATCTTTAATATCCCCACTGTTCACCACTACCCTTTCTTCATCATTCTTCACACACTGTTCACCTATAATATCCCGTTTATCCCTCTTCATCTGATTTGCCACCTTAAATATCATATTTTTCCTTTCCCAATGATTTAGGTTATCAAGTAAAAGTCTCTATGAATCAGACTTCGCCCTGTATACCTCTCTTGTAGCCCTACACTTGGCAGCCAAGTATTCCTCCTTGTTACCACCCTTCTTCCATTCCTGGAAAAGCCTTCTTTTCTCTTTAACTGCAGCTTCAACACCCTCATCCCACCACCAAGTTACTTTTTGTCAGGCTTCTTGTCCAACAACATATTACATCAGTAACTCTCAAGAGGTTGTTCTTTAGGGCTCTGTACTGTTCATTAACGCCTCTGTCTACAGCTCCCTGTTCAACCACCACTCTCCTCATCTCACTATAAAAGGCATCCCTTACTACTTGGTTTTCCAGCTTCCACACTTTCCTCTTAGGTACATATGTCCTCTTTTCCATCACTCATTCTTTAAGCACCATATCACAAATCAATAGTTTGTGCTGCTGCACACACTCCTCACTTCCTATAGCTTTAACATCTCTCATTAATCTCTTATCAGCCCTCCTAACCAGAAAATAATCCATCTGACTGCTATTTCCCCCAGACTCATATGTAATTAACCTACTCTCCCTTTTCCTAAAATGTGTGTTGCACACAATCATGTTTGTTGCCTCCCCAAACTCGAGTATCCTTTCCCCTTCCGCATTCCTTATACTATACACACATATCCTATGTACTCCTTCATAACCTTGAGCTGCTTCACCTACATGACCATTTAAGTCCCCTCCCAAAACCACTATCCCATCATCCCGCATACCACCTACTACACGTCTTAAGTCATCCCAAAGTCTATCTTTCTCTACTTCATCCAATCCTGCCTGTGGAGCATATGCTGATACAATTGCAGTTATCATTCCACTGAACAGAATTTTCACTACCAATATCCTATCGCTTACTCTCATAACATTCATAACATATTGCACCCATTTCTCTGCAACCATCACACCAACACCCCCATTTCCGTCTGTCTCCCCTTGCCAAAACAACTTATAGCAACAGTCCTTCCCAACAATCTTTCTGGTTGGTCCACCCCTGTACTGGACTTCCTGCAAACATGCCACATCCACCCACCTCCTACTGAATGCCTCAACAACTTCCCCAGCTCTTCCCCTCAAACCTCCCACATTCCATGAACCCACCCTCATCCCCCTAGGCGATTTAATGTACTCAGGCTTGCTTTGAAACTTATTCTTGTATTTACTCATAGTCAGTATTAATAAAGGGGGTAGACTTACCACAGGCCCCACTCACTGTACAGTCCCAGGTCCAGGCAATGGATCTGGGACCCCTAGCCCACCAGTTTACCAGTGGCTGTGGTAGTGGCCTTGGGGCACCCTGCCAGGACAGCTGCAGAGACACCCTCCAAGCATGCTTTGGCACTGCAACTGTCCAGCCATTATACACCCACTGATAGGGCAGCCTCCTGGGGTGCTGTTTCCAGGTTCAGGCCCCTCTATTGGGTGGAAGCGGCAGCCTGGGAACTGCAATGCCCTGTACCGTTTGGCACAGGTTCAAATCCCATCTCGCCCTGGAACCATGATCTATGCCGGCAGATCCCCCGTTACGCCCCCCCCCCCCAAAGTCCGCCACTAGGTAGCAGGGGCAAAGTTTTCCGGCCGTATGCCCTTGCTGGCGCCAACCCCTGTAACGTAGTGGGATACGTTGTGTGAAATGTAAAGTGCATGTGGTGTACTGCATAAGATAGAGGAAATGATTGGGAGAGGTTCCTGGTCTACTCTCCATGTTATTGTCACACTGAAAAAGTCAGGAAAGGGGGATGGTTAAGCAGCTAGTGAAACAGGAGCTCCAGCTCTCCCTATCACCAGCATTCCCATTCCCCTCAGGAGTACCACCATGTTTGGCCCGTGCTACAGCCTCCTTGGAGACTAAAATGTTTCTGAAAACAAAATGAGGATAAGAAGGAATGCTGTGATATTGCTGTGGATGTTCTGCAGTATATTAACCCCCCGGCAATGGGGGATGGTTACATCCGATGCGAAACTGGTGGGCTGGGGACGCCAGGAGACAACTATAATTGCAAGTGTTTTCACAAACAGTTTGAAGTGGTCACCTCCACCAAAGGGTGGGGAGAGCCTCCCAGCACCCAAAGCAAGCATACTCAGTCATCTCTGACTTTGCCAAGTGTAGGACGATGTTTTCTTAACCCTCTCATCCGATTCCGTTCCTGCCTCATGTGGACCCCTGCCAAGCCTCTTTCCAAGGATTTTTTTTTTTTTTTTTAAATGCATGGATGAAGGAACCAAAGGCCAGGAGCCCGCAGACTGTTCCTTCCAAGAAAAAAACAAAAACAATAAAACAGAAAGCCAATTTCAATATCCGTTCATTTTGACATGCCTGGACACGCTGCGTCTGAAAGACCAGAGATCATAAGAAGTAAAAAATACAGACAGAGGGACACAGTTCCAGAGTTGACCTGTTGCATAAATGAAGGACTGGGAGTAACGGATAACTCTTGTATTAAAGAGTTGGACAGAGAAGGGATGAGAGTTAATAAAATACAGTAGGTACCCACAGACCGCAAGTTCAGAGTACGTGATCCTCATTGTACGCGAGGACCTATTTTTTATCGAATTTTAGTGTATTTTTAATAGTGATGCGAACTGAACTCATAATAGGTGGGATGGCAGCGAAGAGTGACCCAAATCCGGGGTTTAGCCTGAGCATGCGACATTGCCACCTCAAGAAGCGCCAACCACCAGTGATGGAGAGTGGAGACTTGTCAATGAGCCATTTCCTGGGGAGGATCAAGAGGATGATGCGATGTCTGAGGTGTTAGAAATAGACTTTAAAGGGTTGATGAATGAAGTGAGTGCATTGCCTAGTGAAAGTGTCGAAAGTGCTGGTGACTTGAGTGGTGAGGAAGGTGGTGTGTCGAGTGGTGCAGGAGTTGAAAGCTAGGGTTCCGAGATAATTCGCCGTCAAGTCAATTCGCCGTCAAACAATTCCCCATCAAAACATAGACGATTCCCAGTCAGTAAACTTATTACTAATTAATCAATATTTTAATAACTATGTTTCAGAGGGATCCATAAAAGTCAATGTTCAATAGTGTTGGCTTTGGATATTATTTATTAGTTGCACCTTTAGTCAATACTGACTAAAGGTTCATTCATTCATTCATTCATTGCCAGACGCCATGTATCCCAAACGGGGTGGCCAAGGGCTTAGAGTTAATTGTTTTACAGGGAGGGGCACTATTCCTCCACCAACCCCACTTGTCACGTAGGGATGCCAACAGCATCTGGTGTTCCCAGGCGGTCACCCATCCAAGTACTAACCAGACCCAACGTTGCTTAACTTCGCTGATCGGACGGGAAGCGGTGTACTCAACGTGGCATGGCCGTTGGTGCAACTAATAAATAATATCCAAAGCCTATGCTATTAACACAGACTTTGATGGTTATTAAAGTACTGATTAATTAATAATAACTCAAAGTCAGTGGCCACCTCTTACGGGATTATGGTGTCTGGCAATAGATAGATAGATAGATAGAAGTATACTGTACTGTGTTTATAGAATGACGAGGCATTGTCCAGGGTGTGAATTGTCCTGACGGGAAATGGTCCATGTTTTGACGGGGAATTGTCCGACGGCAAATTGACCTGACAGCGAACTGTCCCCTGCACCACTCGACACACCACCCCCCTCACCACTCTCATCACAGCACCTTCGACACCTCCACCAGCCAATGCACTCACTCCATTCATAAACCCCCCAAAGTCTACTTCCGACACCTCAGACATCGCACCATCCTCCCGATCCTCCCCAGGAAGCGGCCCACAGACAAGTCTCCACTCTCCATCACTGGTGGTTTAATTAACTTGTTTCTTCCTCGCTGTAGTCGCCTTTGAATTATTCTAGCGTCACCCATAGCTGTCTTCATTAATGAAGGCGAATTGTCTTGATATTGTTGTGACGGTGAATTGACTTGATGCCAAACTGTCCCGCAATCGAGTGGTGCAGGAGACAATTCACCTGTTGTCCTCTTGGGTTAAGGGGAGCAGCCATATTCTTGTTGGTTTAGTTAAGCCTTATCCTTGTTGACCTAGTAAAGTCATAATCTTGTTGGTTTACTTTATCTTAGGTAATATGCCTTAGTTTCCCTGTACAGTACAATATTTAGGTCTGAAAGGAGTCTCAAGGGTTACCGATGAAGGGGGGTGCCGCCCATATGTAATTTTTCCCATAAGTTTATGTATTCTGAGTAAGTGAATTCCTTGTAAGCAACCTCTGCTGCCCACATACTTGCGTACTGTGGGTACCTACTGCACTAGGAAAGGGCTAAGTGATAGTGCCACTGGTCATGTCTTGGATGCAACTGTGTCTAGTTTATCCAGTACTGGAGAAGTAATCACAATAACAGCAAAGACAAAGTTGGAGCCGCGAGCACACGCATGAATTCAGCCAACATCGTGGCCAAAAAGTATGTATATTCTTCATGTCCTTACTCATCAATGCAACCACCAACAGACCTGGGGATGCTTTTATTTACAAGAAGGAGAGTTATTGAGTAATATGGTTTTTAATTTGTTTCACTAACTGCTATACTTTTCAAGATATTATGGTTTGAAAACAAGCAATTTTGGGAAAAATTTTCATACAGTGAGGTTGGAGGCAGTATAAATTGCCCGGCATCCAGGGTTTAAGAGAAGCATCCTGAATGGTTTGGCCATGTGGAGAGACTGGAGAGTGAGAGATTGACTGGTAAGAATGTGAGTGAGGTGGAGAGCAGGTAAAGGCAGGATGAGAAGGATGAGATGGAGGGATGGGGTGGAGAGGTGTACATTGACTGAGAGGGTGTGTGAATTGCAGAAAGGACAACCTGATTGTGGAGGACAAGGTGTTATGGAAGCTGTTCATTTTGTAATCACCCCTACCAGGATTATGGCATCAAGCAATATACAAGGAGACAGACAGACAGATAGAATGATATACAGTACATACCTTTAGTTTCAAAATCAGCTCTTCCACAATGAGCAAGTAAGCTGCAATACTAGAGCTGTTAAGATCCTTACAAAGCTGGTAAGTGAAGCTGTATGATTCTAGAATGTCTGCTCCTTTGGCCTGGGGAAAAAAAGAAAAAGAAAAAAGCTAAAATGTCTTCATCAGAAAAAAATTGCTCAATATGAAGATTCACACAAACTGTGCTTCTGCGGTTTTTATTACATGCAATGTATGATGTACTGTATTTGTCTTACTAGATAATACTTCTCTTACAACTATGTGCTAATTCCCTAAAATGTTTCTTGTTGGTGGTGGTGGTGTCTTGTCCTATCAAGGAGCTCCCATCAGTCTTGCACTGGATGGCTTGATTGGGTGCTTGTTGGCTGCATTTTTCAGTCTAAGTTTGTACATGTTTCATTTTGAATAATGTATTGTGTCTGGTCGTTTTAGGGCCTTTTTAATTACTGGTGTTACCTTTTCCTTTCCATTAATCACCAGGATGTCACTTGAAGAGAGAAACCTGTGATTTATCAGAGGATGTCATTTATACTAGATTTTCTACCATAAACTAACATTGTTTTTGGACTGTACCAATTACAAAGGACACCTATCCCCCACTATCTGACAGGGATGCATTCCACAAAAAGTGGTTGAATGACGAACTGGTTGAATAATGAACCAATTTTTCCCAAAATATCATTAAAAAGTGGGGGGGGGGGGTTCCTGACCACCTTCGTCATTCAAAATATTCAATGTGATGGAAAAAATACCGGTATATTTGAACGAAAGTGACACAGGGATTTAAGGTGTTTTCTGAGAGACCTACGTTCTCAAGGAAAATTAATATAGTAATTCATACATCTTAGATGAATGACATTTGATTTTCGATAAAAAAAATATTGGAGAACAAACAAAATACACCTACTTAGTGATATTAACCCCTAAAGTACCAAGCTTGTCGATCAAGCTTTTAGTGCAATTTCTTAAAAGGACAAGCAACGTCGATCATGCAACATCCACAAAAAACTGGCGGCAGCTGGCTCCACCCCAGCTGTGACGTAGATGGCTTCTACCCAATCAGAACTAAGTGTTGGACACACTGGAGGGGGGGATCCAGGCCCGTACCCAGGTGGTGGGGGGTGTACCCCCCACCTCCCTCTCACCACGTCCCTCTACCCCACTACCTTGTTACTACCCTACCTCCCACCATTCTTACCACCACCGTCACCCCTCCCACACCCTCCTCATGCATTATCCCCCTCCCATGTGGATCCCCCCCATGTCCCAACCCCCAGTCATCTAGGAGGATGGTATTTCCCCCTACCCTCCCTCCATGTCCCTGTACTCCACTAAGGTCCTTCCTTTGTGTCTGGTGATGGTCTCCTCCCATCCCTTCATCCCCATACACCCCCTCCTGGCCTTACCACCTCCCCCCACCCCCACCCCCACCCCCTAGCACACAGTATCTTTACCTCCCTGGCCTCAAATATTTTGTGTATTTTTTACGCTTCATGGTGCATTTTTGAATCATTACCTGTAATTTATTTGTGTCTTTGCATACAGATATGCACACCACAATTATTTAAGCTGTCTTTATTCGAAACGCACTCGAAAAAGAAATTTTATCTTATGCCGATGCATGCAAACTTGTTGGAGCCTTCAAAAACGGAACAAAACGAAAACTAGCTAGATTTGACAGCTCGGAGGAGAGGGGAGGGGACAGGGGAAAAGGGGGAGAGAAGGGGGAAGGGGAAAGGGGGAGAGAAGGGGGAAGGGGAAAGGGGGAGGGAAGGGGGAAGGGGAAAGGGGGAGGGGAGGGAAGGGGAGGAGAGAGGAGGGGAGGGAAGGGATGGAGAGGGAGGGGACTGGAGGTATGGGGTGAGGACAGGAGGGGAGGATAATTTTTACTATTTATATTTTTATTGGGGGGGGTTCATGACCATTTTCCCTAGCTAGATTTGACAGCTCAGCAGGGAGGGGAGGGGGGAGGGGAAAAGGGGAGGGGAGGTTAGAGAAGGGGAGAGGAGGAGAGGGGAGGGGAGGAGAGGGGAGGGGAGGGGAGGGGAGGGAAGGGAAGGGGAGGAAGGGGATTGGAGGTATCGGGTGAGGACAGGAGGGGAGGATAATTTTTACTATTTATATTTTTATTGGGAGGGTTCATGACCATTTTCCATAGCTAGATTTGACAGCTCAGCAGGGAGGGGAGGGGGGAGAGGAGGGGAGGGGAAGTTAGGGGAGGGGAGGGGAGGGGAGGGGAGGAAGGGGATTGGAGGTATGGGGTGAGGACAGGAGGGGAGGATAATTTTTACAATTTATCATATTTATTTGGGGGGGGGGTTTGTCACTATTTTATTTTTTTCTAAGCACATTACAATGGTTTATGACATCTGTACACACCAAAAAAAAAAAAAAAAAAAAAAAAAAAAAAAAAAATTGCTTTTGGTGATTTTTGTATGTATTTTTGTGAAGAAAACAGGTGCAAGCAGCATACAGTATTGTTCTTTCTCGCCGGGGCCATGACGAGTAACTATTATGAACTTTGATGGGCCATAACTTGGTAACTATTGGGTCTTTTTTTTTTTTTTTTTTTTTTTTTTTTTAATGCTAAGGTGGGGATTCCGTTTTCATGTGTGTAAATTCAAGCTCTATAAATCGGTCATAAAACTTTTAACCTTTGACATAGTCGAAAAATAGGCCTGTTTTTGCATCTTGAGGGGTAGTCGAGGCAGGAGAATTGCATACCCTACGGGTTAAAGGAAGTCGCCTGAATGCCTTCAACAGAGTGTTTATTGCCGATCCCGCCGACTGGACATGAAGTAATCACACCAAACAAACTCAAATGTACTCAACTTAAAACCATAAATAGCAGTGGAAGCCTAACTGGAAGTGCCGAAACCTAACTGGGGGGGCTTCACCCCCAAGGCCCCCCAGTGATTATAACCTACCCAACCTAGTGCAAACTAAGATGTGCATTCAGAAAAACTGGCACCAAAACAGTACCGCACATTAAGAGCATTCATTAATCATTGGCGCAATCGTCAACAGGGTTGCCATTTGGCATTTTTCATTACCAAATGTGGGCCAATATAGTAATGAAAAATTCATTTGATAATGAATCAGAATATCCCAATACCAAATGGATTTTTCACACGTATAATGATACAGAGGATGGAGATGGTGGATTGTCTGCTCTCTTTGATTACTCTGCTAGTGTACATAGTGTGAAAATAATCAACATGCTGTTCATTATTAGCAGAGTGATTATTTCCATTTATATATATAATTAGTGAAGAATAAATGCTTGCTTTAAGAATTTGGTAATGAGTTAAATACAGTAATGAAAATTGAAGGAGTTTGGAAATGTAGCCGAGTTCATATCTGGCAACCCTGATCGTCACCTGACCATGCAATGGCATCACTCAGGTTGGTGAGCACATGACTGTGCTTGACAGGGGTAATAGTAGGAGTCTTGGGTGGAGCCATGGTGGTGCTGTAGTATTCCACGAGGCCAAAAAGAAATGCAGATGGATGAAGAGGCAACCAATCAGCAGGGCAGAGTGCAGGTGACAGGCAGCTCAGCCAGTCTGTCTGGTGGCGCAAGGTTTGAATTGTTGAAATGGCGGGGATAACCACGTCGAACAATGAAAAAGTGTATAGATTTGTAAATGTTGAAACAACAAATGTCGAATAACGATCGGTCAAAAAACGAGGATTTGGTGTACTTCACTTTTTTATTGCAGTTTTAATGCGAGTCTTCACATGCACCCTGAACCTGGGGTGAAATCAGATACCCCTGTGGACAATTTGGAAAGCCATAGAAGATAGAAGACAGTTGAGAACAGCCCATGTGTGAGTCTCCAGTCTCCTGGACATAACTGGGGCAAATTCTGATATCTAGAGCACTGGGGGGGGAAAAAAAAAAAAGTTACAAAACTGTCAACCAGGTGAATATTGTTAGTCTTCACATTTTTTCTTTATTTACTGCTTGGACCAGGACTGACCAAAAGATGACGACTAAGGACCAGACAAAGGGCATGATACGGATGGTGACCTGGAATGTAAGGGGTGCAAATGATGAGGTGAAAGAGAGAGAGATTGTCCAGGTGCTTGAGGGTGCGAAAGTGGATGTATGTGAATTAACTGAAACTAAATGGTGGGGTGAAAGTGTGAGAGAATGGGAGTATGGATGGGGTATATGTGCAGGAGTAGGTGAGAATGAGAGGGCAAAAGAAGGAGTCTGTATTGTTGTGAGTAACAGATGGAAGGAGAATATAAGAGAGTATGGATCAGTTGGTCCAAGGACTGTGTGGGTAAGATTGAAAGTTGGAATACAAATGTGGGCGATTGTGTGTGTGTATGTGCCAACGCAAGATCGTGCAAGCAGAGTGAGAGAAGAGTTCTGGACAAATGTGGAAGTGTGCATGGAAAAGTCTGAAAGAAATGAGAGAGTGTTTTTGATTGGTGATATGAACGGTAAAGTAGAGAATGTGAAGGTGCATGGAGTAGGTGGTGAGTGGGGTGTGCCTGCTGAGATAGATGAGAATGGCAGTGCTTTAGTGGATATTTGTGCTGGGGGGGGGGGGGGTTGGTGATAGCCAATACTCTTTTCAGGTACAAAATGATCCACAGGTATACATGGCAAGTGATGAGAAGGGTGGATGGTGAACTGAATAAAAGGAAGGCAATGATTGATTATGTGTGTTTGGACGAAGGGATGTGAAGATGTGTAATGGATGCAAGAACATATAGAGGCTGGGGGAGTGGACTTTCTGACCAGCACTTGGTGGTGGTCAGAATCAAGGTCCAAGTAAAATGGAGAAATAGAAGAAAAGAAGAACAGGAGGAAGGAGTAGATGTAAGGAGAGAGGAAAGGTTATAAGAGGATGAGAATCAGGCAGAATATAAGAGAGAAGTGGAGGAACGATTGGGTATAAATGAATTGGAGCAGATGGGGGATGTGGAAGGTGTGTGCAAGATGTTCACAGAGGAAATATGTGCAGTATGTGAGGTGGTGTGTGGGGGTGAAGAGAAGATGAAAGGAGATGCAAGGAACAGCATGGTGGAAAGAAGAGGTGAGACAGGATGTGGCACAAAAGAAGAAAGCATATAATGAATGGATGAGAAATGGGGCATGGAAGAAGTTGAGAGACGGAAGAGAGAGTTATATGTAGAAAGGAAGAAAGAGGTGAAAAGATTAGTACGAGAGACTAAGAAGAGAGTGGATGAGGAAGTTGGAAAGAATTTGAGTGTCAGGTGGAGGGAATATAAGAAAATGTTCTGGAAAGAGGTAAAGTCAGACACGGTGGCAATGAGATTAGTAGGGGAGTGAAAGATAAAAATCGTAGATTACTAGTTGAGAAGGGAGAAAAAGTGAGCAGGTGAAGAGAACACTTTAATGAACTGTTGAACATAGGTGAACTGAGTGAATTTTTCTCTTTGAAGGTTGGGTTGAAACAGAGAGATGCGTCATGTTTCCATGGTTCTTCAGTCTGTACATGGATGGGGTAATAAAAGAGATACACGATATGGCAGTGGATGTTGGATTGGCCCTAGTGAGAGAGGGTAGTGTTTGGAAACTCCCTGTACTGTTGATTGCAGATGATACTGTGTTGTTAAATGAAGACGAAGAGGAGCTGCAAGGCTTGGTGAATGAGTTTGGGAGAGTGTGTAAGAAAAAAAATTTAAAGGTGAATGTAGGGAAGAGTAAAGTTATGGTCTTTGAGAAAGGTGAAGTCAGTGAATGTACAACGAAGCTGGATGATGAGGAAATGGAAAATGTGAATACGTTTAAGTACTTGGGGAGTGTGATGAGTAAGGATGGAAGTTTGGAGGGTGAAGAGATTCAAAGGGTACAGCAAGGAAGAAAGGTTGCTGGTTCCTTGAAAGCAGTGATCAGAAACAGGGAAGTGAGCATGGAAGTGAAAAGGTTACTACATGACAGTATTGTGATACCAAGTCTAACGTATGGAAGTGAAGCTTGGACATTGTTGGAAGGACACAAGTCATGAGTGAGAGCAGTGGAAATGAGCTATTTAAGAGGAGCCTGTGGAGTCACATGGAAAGACAGGCTGACAAATGAGGATATAAAGGAGCATTGTGGTGTGGATGTGGATGTGATAGGAAGCATTAGGAGGAACACATTGAGGTGGTTTAACCATGTGGAGAGGATGGAGGGAGAGACTGATGAGGAGAGTGTGTGTGAGTGAGGGGGAGAGGGGGAGAAGGAGGGGGAGGCCAAGGATGAGATGGAGGGATGGGGTGGTGAGGTATATGAGAGAGGGGGGTGTCAGGTGGGAGCAGGGCAGTGAAATGGCGGGGGACAGGGCGACGTGGAGGCAACTTGTTTCTGGCCACCCCACGTGGGATTAAGGCATCTGGCAATATATATATATATATATATATATATATACATATATATATATATATATATATATATAAATATATATATATATATATATATATATATATATATATATATATATACCGTATTTCGCGGCATATAAGACGCACTTTTGTGTCTCAAAGTTACCTTAAAATATCCTCATGCGTCCTGCACGTTAGACTAAGGCAGGTTAGTTAGGCTTCACTGAGAAGAAACTCTTATAAAGATGATCATCTCAATGCTTAGCAACCACAGGTGTTTTCTACAGTATGCAGACTTGATTTTATTTTTAAAAATAATATACACTAGTGTGTATATGCAGCAGATTTTAAGAAACACGCGAGATCAGAAACACAAAACTTTCGCGGGTTTGTTTACAGCTCAACTGGCTAACATCGTGAAGATATTTAGCGGTTTAGCAATTTAACAGTTTAGCATCCGCACTATTCCAGCAAGCTAACGTACATGATCACTGGTGAACCGTCTGCTAACCTTCTGAAAGGCAATCATGACCACTTTGCTTGCCATCCATTCACTAACTAGCAAAGCAATCATACTGGAGAGATGCTGGCTAGTGAAACTGCCAAGTCATCAAAACAGACTGGCCACGTATGGTAATACAGTAACCCTAATTAGGTCAGTTACTTTTGTGACATTTTGTGAGTGTATATATGCAGCAGATATTAAAACACGGAAGATCAAAAACACAAAGCATCCACGGTTTGTTTTCAGCTCAACTGGCCAATACCGTCAAGAGGTTTAGCGGTTTAGCAACTTAGCAGTTTAGTGTCTAGCGTAAACCCTACTCTAACAAGCTAACGTGCTCACTGGTGAACTGTCTGCTAACCTTCTGAAAGGCAATCATGACCACTTTGCTTGCCATCCATTCACTAACTAACAAAGCAATCATACTGGAGAGATGCTGGCTAGTGAAACTGCCAAGTCATCAAAACAGACTTTCACACATATGGAAATTCAGTAACCCTTAATTAGGTCAGTTACTTTTGAGACATTTTGTGAGTGTATATATGCAGCAGATATTAAAACATGCAAGTTCAAGAACACTAAGCATTCACGGGATTGTTTTCAGCTCAACTGGCCAATACCGTCAAGGGGTTTAGCGGTTTAGCAACTTAGCAGTTTAGTGTCTAGCGTACACCCTACTCTAGCAAGCTAACGAAGTTACAGCTTCACTTTTTCAGCCAAGTGAAGTACTTTAGCAATGTCTATGCAACTCAGGGCACACCCAATTACAGTATTTTGTTATGAAAATAGGATAAAATTCACTGAGTAGCATAACTGATGCAATATCTGAAATAGCAGTGCCTGACGGGCATTCATATCAGCGTCCGCCATTTCTGTTGTATTCTTAGCAGACGAAGCGATCAGAATGATCGACAACGTTCACTCTCTGCATCTCTGCTGCCTAAGCAAAGCTCTCATGATCGGCAATGGGGATCATTTAGGCCGTAACGTCCAAATTTGTTAGGTTAGGTTAGGTTAGGTTAGGTTGTAAAATCTTTTGCCATTTTGGACGCACTGCCGAAACGACCAGAATCCGAAGGTGTAGGTGAGAGTTTGGTGTAGGTGTAGTTAAGGAAGTAGGAGTGGGAAGAGTCAGGCTAGGGAACTGATAATCCGCTTATTATAATCCCTTCAGCCCAGCAATGTATTTTATAGGGTAGTTTATTCATGCTCGCTATATGATTTTATTCAGTTCAGGAAACATGTACTGAGGAGGTTAATGTGGGCTGTATCAAATGCCCCAAGTCTGAATATCGCCTGTGCTCAGTTAAAACGATTGCCAAGTTAAAATCGTATGGTGTGGTATAAGCAATTCAATGGATGGTACTGAGGACCATTTACTGTATGAAAGTGACAGTGAAACAGTGATGATGACTGTGGTGATGACTTCCTGTGATGCTTCAGGACTCGGGGGAAGTAGTGATGAATTCTCAGGATTTGAAGACAAGTGAAATTTTCACCATGTCAGTAATATGAAGTAAATATAGGTTTTAGGTGATCATGACAGATGCAACCATGGAAAATTTAGGATCAATGGTGCTGTACACCTTTAGTCTTGCACTGACGATGTTTGGATGAATAAATTGTTTGAGATGTTTCATATCCTTAAGTGATGATATTTATATTGAACAACCAAATACATTTTGATGTTTTTGGCATATAATAAAAAGCCACTGGGTACTCCAAACGGACTGATGTAAATGTTTCAGAGGTGAGCGAATGTTGCATGTGGTGTGTACATGTGTGCGTGTGTGTGTGTGTACCATAGCGACTAGGAGGCAGCAGTGTTAAGACCAAAAATGGATGTTTTCACAGTACTGAATGTTTTGAGATGGATATCTGTTTTTAGCAAATTCTGGTAAGAGAAATATGCATTTTTAATTGTTGATGCTGCAAGGAAAACAGCTGACAGTAAGGGAGTGATACTGGGAGAAGAGGGTTGAGCCAGTTGTGTAGCGCTTGGGATGCAGCAGTGTTGCTAAGAGATAGTTTCACCATTCTCGACATGTTTTGAGATGAATGTCTGTTTTTAGTAAATTGTGATCAGTGAAGAACGTATTTTTAACTGTTGATGCTGCAAGGGAAACATCGCTGACAGTGAGGAAGTGATACTGAGAGGAAGGGGTAGAGACTGCTGTCTAGCGACTGGGAGGCAGCAGTGTTACTAAGGTGTAACAATGGATGTTTTCACCATAGTATGTTTTGAAATGAATGTTTATAGTAAATTATGATCAGTGAAGCATACATTTTTAATTGTTGATGCTGCAAGGCAAACATAGCTGACAGTGAAGGAGTGATACTGGAGAGAAGAGAGTAAAAACAGCTGTCTATCCTGTTCCCAAGCAGCCTTGCTATATCGAACTTTGGTTGTAAAACATTGTAATTTGTGTATTTACAAGTGCTACCTTTTTATATTATTTGTGGAGGTAATTACAGGTTAGAGTGCATGATTAATGATGGTAGTCGTCTGATATTGTGCTTGAGTCAAGGCAATGTGAGGAAATTCCGTAACAGGTGTGGAATATGACGGGGTTCTTTTAGGATAAATGAACTGATGTGAACATTCATTGTATTTTATGTTTTCGTCAGTGAATGAAAGAATAGAGTTTATTGACTTCATTTGTGGTTGTAAATTCATAAAATATTAAAAACAGTGTTTATATCAGTTTACTGATACATATTTATCAACAAAATTGAGATGGCCTCGTGGTTTGAAGTCACATTTTGTTAAGATGGGGTTTTGTTTTCTCTTTTCCTGTATCATTCTTTGTACATAAAAGAAGAAACTAAAGGATGATGAGCAGTACTGAATAGATTCTGAAAGGTGAGTGTTGTATCTAAGTGATAGTGGCTCATATCAGTCACGTTTGTCAAGAAGGGGCATTGTTTTCTTTTCCTGTACCCATTCTTTGTATATAAAAAGAAACCAAAGGCTGATGATCAGTAATGAATAGATTCTGAAAGGTGAGTGTGTATCTGTGTGGTAATGGCTCTTATCAAGAAACCTTACTGCAGTCTTGGTTGGGGCAAACTTTTTTTTCACAGAACTGCCCTGCCAGAATTAGGGTGCGTCTTTCACAATGCTGCGTCTTACATGCCGCGAAATACGGTATATATATATATTTATAGTATATATATATATATATATATATATATATATATATAGATACATATATTTATAGTATATGTATATATATATATATATATATATATATATATCTATAGCCCAACGCCCTAATCCTGCAAAGGGTGGCCGCAGACAAAACGCCTCCAAGTCGCTCTGTCACCAAGCATTTGACTACCCTCCCCCCAACTCACTCCCCCCTCCCTCATATACCTCTCAACTCCATCCCTCCACCTCATCCTCAGTCTACCCCTCCCTCTCCCTCCCTCCACCTCACCTACATACACCCTCTTAGTCAGTCGTTCATTCTCCATTCTCTCCACATGCCCAAACAACGTTTTCGTTTTCATTTCTAAAGGCTCCAACATGCTTGCATGTATCGGCCTTGGTCACCGAATGGCGGCTCTCCAAGCTGCACGATCCATTGCAGCCTCCCTGTACAGTCCCTTAACCCTAAGATCACACTTAATGACCTCGTCCCATGTCTTTCTCGGTCTACCCCTCATAACCCCACCTCCAATATTAACACTTCTCACCTTCTGCACCCAATTATCATCCACCATCCTCTCCACATGTCCAAACCACCTCAATCTACCTCTCCTCATCACAACACCAATACACTCCAGTCCCATCCTATCTCTCAACTCTTCTATCGTAAACCCAGCCCCTCCAGGCCTTGGACGCAGGGACGCACTGCACATCCACCTAATCATTGTCATTTCTGTACGTCTGAGCCAGCGAATATCCTCCTCCTTCACTGCCCAGGTCTCACTACCACACAGCACTACACTCCTAACACATGCTGCATACAAAGACCCCTTAGCACGTAGGGAGAGTCCTCTCAATGTCAGGAGAGGCATGAGCTCCCTGAACTTCTTCCAACCACTTCTCACCCTAACCACAGAGCTAGCTCCAGCCCCACCTCCAGCACACAACATGTCTCCCAAATAACAAAACTCTTCCACACACTCAAGAGATTCACCAGCAAGTTCAATCCTTTCACGTCTGACAAACTCCACCCGCTCACACCGACACGCCGTACACATAAAATCAGCATTATCTCGCAGTCTACCTCTGATACCACTACATCTCTTATGCACCCATTTATCATACACACCGCACAAGATGGAATTACTTCCCACGCCCTTATGGCAAGCTGCACATGGCCACTCTCCCTCAGTGTATTTCTCCTAATCTTCTCAACCACATCCACATCCACCCCACAACGTTCCTTCACTTCTTCATTCGTCAACCTGTCCCTCCACGTCACTCCACATGCTCCTCTCAAGTAACTCATTTCCACAGCTCTCACTCTTGACTTGTTCCCCTCTTGCAAGGTCCACACCTCGCTTCCATACGTCAGGGTAGGGATCACAATACTATCATGCAGTGACTCCTTAACTTTCATACTCACCTCCCTATTTCTCATCACTGCTTTCAGTGAACCAACAACCTTCCTTCCCTACTGTACCCTTTCATGCACTTCATCCCCCAAAGTTCCATCCTTACTCATCACACTACCCAAGTACTTGAATGCACTCACATTCTCCATATCCTCACCATCCAACCTCACTGTACATTCTGTGACTTCATTCCTCTCAAACACCATAACTTTACTTTTGTTTACATTAACTTTCAGATTCCTCCTCCTACACACTGTCCCAAATTCATTCATCAAACCTGGCAACTCCCATTCATCTTCACTCAACAATACTGTATCATCAGCAAACAGCAACACCATAATCTTCCAAATCTCACCCTCATTCATTAGAGCCACTCCCACATCCACTGCCCTACCTTGCACCTCCTTTACAACCCCATCCATGTATATATTAAACAGCCATGGAGACATGACACAACCCTGTTTCAGTCCTACATTGAGATCAAAGAACTCACTCAGCTCACCATCCACTAGCACCACAGTCCTAGCTCCTTCGTACATACTCTTCACAGCACTCAACAATTTCCCCTCCACTCCATACATTCTTAATACCTTCCACATATCTAGCCTATCTATTCTGTCATAAGCTTTCTCCAAGTCCATGAAGGTAGCATACACTTTCTTTCCCTTCTCTAGATACTTCTACACTAAACATCTTAGAACAAATATCTGATCTACACACCCTTTTCCCTTCCGAAATCCCTCTTGTTCTTCTCCAACTAGCTCCTCTGTCATATGCCTAACCCTATCAATGAGTATTCTACCATATATTTTACCAGTCACACTAACAAGGAAAATACCCCTATTGTTACCACATACTTCCCTCTCCCCTTTTCCTTTGTATAAAGGAACACTTATACCTGATTTCCAGTCCTCTGGAACCTTTCCCTCTTCCCAAGCCAATCTACACAACTTCCATATCCACTCCACAACAATCTCACCCCCATACCTCAGCATTTCACCACACACTCCATCAATTCCTGGGGACTTTCCCAACTTGATCTTCTTCACTGCTTCCACTACTTCCGCCCTACTGATCTCTTCCTCCCTCCTCTCATCTCTTCTTCTCCCAGCCATTCCCCAACCACTTACACTCACACACTCACACTGCTCTCACTTTCTACATTCAACAAATCCTCGAAGTGCTCCTTCCATCTCCTCAATTTCTCTCTCTTCTCCACCGACAATCTATTATTCATATCTTTCACTCCCCTATTATTTCCCTTTTCACACTGCCTTACTTTCTTTACCTCCTTCCAAAACAATTTCTTACTCTCCCTCCATTTCACACTCAGATTCCTCCCAAACTCTTCATCCACTTTCTTCTTACTCTCCTTCACCAGTCTCTTCAACTCCCTTCTCCTGCTTACATATACCTCTCTCTTCTCTCTCTCATCTTCTCCCCTACCTCTGCTCGCTAACCATTCACTATATGCCTTCTTCTTTTGTTCCACAGCTCATTTCACCTCATCATTCCACCATGCTGTCCCTTGCACACCCTTGCATCTCCTCCTCACTCCACAGACCACCTCACACACAGCGCCTATCTCTTCTGTGAATATCTTACATACATCTTCCACCCCTTCCATCTGCTCTAGCTCATACCTTTCCAATCTTTCTTCCACTATGCTCTTATACTCTGCCATTTTCTCACTCTCTTGCAATTTCTCCACTCTTGTCAGAGGAGCTGTTTCCTCCTGTCTTCCCCTTCGTCTCCTCAACCATTTTCTTTGCAGCTTTACCTTGGCCATCACTAAGTGATGGTCAGAGACTCCATTCCCCCACTCTCTCGACACTCTTGCATCCAACACTTGTCTTCTCATTCGCTCATCCACACACACATAAGTCTATCATTGCCTTTCGTTCAACAACCTCACCATCCATCCTTCTCATTACTCTCCATGTATACCGGTGGATCATCTTATGGCGAAAGTAGGTGTTGGCTATTGCCAATCCCTTACCAGCACAGATGTCCACCAAAGCACTACCATTCCCATCTACTTCAGCTGGCACACCCCACTGACCAACCACTCCATCCACTCGTCCATTACCAACTTTGCCATTCATGTCTCCAATCAAAAACACTCTCTCGCTCCTCTCAAATTTGTCCATACATGCTTCTACTCTCGCCCAAAACTCATCTTTCACTCTTGCCACTCGGTCCTCTGTCGGAGCATACACACATACAATCACCCACGCTTGTATACCTACTTTCATCCTCACCCATACAATCCTTGCACCCACTGTTCCAAAGTCTTTGCACTCATAAATCCATTTTCTAAACATAACACACTCTAGTTAATTTATGCTACATTAAAAGTCTATTAAATCAGTGTCTTTTCACTCAGCATTCTAATTTCTTAACACTATGCACTGTTTTTTTTTCACTGCACAACACTGTAAATTCCCATGTGGTCTAGTGGAGAAGTTCTTGACGTCTATTCACTGTCAGAGTCCAAGAGTATCGCTGGCAGGTGACCTAGGGGTGCGTCGCTGGGTCATGGTGATGGCATACCCACTGTAGACGACTCTGAAGACAGACGCAAACTCAAGTCAAGCGGTGACTCCACCGTGGCTGATGTACTGGGCTGTGGCTCGGAGCATGAGGGCCTGTCTTGGGGAGGCAACGGAGTGGAGCCAGGGCTGGGCACAGCGGGAGTCACGGGCCTGAAAAAACTGTCAATCGTTGACTGATGTAAGGAAAGACGATTCTGACGATTAATGATGCGCTGCCTGAAAGCACGCACTTCCTCCACAAGTCTCAAGGGCCCCATCTCCCTGTCGCAGTCCGGGTGTTCCAGGTAGTCCAGAACGAACTCTAGGTGTTCCCGGAGTGCGCTCAGCTTGGGGATGGCTGGAATTGTGTCATGCTGAGAGGAGTCCGCATCATCGTCGCCATCCTCATCGGAATCTTGAAGCTGGGTACTGACACCTGCAACTGAAGATGCGATCTCGATATCAGACAGGGTCTGATGCCCAGGATTGCCCTCGTCGTCATCCAACCACTCATGCACGTCGTCCACATCAACATCGTGGCCATGCGTACGTAGACGTGCATGGAATTCATCCACGTCAAAACCTAGGAAATCGTACTCCACATCCGTTCCGAGAAGCAGACGAGAACAACCATTTTCTAGTCTTGACAGGGACTTCCTTCCATGCACTGGCCCAGCTGTAGATTGCAGACTTGATGTTGTAGCGGAGAAGGTTTTCCAAAGTCCGCTGGCCTCGCATGTCCTGTCCCTCCCTGCACTCGTCCTCATCCTCGAGAACAACCATCACCTCGTCCAGGAACTTCCTTCGGTACAGCCTCTTCGTTGCCACGATCACTCCTTGGTCCATTGGTTGGATGAGAGCAGTCATATTAGGTGGCAGAAACATGCATCTAATGCGGCCATTCTCAGCTACCAAGTCCTTGTCGCACGGGTGGGCAGGTGCATTGTCGAGGAGAAGGAGGGCCTTTACCTGGTCGCGTGGGATTCCCAGTTTCTCCATCTTGTAATGTATGACCTCCTTGACGAAATGGTGGTGGAACCAGTCTTTGAAGATCTGGGCTGTAAACCATGCCTTCAAAGAATAGTACCAGACGACAGAAAGGACATCCATCACCCCACGAAGACACCGAAACTGCTTTGTGCGGTCAACAATAACGGGCTTAAGCCGGTGCATGCCGTTAGCATTGGCACAACACAAAGCAGATATCAGCTGCTTGGAGAGCTTGCGACCAGGTACACGCTTCTCCTTCTCCTCGGCTAGAGTGTTCGTTGGCAAAAAGCAATAGAATAAACCAGTTTCGTCAGCGTTGTAGACTTGGCCGAGAGTGAGGCCCTCCCGGTCGATCAAGCCCTTCACCTTGTGCCGAAACTCGTCAACTCCATCCTCGTTAGCGTCCAAAGCTTCGCCATGAGCTTTACGGTTGGTAAGGCCATGCCGTAACTTAAGTGCGAAGAGCCAACCCTCGGATGCCTTGAAGTCTAGGGCGTCGTGAAGCCTGGCGAACTTCTCAGCAGCAGCCTTCAGCTCCGTACCACGTACCATCACACCAGCAACAAGTTGCTGTCGATACCAAATCAATGTGGAGCGGTCGACTTCAGCAAACTTGGGAGTAAACATCACCTTCCTCTCCACGTTGAGTTTGCTTCTCGACGAGAAGTCAGCCGTGTACTGCACGAGTTTGTCTCGGGATCTCTTAATATCAAATAAAGTAGATCGGGCCAGGTTGAACTCGCGGAGGATGCGGGAAGACGACCACCCAGCATCTACTTTCTCCAATATCTCCCGTTTCTTCTCCAGAGTCAACATCACTCTCTTCCTCTTCTCAGGCGGCGGGGCCATCATCACACACATGAAGGAGAGGCACGAGAGCAGCAGGCGTGCCTGCAGCAGGTAAGGCACCACCACAAAAGCGAGCACGTGGGCAGCCATGACGACGAGCGTGCACTCGCGACGAGAGAGAGGCGGAAAGTGGGAAGGATGCAGAGGCGCTCTAGCGGACGTCGGAGGAATGACGCGCCACAACAAAGCTGTCCCGCGCCCCGCGCACCAAGTTCAAATTACGGGCAGGATTTTTTTTTTTTTTTTTTTTTTTGCGGTTTTCGGACTATTTCGGGAATATTGGATCCCGGGACGATTATGTCCGGTTAGTGGGGATGTTCGGATATTGGGCGTTCGGATATTAGAGGGATTATATATACAGTATATATAAATATATATATATAAATATATATATATATATATATAAATATATATATATATAAATAGATAGACAGATATATAGATATATATATATATATATATATATATATATATATATATATAAATAGATAGACAGATATAGATAGATATATATATATACAGTAGAACCTCTTTAGTCCGGACCCCTTTAATCCGGATTTCTGTTAATCCGGACAAAATTTAAAAATAATAAGCTCCAAAAATATGTTGAAAGTAAATCTAAAGGCATTTTCAGTATCGGCGTGGAAAGCCATCGTCATTCGTTTAGTCTCGGATCACGCTAGGTCGCAACATGGGCACCTGTTTAAACACACGCTAGCATTCGTTCCATCAACTAGTTCACCAACCATTTATATTTTTACGCTGTATTTCAAAAGTTAATCCTCCTTACCATGCCCCTTAATGCAAGTGTAGCTTCTGTAATGAATAAAGGTGTTAAAAGGAGGAGTTTGCTTACACAAAAATGGGTCAAATATTCTGCAGTGTTTAGAGATTACTGTATGTTATTTTTTGTACTTAAATGTGCTTTACTTGTACATCAAACATTAGCTTCTTGCCCATATGGGTGTTATCAATATACCAAAGATGACAAAGTATTTTTTGCCTACATAAGTTTTATTTTTATTCCAAATATTACAGTTAATTAATTAATTTATATTTTTGCTTACACAGGCCTCAGTCACTTACTACAATTTAAAATGTAGGCTAGTTTCTTGTCATGGCCTTACCTGTAAATTATGCAATACAAAACTATTTTACATGATTAGTTTTGTTATTTTAGTACCGGTATCCTTTCATCTTTTGCGGTTACGTAGGGTTGACATATGCCACATATGTTAATAATTAACAAACATACCATATGTAGATAGAGTTTGGTATGAACTGAAGATTACCCTGATGGTCCGGACAATCTGCTAATTCGGACAACCCTTCCCCCCATATAGTCCGAATGAGAGAGGTTCTACTGTATATATATATATATATATATACCTGTATATGTATACAGTATTTCCTCATATTTCAATGCATTTTACTTTCACACCTTGTTTTTCACTCTAGAAAAAAGTTTCCGAGTTGTATCACACTTGACTAGTTTCCCTGCACTTCAAAGCTCCCAGCTGGCAGCCGACACTCAGCAGATGACGCGAACCGATGCTCAGTCTAGGCAACGTCCATTTTTCTATGCAACGGTTTTCCATGATCTTTATACAACAGCTCCAGCGGGGCAGTAGACACACGTGAGTTTGTTATTGTTTTTGATTGTAAAGTACAATCTTCAGCCGTGTCGTGCTACTATTTCTTAACGAAGAATCATTACATGTTTCTCGTAACACTACTTATTTTTGTTTTGATGGACAAATACACGAAATGGATGTAAAATAAAGCTTCTTGATATTTAAGGAAGGAAAGAATAATCACACACAATACAGAGATGGTAGACTCAGTCCACCAATTTTTGATTCTGTTTGACTATATTACACCCTCTCTTCCTTGTAGCAGTGAGTAAAATAATGTTGTTATAATTTCTCCCTTCCTTTTAGTGACAAAGTGGGCACATAAAATGACCGGGGTTTAGTTAACCAACTTTGTCAAAAATTAAATAATCTGGTGAAAAGTGGCAGCTTTTCCTTGGTTAGTGACATCAGTAACTAGTCCATCCACCCTCAACACACCTTCACCTGCCACTCAAGCCAGTCTTCACTTTATTTCTGGTAAGGATTTTTGGTGTTGCAGCTGATTATAACAGTTTTAATGTCTTTTCAGGTACATGTTTATTGTGTTATGCTGTTTTAGCACTAGTAAACACTCTTCATTTTATTTTGGGTAGGGCCTGTTTGGTGTTATAGTACTTTATGATAGGGTAGGTACATGTCCCACCATAACGCTCCTCTAGTTTTCCCATTGATTCTTAACTTCACACTCTGACATTTCACGGTTTGCGAGGTTTTGGTGGAACATCGAAGCAGTGAAAAACGAGGAAATACTGCATATATATATATATATATATATATATATATATATATATATATATAAATAAATAAATATATATATATATATATATACAGTAAAAGTCCAATATTTCGTCATCCAAATCCCCGGCAAATCTGACATTTCGGCAGTTCTGAGAAATAGTCCCATTTACGAAAATCTCCGATCGTTCGGCAGATTCTCCGATTTTTTTCGTCAGTCTTGAAATTCTCCATGAGGCTCGCCAGCTAGCTACCCGCCTTTACCCGCCTTAGTGAGTGAGATAGTGAAAGTGATGGAACGAGTCTACCACTGCCATGAAGCTCAGAGGCTGGCTCTTTCTCCTATAGCATAAAGAGAGGACAAACATGTAGTGAGTCTAGCATGGGAAAGAGAATCTGTTTCGCCATTCTTCCGCCATTCTTCCGAGTTGTTGCCGTGCTGCTGCCGACTTCTCTTGATTCTTCTGTGTGCTTTGTGAACTTCGTACCGAAATACCTCTGAAATTACTATTCGAGTGTGCTGTAAGCACCGTAACATCAGACAGGAGCTTTGTAACACCTGAGTGGACCAGCCGTGTGTTGTGAACAGTATAAACATCTTCTGCGTGCTTTGAAAATGGCCTCCACGTGTGGAAAGTTAACTGGTGTTACCAAGAAGTGTACACATAAGATGTTGACTATTGGTCGGAAAATTGAGCTGTTGAAAAAATTAGAGGCTGGCATGAATAGGAAACAGATTATGGATGAGTTTAACGTAAGTTCCTCTGCTCCCTCCTCTCCATCACCAACAGCAGTCTCTGAACCTCAAGCTCTACTGCCGCAGCAACAGGGAGAAGAGTCCTTAGAGCCTGTTGCAGGACCCTCTACTGCTGGGGACTTCTTCCACCAGTAGCAGACTCCAATCAACCCCTTCTATTGTACATATGTAAATAAGGAACCTACTATAAGTTTAGGTAAGTGCATGTGAACTTGTAGGCCTACTGTACCATTACATTTATATACAGTATGTTCACTAATTTCTTTATTTTTCATATTCATGTATAGTACTGTATTCATTACAGTATTGTACAGTATCAAACAGTATACAGTACTCTCTCCAAACACATTTGTAATGATGTGAGTAATGATGATAGTGTTCACTGAAACATATAAGGTACTGAGTGGGTAGGGTTTTCAATAATTCGGCAATTTTGATATTTCGGCACTTGCCTGGTCCCATAGATGCCGAAAATTCGGACTTCTACTGTATATATATAATTTATATATATATATATATATATATATATATATATATATATATATATATATATATATATATATAGATATATATATATGCAGTATTTCCTCCTTCCCCAAAGGTTTCCCTAATACATGATACTATATCTGGACGAGCACTCATGACACATATCACTAACATTTTATATAAATCATAAATAATCAACAATTGTCTTAGGATGGTACAGTACCTGTCCACTGACGTCTGTCGTTGTTCGGTGTCCTTACGTCACCTGCACGCCTGCCGCTAAGGTATCGCTGACATACGTTATGCACCCACAATATCCCAGAATGAACACTCGTGACACATATCACTAACATTTTATAGAAAATCATAAATAGTCAACAACTGTCTTAGCAAGGTACAGTACTTGTTCAATGATGCACGTGGTTGCTAGGCGTCCTACATCCCCACACACCTGCTGCTAAGGTATCGCTAACATACGCTACACACTTACAATATTCCTTCACGGACACTCACGGCACATTTCACGTACATTCTATACAAAGTATGAGTTCTCACTAAATTAGAGCAAGTTACAGTATCTGTTCAATGACGTCCGTGGCTGCTAGGCGTCCTTACGTCCCCACACACCTGCCACTAAGGCAACGTTAACATACGCTACGCACCCACAATATTCCTTCACAGACACTGACGGCACATTTCACGTACATTGTACATGAAGTATAAGTTCTCACTAAATGTCTGAGCAAGTTACAGTACCTGTTCAACGACGCACATGGTTGCTAGGCGTCCTTACGTCCCCGCACAACTGCCACCAAGGTATCACTGACATATGCTACGCACCCTAAAATTATCCCTTCACGAACACTCACGGCTCAATTCACATACACTTCATAGTAAATGATACGCAAATACATGACTACCACAATGATTCCACCCCTACCTCCTCGATTATTAAGTTCCTTACTACAGTACAATGTGACCGTGCGCAGCACCTTCGCCTCGAGATTTATGATGCACCACTGTATTGGCACACACCACACTCTTTCACGAACACTTGCAGCATGTTTGACATATATTTTCACACAAATTCACACGCATATACATTATCACTATCAAATTCCATACCTAAACACCTCTAATATTCCCATCCCGACTACGGTGTACAGGTAATGCCTGCCCCATTCCACAATATAGCTATAGTGTACATAACGCATGCTAGTTCCAATATATCACAAAGCCAGCCACTATATCTTTTACACACTGTACAGTTTAGGCATTGGCTTCACTATATACATATATGTACTCACAGCATTGGGCCCAGGGGAGGCAGAGTAGCAAAACCCCGCTACAGTGAACACACGTCTTGCCCCTAGCCTAACGACTGATAATGGGCACCATTTCTTCTCAAGATATATATCTATGTTCTATCGACAAAATCTCATGAAAGGATGCTCAGAAATAATACATTATCACACTCTGTCCATAAGGGCTTTGGCTTGAGCAGGAGGGGGAGAATTAGAGGGATTTAAAGGGACACCAGATGTGACATAACCCTACAGCCTGACTCCTTGTAAGGTACTGAGGTTTCTCGCTATGGGCAGGCTCCGAGGAGGCTCTACAGTGTTGCCAAGTGTTTTCCTTGGAAGAGGGACAAGTCCACTAGAACGCGCCAAAATTTGACACAAATCGGCTGAAAATTTTTCTTTTGACGGCATATTTTCTGCTTTTTCACTCGATTCGCATCAATGTGCATTTATATGCCAAATAACAAAGTGTGCGATTCGCATCAACGTGCCTGGGAGGGTTAAACAGCAGGCATCTGGTTGCTAGCAAACAAGACATGGGTAAATGAGCGTGAGTCTACCCAGACCTCCTGCTCACAACTCAATCACATGGGTGGTGGGGTGGAGTTTGGGAAGGTGACTGATGACCTAACCTAACCTAACCTAACCTAGCTTAACTACCTAATAATTTAACCTAACCTAATTTGGGCTAACCTGGGCTCCAGCTGGAAAACTGGGAAATGAAATCCACCTTTGAGCACACTGAGTGAGTTTCTTCCATTATGCTGGAAACACGGCTTATGGAGCGTGATGGTAATAAGGGAAGAAATCTTTTGGCAAGAGAAAGTAATTTACCACCCTCAAAATAGTCAGAAAAACACAGAAAACAAACTAGAAGAATATGAATTGAATTGGTAAGGTCTTTAGGCTGTATGCTTAGACAAAAATTTATGGATTTCACAATTTTAGGGACGAAATGGAACAAAAATGTTTCTAAGCAGAAAAAAAAAAATTACTAATTCATCCCACGTGTTCTAGTAAGTCAGGATTCAGTTCCACATTCATTGTTCGATATTGCTCTTCCCAACATATTTCGGACCAATTTAGCATACAGTTATTTATGCTCCTTAAACCATCACGACCGGGTGTCAAGCATACATGTTGACCCAGGGATGTACGGGTGACATGTATACATGACCTAGTAATTCGTGCCAAAGTTTGAATATTCAGCTGGCTTTTTCCACACACGCAGCCACTGGCAACCCTTCATTGCACATCCCAGTCATGCTCCAGTTGTCTGCATACCTCCATCATGGATAGGTCTACACCACTCGCTGGCTCAGTGGTAACATTCTCGCTTGCCATCTGGTAGACAGGAGTTCGCGCCTCGCTCAGGTTGCGCAAAGTTTCACTGACAAAGTGGGTGGTTACTGTCCCCCTTGAGCAAGGGGATGGGTGTGTGCATGTGTGAAGGTCACAGCCTTGGCCTTAGATCGGACTATATGAGCTCTCAGCTCCCTTCCGGGAGGGTAAAAAGCTGACGATCACGACCATCAGGTGATCCTGACTGACCAGGTGAATTACAAAAAATTTTCCATGTCTGGACCCTTGGCTGAGCGCTCGCAGCCGCTGACTTCAACACCAGGGAAGTCCGAAGACCCAAAAAGGAAAGGCCTTAGTGACAGTGCGATGAGGAGACAATTGGACTTGCCATTATTGCCAACTGTGAGTGGGGAAAGTAACTCTTCCTCTGAGGAAAGCGACCTCATGCTGAGTGTGGAAATGTACACGCCAGACAAGGAGGGTGACCATGCGTTCTCCACTGTGGTGATCTTTTCCCTCCGTACGTTCATCTGCCATTTCTGATGATGGAAATGGGAAAGATGATACTGATGATCCTGGAGAGGGGGATACTGGCACAGTGGAGAAGATGGAAGTGGAGGTAGGGAGTGGAGAAAGGGAGGAGGTAGAGGAGGGAGGGAGGAGGAAACACCACAGGCAAAGCCTTGTACCAGTGAGTGACTCCAGGCCTACCATGAAAATTTCCACTCAACCTACCACTACGCTAGCTTCTCCCACTTGGCCTGTTACTTGTCCTGCATCTCAACCTGCCTCATCATGTGCCTCACCACGTCAGCCTGTCTCACCACGTGCCTCGCCATGCTGGCCTGCCTCACCACGTGCCACACCATGCCAGCCTGCTTCACCATATGCCTCATCACACCAGCCTGCCTCACAACATGCCTCGCCACGCTGGCCTGCCTTACCACGTGCCTCACCACTCCAGCCTGCCTCACAACATGTCTCACCATGCTGGCCTGCCTCACCACGTGCCTCGCCATGCCGGCCTGCCTCACCACATGCTTAGCCATGCCGTCCTGCCTTGCCACCTGCCTTCCAACGTGACCCTGCCTCATCACCACAGCCAAGTACGTCTGGGTAATCAGGTGTAGGTGCACGGCCACCAACATTTTATGGCCAGCAGGCACGTGTCTGTTGCCGAATTTCACCATCGTCATCACCACCACGATCACAGTCATCAGCATCATCACCATCACCACCACCATCACCTGCTTCAACAAGTGAATATTTGCCATGGCGCCCTGCTAGGGGCCCGGGCAGGTACCGTGCACGGCAGGCAGGGACCAAGGGTAGGTATGTTTGAAACATTTACCTGGGAAGAAAAGACGGGGTTTCAGCCCAATGTACCTGTGTTTGATGACACAATTCCCGATGTCACTAACCAAGGAAAAACTACCACTCTTCACCAAAATTATTTAATTTTCAACATCAAAGTCGGTCAACTAAACCCCATTCATTTTATGTGACCTCTTTGTCACTAAAAGGAAGGGAGAAATTATAACAACATTATTTTACTCACTACTACAAGGAAGATAGGCTGTAATATAATCAAACAGAATCAAAAATTGGTGGGATGAATCTACCATCTCTGTATTGGGATGGTTATTATTTCCTTCCTTAAATATCGATAAGCTTTATTTTACATCCATTTCATGTATTTGTCCATCAAAACAAAAATAAATAGTGTTACAAGAAACATGTAACGATTATAGTAGCATGACACAGCTGAAGATCGTACATTACGATCATAAACAATAACAAACTCACGTGTGTCTACTGCCCCGCTGGAGCTGCTGTACAATGATCATGGAAAATCGTTGCATAGAAATGTGGACAGTGCCTAGACTGAATTTTTTCCTGAAGTCTAGATGAATAACCTACTCAGTGTACACAAAACCCCAGTCGGTTAGGCTTTCTGTAGGGTATTTTGGAGCCCTTGGCATCGTCGGATTTCGGCCGTCAGTCTCGTCTCTGCACAATTTCAGCTTTAAACAGTGTACAATTTTCATATGAAAAACTTTGCAGATTTTCTTCAGCATTTTGGAGATGAAGCATTGTTCTGTTAGAAAACTAAATTATATGGTTTTCAAACCAAAGGTGCAGCTAGAGACTTGTAAATATGTGATGAATGCTGTCACTTCCAGTGTGCTTTCACAGCTTCTATAGTAACATTTTCCTGCATTTATAGCACTAAAGCATATCTAGGAAAATATTGTAACTACTAAAGAATAATATCATGAAGGGCTTATGTACAGTATATCAATAACTATCATGGGAGAGATTTTTAAAGACATGTTACTTCTGTGGTCTCTGCATGAGTAGCCCGACTTCCATATTGACCTAGCTGGCGATTAGTGGCAACTCTTGAGTTAGTGATGGTGGTAATTGCAGGTGTACAGCCAGAATTCCCGTGCAATGCATCATCCACTCATGATGATTTTTTCATAACCTTTATTACTACAACAGTGATGGCTTTCATTGTGAAGGAAATCAATGCATTCAGGGATTACTGCTGTAATTGGGGTGAAACCTTGCACATTCGTGAAAGTGCGAAAATGAAGGAGTGGACAATGACGAATGTTAGCGAGATGTATGTTTGGCTTGCAATGACTATGTTGATGTCTCACATCAAAAAACACAATATTCATGAATACTGGTTAGTGGATGATATTGCTTTGACACCAATATTTGGTAAGTACTGTATATGCCACGGGACAGGTACCTCTACATCCTCAGGTACCTGCATTTCTCATCCAACAAGTGTCCACATCCAAACGACAGATTATGGAAAATGTGCTCGATTTTGGAAATGATGAAGGAAAAATTCAGGTCATATTTCAGACCATTCCAGAAAGTTGTTATTGACGAATTGCTTGTTTGTTCAGGGGAAGTCTTACCTTCATACAGTCAGGGTTGTTATGATATAAATCAAATGATTTAAATAATGTGATTTAAATTGATTTAAATCAGTGAAAAAATCATGATCTAAATCAAAATTGATTTTTTAAAAATATAAACATAGTAAAAATGAAAAAGACAATGTGATGGATGTGTATTGTACAGATGCATCAAGTCTGCTTGGCCTGTACTCTTCCTGTACTGATCTTGATCAAGTCAGGCACAAGTGATTGCCTTTTGTTACAAGACAAATATCAAAAAACAAAGGAAAGAAGGCTCTTTGATAATAATAAGCGCTTCGATTAGGAAAGCATTTAATGCATCATGTCTTTTCAAGTTGCATAGCAACTTTTGGATAATAAATGTATGATACCAAAGTATGATTTCATTAACATTGATAAAGGCTTAGTACAAATTAAAAAAAAAAAAAAAGTCTTCATAAAAGTGAAAAAAAAAAAAAAAATCCAATTAAGTAAAACAATTTAAATTTAAAAATCTGATTTAAATACAATAATACAGATTGAAATAAATAAATAAATAAATATATATATATATATATATATATATATATATATATATATATATATATATACACATAAATATATATATATATATATATATATATATATATATATATATATACATATATATATACATAAATATATATACATAAATATAATATACAATAATCCCTTCACTATCCGATGTAATAGAGCCAAAGGCATGTCCAGAAAGTGGTCCTGTCTGGATAGTGGACCCCAGCCTCCTGGACTTGTACTTATGAACCCCAACTCAGAAAACACCTATACAACTCCCTCTGGACATGCATAGCACCTATTTAAGACCCAAATCACACCAATAAGGGACATAAAAGACTGAAATAAATGCAAAAGATCCATAAAATGAAGTTTTAGAGGTGAGTTTATACAATATTAAACATTCTGGGTACTTACAAGTCCCTGGCTCCTGGACTGGTAGTTATGGACCCTAACCTAGCCTAACTCAGAAAAACATCTCCCTACTGCACATGCATAGCACCTAAGACCCTATTCACACCAATAAGGGACATAAAAGAGTGAAATGAGATGTTAGAGGTAAGTACAGTATGAAAAATACAGTACAATATGAAACATTCTGGGTACTTAACAGCAAGTCCCTGGCCATCTCGATGAATAACCCGCCTCCTCTCAGACTCTGACAGTAAGGAGGAGTACATGAGGCACCTGCAGTACACTGTACATAAAGTCTTGCACTGAACTTAGTCATTTTCACTCAGAATTCCATTCTCTTAACACTGCGCACTCTAGTCTTACTTACGTTCCATTGTACCTTAATGAAATAAGTGTTGCACTCTGCACTTAAAGTCTTTGCACTCATTAATCCATTTTCTAAACATAACACACTCTAGTTAATTTATGCCACATTAAAAGTCTATTAAATCAGTGTCTTTTCACTCAGCATTCTAATTTCTTAACATTATGCACTGTTTTTTTTCACTGCACAACACTGACTAAGAGGGTGTACGTAGGTGAGGTGGAGGGTGGGAGAGGGAGAGGGAGAGGTAGAACGAGGATGAGGTGGAGGGATGGAGTTGAGAGGTATATGAGGGAGGGGGGGGTGAGTTGGGGGGAGGGTAGTCAAATGGTGGGTGACAGAGTGACTTGGAGGCGTTTTGTCTGTGGCCACCCTTTGTGGGATTAGGGCGTCGGGCTATAGATAGATAGATAGACAGACAACACTGTAAATTCCCGTGTGGTCTAGTGGAGAAGTTCTAGCCGTTTAATCACTGTCAGAGTCTGAGAGTAGCTGTTGCAGGTGACCTAGGGGTGCGTTGCTGGGTCGTGGTGATGGCATACCCACTGCAGACGACTCTGAAGAGAGGCGCAAACTCACGTCGAGTGGTGACTCCACTGTGCCTGATGTGCTGGGCTGTGGCTCGGAGGATGAGGGCCTGTCTTGGGGAGGCAATGGAGTGGAGCCAGGGCTGGACACAGCGGGGGTCACGAGTCTGAAAAAGCTGTCAATGGTTGATTGACGCAAGGAACGACGATTTTGATGATTAATGATGCGCTGCCTGAAAGCGCGCACTTCCTCCACAATTCCCAAGGGCCCCATCTCCCTGTCACAGTCCGGGTGCTCCAGGTAGTCCAGAACGAACTCTACGTGTTCCCGGAGTGCGCTCAGCTTGGGGATGGCTGAAATAGTGTCACGCTGAGAGGAGTCCGCATCATCATCGCCGTCCTCGTCGGAATCTTCAAGCTGGGTACTGACACCTGCAACTGAAGATGGGATCTCGATATCTGACATGGTCTGATACCCAGGATCGCCCTCGTCATCATCCAACCACTCACGCACTTCGTCCACATCAACATCATTGCCGTGCGCAAGTAGACGTGCATGGAAGTCATCCACGTCAAAACCCAGGACATCGTGCTCCACATCCGTTCCAAGAGGCAGACGAGACCAACCATTTTCTAGAGTCTTGAAAGGGACTTCCTTCCATGCACTGGCACAGTTGTAGATGACAGACTTGATGTTGTAGCGGTGAAGGTTTTCAAAAGTCCTCTGGCCTCGCATGTCCCGTCCCTCCCTGCGCTTGTCCTCGTCCTTGAGAACAACCATCACCTCGTCCAGGAACTTCCTTCGGTACAGCCTCTTCGTTGTCACGATCACTCCTTTGTCTATTGGTTGGATGAGAGCAGTAGTATTAGGTGGCAGAAACATGCACCTAATGCAGCTATTCTCAGCCATCAAGTCCTTGTCGTACAGGTGTGCAGGTGCATTGTCCAGGAGAAGGAGGGCCTTTACCTAATCGCGTGGGATTCCCAGTTTCTCCGTCTGGTAATGGATGACCTTCTTGACGAAATGGCGGTGGAACCAGTTTTTGAAGATCTGGGCAGTGAACCATGCCTTCATAGAATGGTACCAAACGACAGGAAGGACATCAATCACCCCATGAAGACACCGAGGCTGCTTTGCACGGCCAACAATGACTGGCTTAAGCTGGTGCATGCCGTTAGCATTAGCACAACACAAAGCAGATATCCGTTGCTTGGAGAGCTTGCGGCCAGGTACACACTTCTCCGTCTCCTCCGCTAGATTGTTCGTAGGCAAAGAGTGATAGAATAAACCTGTTTCATCAGCGTTGTACTGTAGACTTGACCGTGAGTGAGCCCCTCCCTGTCGATCAAGCGCTTCACCTTGCGCCCGAAATTCCTGTACTCCATTCTTGTTGGCGTCCAAAGCTTCGCCATGATACTTACGGTTGGTAAGGCCATGTCGTAACTTGAACACAAAGAGCCAACCCTCAGATGCCTTGAAGTCTAGGGCGTTGCGAAGCCTTGCGAACTTCTCAGCGGCAGCCTTCAGCTCCGTGCCACACACTAGCAGCATGTTGTTGTTGATACCAAATCAACGTGGAGCGGTAGACTTCAGCATACTTGGGAGTAAACATCATCTTCCTCTCCACGTTGTATTTGCTCTTCAACGAGAAGTCAGCCATGTACTGCATGAGTTTGGCTTGGGATCTCTTGATATCAAACAAAGTAGATCGGGCCAGGTAGAATTCACGAAGGATGCGTGAGGAGGACCATCCCGCATCCACCTTGTCCAATATCTCCCTCTTCTTCTCCGGAGTCAAAATCACTCTCTTCCTCTTCTCAGGCAGCGGGGCCATCATCACACACACTAAAAAGAGGCACGAGAGCAGCAGGAGAGCCTGCAGCAGGTAATGCACCACCACAAAAGCGAGCACGTGGGTGGCCATGATGACGAGCGTGCACACACAACGAGACGGGCAGTAAGTGGGGAGGATGCAGGGGCGCTCTAGCGGACAGCGGTGGAACGACGCAGCAAAATACAGATGGCCCGCGCCGCGTGCGCCAAGTTCAAATTACGGGCGGGAAAAAGTCGGATTTTAAATTTTTTTTTTGCATTTTTTGGCCCATTTTGGGAATATTGGATCCCGGGACCAAAATATCCGGTAAGTGGAGATGTCTGGAAAGTGGGCGTCCGCATAGTACGGGGATTACTGTATATGTATGTATGTATGTGTATATATATATATATATATATATACCGTATTTCGCGGCATGTAAGACGCAGCATTGTGAAAGACGCACCCTAATTCTGGCAGGGCAGTTCTGTGAAAAAAAAGTTTGCCCCAACCAAGACTGCAGTAAGGTTTCTTGATAAGAGCCATTACCACACAGATACACACTCACCTTTCAGAATCTATTCATTACTGATCATCAGCCTTTGGTTTCTTTTTTTATATACAAAGAATGGTACAGGAAAAGAAAACAATGCCCCTTCTTGACAAAACGTGACTGATATGAGCCACTATCACTTAGATACAACACTCACCTTTCAGAATCTATTCAGTACTGCTCATCATCCTTTAGTTTCTTCTTTTATGTACAAAGAATGATACAGGAAAAGAGAAAACAAAACCCCATCTTAACAAAATGTGACTTCAAACCACGAGGCCATCTCAATTTTGTTGATAAATATGTATCAGTAAACTGATATAAACACTGTTTTTAATATTTTATGAATTTACAACCACAAATGAAGTCAATAAACTCTATTCTTTCATTCACTGACGAAAACATAAAATACAATGAATGTTCACATCAGTTCATTTATCCTAAAAGAACCCCGTCATATTCCACACCTGTTACGGAATTTCCTCACATTGCCTTGACTCAAGCACAATATCAGACGACTACCATCATTAATCATGCACTCTAACCTGTAATTACCTCCACAAATAATATAAAAAAGGTAGCACTTGTAAATACACAAATTACAATGTTTTACAACCAAAGTTCGATATAGCAAGGCTGCTTGGGAACAGGATAGACAGCTGTTTTTACTCTCTTCTCTCAGTATCACTCCTTCACTGTCAGCTATGTTTGCCTTGCAGCATCAACAATTAAAAATGTATGCTTCACTGATCATAATTTACTATAAACATTCATTTCAAAACATACTATGGTGAAAACATCCATTGTTACACCTTAGTAACACTGCTGCCTCCCAGTCGCTAGACAGCAGTCTCTACCCCTTCCTCTCAGTATCACTTCCTCACTGTCAGCGATGTTTCCCTTGCAGCATCAACAGTTAAAAATACGTTCTTCACTGATCACAATTTACTAAAAACAGACATTCATCTCAAAACATGTCGAGAATGGTGAAACTATCTCTTAGCAACACTGCTGCATCCCAAGCGCTACACAACTGGCTCAACCCTCTTCTCCCAGTATCACTCCCTTACTGTCAGCTGTTTTCCTTGCAGCATCAACAATTAAAAATGCATATTTCTCTTACCAGAATTTGCTAAAAACAGATATCCATCTCAAAACATTCGAGTACTGTGAAAACATCCATTTTTGGTCTTAACACTGCTGCCTCCTAGTCGCTATGGTACACACACACACACACGCACACATGTACACACCACATGCAACATTCGCTCACCTCTGAAACATTTACATCAGTCCGTTTTGGAGTACCCAGTGGCTTTATTATATGCCAAAAACATCAAAATGTATTTGGTTGTTCAATATAAATATCATCACTTAAGGATATGAAACATCTCAAACAGTTTATTCATCCAAACATCGTCAGTGCAAGACTAAAGGTGTACAGCACCATTGATCCTAAATTTTCCATGGTTGCATCTGTCATGATCACCTAAAACCTATATTTACTTCATATTACTGACATGGTGAAAATTTCACTTGTCTTCAAATCCTGAGAATTCATCACTACTTCCCCCGAGTCCTGAAGCATCACAGGAAGTCATCACCACAGTCATCATCACTGTTTCACTGTCACTTTCATACAGTAAATGGTCCTCAGTACCATCCATTGAATTGCTTATACCACACCATACGATTTTAACTTGGCAATCGTTTTAACTGAGCACAGGCGATATTCAGACTTGGGGCATTTGATACAGCCCACATTAACCTCCTCAGTACATGTTTCCTGAACTGAATAAAATCATATGGCGAGCATGAATAAACTACCCTATAAAATACATTGCTGGGCTGAAGGGATTATAATAAGCGGATTATCAGTTCCCTAGCCTGACTCTTCCCACTCCTACTTCCTTAACTACACCTACACCAAACTCTCACCTACACCTTCGGATTCTGGTCGTTTCGGCCGTAACGTCCAAAATGGCAAAAGATTTTACAACCTAACCTAACCTAACCTAACCTAACAAATTTGGACGTTACGGCCTAAATGATCCCCATTGCCGATCATGAGAGCTTTGCTTAGGCAGCAGAGATGCAGAGAGTGAACGTTGTCGATCATTCTGATCGCTTCGTCTGCTAAGAATACAACAGAAATGGCGGACGCTGATATGAATGCCCGTCAGGCACTGCTATTTCAGATATTGCATCAGTTATGCTACTCAGTGAATTTTATCCTATTTTCATAACAAAATACTGTAATTGGGTGTGCCCTGAGTTGCATAGACATTGCTAAAGTACTTCACTTGGCTGAAAAAGTGAAGCTGTAACTTCGTTAGCTTGCTAGAGTAGGGTGTACGCTAGACACTAAACTGCTAAGTTGCTAAACCGCTAAACCCCTTGACGGTATTGGCCAGTTGAGCTGAAAACAATCCGTGAATGCTTAGTGTTCTTGAACTTGCATGTTTTAATATCTCTGCTGCATATATACACTCACAAAATGTCTCAAAAGTAACTGACCTAATTAGGGTTACTGAATTTCCATATGTGACGAAAGTCTGTTTTGATGACTTGGCAGTTTCACTAGCCAGCATCTCTCCAGTATGATTGCTTTGTTAGTTAGTGAATGGATGGCAAGCAAAGTGGTCATGATTGCCTTTCAGAAGGTTAGCAGACAGTTCACCAGTGAGCACGTTAGCTTGTTAGAGTAGGGTTTACGCTAGACACTAAACTGCTAAGTTGCTAAACCGCTAAACCTCTTGACGGTATTGGCCAGTTGAGCTGAAAACAAACCATGGATGCTTTGTGTTTTTGATCTTCCGTGTTTTAATATCTGCTGCATATATACACTCACAAAATGTCACAAAAGTAACTGACCTAATTAGGGTTACTGTATTTCCATACGTGACGAAAGTCTGTTTTGATGACTTGGCAGTTTCACTAGCCAGCATCTCTCCAGTATGATTGCTTTGCTAGTTAGTGAATGGATGGTAAGCAAAGTGGTCATGATTGCCTTTCAGAAGGTTAGCAGACGGTTCACCAGTGATCATGTACGTTAGCTTGCTGGAATAGTGCGGATGCTAAACTGTTAAATTGCTAAACCGCTAAATATCTTCACGATGTTAGCCAGTTGAGCTGTAAACAAACCCGCGAAAGTTTTGTGTTTCTGATCTCGCGTGTTTCTTAAAATCTGCTGCATATACACACTAGTGTATATTATTTTTAAAAATAAAATCAAGTCTGCATACTGTAGAAAACACCTGTGGTTGCTAAGCATTGAGATGATCATCTTTATAAGAGTTTCTTCTCAGTGAAGCCTAACTAACCTGCCTTAGTCTAACGTGCAGGACGCATGGGGATATTTTAAGGTAACTTTCAGACAAAAAAGTGCGTCTTATATGCCGCGAAATACGGTATATAAATATATATACATATACAGTACCCTCGCGTCCAACACGCGTTAGTCCAGCACGATTCAGGTCCAGCACGGAGAGCAAATAATTAGTATTATTTAATACGATTTAATTACTGCAACACGGGTGTGTTAGCATAACACGCACAGGGCTCCGAGAAGTGGGCGAAATCCGCAGAGTTCAACTCTAGCACGATCACCCCCGGTCCAACACGGTCATACTGGACATTCCCATGATGATGACAGCCAATGAAAACTGATCAAGTAGCCTTCCCCGCCCGCTATCGTGACGTGATCGTGATGTCGCCCAATTAAAAACGCTTCTGGTGTCACGTGATGTTTTGTTTAATTTTCTCCCGCCACAGCGCCACTCAGTCACATAATCGCATTGGAAGGTGCTTTTTTCTTGCTGCATTTTCTGCCCTTGTTACTGCATTTTACCCTGCTCACGATGCCTAGGAAGCCTTCTGAGAACCCCAAGAAGCGTCGGCACCTCCCTCAGGCCACCAAGCTAGAAAGCATCGAGAGGAAGAAGAAAGGGGAGAGGAAAGTTGACATTGCCAAGGCCTACGACATGAATGAAGCCAACATGAGGACCATAATAAAAAACAAGACAAGATCCTGGCAGCCGAAGGCTATCACACGGCACTTCATACCAGGTTTGCCGAGGATACGATGGTAAATCAGAACGGTAACGTGGTAAAATTGCCGACGATACCACGGGCATTTGGAAATCATCTGGATGGATTCCTGCCGAGGATACGACGGGCAAAACAGTGTGACCAAAACACAGGCGACTCGACAGAGAATGTATCGTATTACAACATTGAACATTTAGCCTGACACTGAATACATATTAATATTTTAGAATAAATATCAATTGTTTTGAAACCCTTCTCATCAGCGTGTGTACCAGTTTATAAACAAAGTTGCTTCTCCTTATTCTCTACCGAGTCAGGGACAGCGATCACTTTCCACAGTCACGAGACGGGGCTCTGGCAACAGCGTGAGAAGCATGCTGTTTGCCGAGGATTACACAGTGCTAGGACAGGCAGAAGCAGGACCTTCCATGGCTGTGGACGAAGATAGTGATTCTGAGTGTGATTTCGAAAGATTTATGAGGGAGGTTGAGGAGGAGCAACAGCCATTACCCGCTAGTGACGCCAGCAGCCATCCTCTGGGGACCCAGTAGGACTACCTATAGCCTTGGATACCACATTCCATTCCAGCAAGCCCACTAACACTATCCTAAAAGGTTAGTTATCATTCATAGCACAGTACCATTTATTATAATTACAATAGTACCAATATATGTATAGGTATATGGTAGGTATTTAGGGTGACTTTTCCTAGGGTTGCTGACATAATTCATTTTTCCCCATAAGCTCTGTTGTTAGTCCAACACGTTTTTGGTCCAACACGTGACCCATGCACGACAATATTACCGTGTTGGATACGAGGGTACTGTATATAAAGTGAGCAGATGGAGAGAACATTTTAAGGAATTGTTGAACGTAGAGGATGGAAGTAATGCAAGTATAAGTGGCTGGGGAATGGCTGGGAGAAGGAGGGAGGTGAGAAGACTGGAAGAAATCAGTAGGATAGAAGTTGTGGAAGCAATGAAGAAAGTTAAATCGGGGAAAGCCCCAGGAATTGATGGAGTGTGTGGTGAAATGCTGAAGCATGGGGGAGAGATAGTAGTAGAATGGATGTGGAAGATGTGCAGATTGGCCTGGGAGGAAGGTAGAGTCCCGGAGGATTGGAAGTCAGGTATAATTATTCCCTTGTACAAAGGAAAAGGGGAAAAAGAAGTGTGTGGTAATCATAGGGGCATTTGTCTTCTTAGTATAATAGGAAACGTGTATGGTAGGATACTTATTGACAGAGTTAGAGAAAGAACAGACAAATTAGCTGGAGAAGAACAGGGAGGCTTTAGGAAGGGAAGAGGTTGTGTAGATCAGATATTCATTCTTAGATCTTTAGTGGAAGTTTCTAGAGAAGGGAAAGAAGTTGTATGCGGCTTTCATGGATTTGGAGAAAGCTTATGACAGGGTGGATAGACAAGGATTGTGGAAAGTGTTAAGAATATATGGAGTAGATGAGAAGTTGTTGAATGCTGTGAAGAGTAGGTACGATGGTGTGAAGGCTGCAGTGCGTGTGGATGGTGAACTAAGTGAATTTTTCTCTGTGAAAGTTGGGTTGAAACAGGAATGTGTCATGTCCCCATGGTTGTTCAAACTGTACATGGATGGGGTAATAAAAGAGGTACAAGGTAGGGTAGTGGATGTTGGAGTGGCCCTGGTGAGAGAGGATAGTGTTTGGAAACTCCCTGTACTGTTGTTTGCAGATGATACTTTGTTGTTGAGTGAAGATGAAGGGGAGCTGCAAGGCTTGGTGGATGAGTTTGGGAGAATGTGTAAGAAACCGAATCTAAAGGTGAATGTAGGGAAGAGTAAAGTGATGGTCTTTGAGAGAGGTGAAGTCAGTGAATGTACAGCAAGGTTGGATGGTGAGGAATTGGAAAATGTGAGTACGTTTAAGTACTTGGGTAGTGTGATGAGTAAGGATGGAGGTTTGGAGGGTGAAGTGCTTGAAAGGGTACAGCAGGGAAGAAAGGTTGCTGGTTCTTTGAAAGCAGTGATAAGAAACAGGGAAGTGAGCATGGAAGTGAAAAAGTTACTACATGACAGTATTGTGATACCAACTCTAACGTACGGAAGTGAAGCTTGGACGTTGTTGGAAGGACACAAGTCAAGAGTGAGAGCAGTGGAAATGAGTTATTTAAGAGGAGCCTGTGGAGTCACATGAAGAGACAGGCTGACGAATGACAATATAAAGGAGCATTGTGGTGTGGATGTGGATGTGATAGGAAGCGTTATGAGGAACACACTGAGGTGGTTTGGCCATGTGGAGAGGATGGAGGGTGAAAGACTGATGAAGAGAGTGTATGTGAGTGAGGTGGAGGGGGAAAGAGGGAGGGGGAGGCCGAGGATGAGATGGAGGGATGAGGTGGAGAGGTATATGAGAGAGGGGGGTGTGAGTTGGGAGCAGGGCAGTGAAATGGCAGTGGACAGGGCGACTTGGAGGCGATTTGTTTGTGGCCACCCCAAACGGGACTGAGGCGTCTGGCAATAGACAGACAGATATATATATATATATATATATATATATATATATATATATATATACCAGTATATAGATAGAGAGATAGATAAATAGATACTATATTTATTTATATATATATATATATATATATACAGTAGAACCTCTTTGGTCCGGATCCCTTTAATCAGGACTTCTGTTAATTCGGACAAAATTTAAAAATAATAAGCTCCAAAAATATGTTGAAAGTAATTCTAAAGTCATTTTCAGTATCGGCGCGGAAAGCGATCGTCATTCATTAAGTCTCGGATCACGCTAGGTCTCAACATGGGCGCCTGTTTAAACACACGCTAGCATACGTTCCATCAACTAGTTCACCAACCACTAATATTTTTACGCTGTATTTCAAAAGTTAATCCTCCTTACCATGCCCCTTAATGCAAGTGTAGCTTCTGCAATGAAGAAAAGTGTTAAAAGGAGGAGTTTGCTTACATAAAAATGGGTCAGAATATTCTGCAGTGTTTATTGATTACTGTAGGTTATTTTTTGTACTTAAATGTGCTTTACTTGTACATCAAACATTAGCTTCTTGCCCATATGGGCATTATCAATATGCCAAAGATGACAATGTATTTTTTGCCTACATAAGTTTTATTTTTATTCCAAATATTACAGTTAATTAATTAATTAATTTTTTTTGCCTACACGGGCCTTAGTCATTTACTACAATTTAAAATGTAGGCTAGTTTCCTGTCATGGCCTTACCTGTAAATTATGCAATACAAAACTGTCGTACATGATTAGTTTGGTTATTTTAGTATCCTTTCATCTTTTGCAGTTACGTAGGGTTGACATATGCCACATATGTTAATGATTAACAAACATACCATATGTAGATAGTTTTTGGTATGAACTGGAGATTACCCTGATGGTCCGGATAATCTGCTAATTCGGACAACCCTTCCCCCCATATAGTCCGAATGAGAGAGGTTCTACTGTATATGCCATTTTTTCCAGCCCTAAGTGTGAATAACCTTCCCCATACCAAGAAGTGCTAGCCTGTGGTGCACTGCCTTAGTCCCAATTCCCATCCACATTTGTTATTTTCAATTTTGTAAGTGTGTTTATTTGAACAGTGATATATGATCATGCCTAATGGACGCACTGCAGCAAGTGGGAGGAAAAAAAGACCCAGTATGGTACTCTTCTACCAGAATTTCCAAAGGCACAAACATGGTTGGGAAAGAAAATCACAGATTAAAAAAAAATCATCATTCATTCATTGCCAGACGCCATGTATCCCAGACAGGGTGGCCAAGGGCTTAGAGTTAATTGTTTTACAGGGAGGGGCACTAATCCTCCACCAACCCCACTTGACGTAGGGATGCCAACAGCATCTGGTGTTCCCAGGCGGTCACCCATCCAAGTACTAACCAGACCCAACGTTGCTTAACTTCGCTGATCGAACGGGAAGCGGTGTACTCAACGTGGCATGGCCGTTGGCAATGATTTCAATAAAAAAAAAAAATCCCATTAAAATAAAAAAAATCGATTTTTATATATATAAAAAAAAAAAAGGTGATTTTTTTCCAACCTTGCATACAGTACATGCCATCAAAGAGACGCTGGTTTGAAATAGTTTTTTGTTTTGTGCGACTGCAAAACTGGCTTCCTGACAGATTTTATTGTGTATACAGCAAATGATGCAGAGTTATCAAAGGATGACCCCCATGGCTTCTCTGGCTCAGTCGTGAAGAAGCTCATGGACAGGTACTTTGGTGGCAACTGAATCCTGTTTACTGATAATTATTACACGGTGCCAAGTCTTGCAAAAGTACTATACCTGCAATAACACAAAACTGGATCGTGTGGCACTGTCCGTGCAAAAAAGAAACATTGGCCATCCTTTCCCAAGGGCAATGTAAATGGGGAGTGCAGGACCTTGAAATCAGGTAAACTCCTTGTTATTCACTGGCATGGTAAGCGAAAGGTACATGCCCTCTCCATGGTCCATGAAGCTAAGTTGGTAGATACAGGCAAGGTCAATAAAAGAACGAGGCAGCCAGTCTTCAAGCCTGATGCAGTCATCGACTATAATGTCAACATGTGACTCATCGATAAATCTGATATGCAGATTGGCACCATCGTCTGTCTGAGGCAGTGCTGTAAGTGGTACAAGAAGGCATTCTAACATGTACTGGACATCTGTGTACTGAATACCTTCATTTTTTTCAAGGACGTAACACAGAGCAGCAAATCCCTCAGACAGTTTGAGAACGACGTAATTTATGGCCTCCTGGAGATATATGGCCAAGTAGTGCCTGCTGTGAAAAGGAGGCACAGTGTACAGCAACTGCCTGATAGGCTGCAGTGCAGGGACTACCTCATTAGGCATTACATGGAAACACTGCCTCGACCACGTGCAGGCAAAGAAGCATTCCGGCGTTGCTATGTTTATGCAAATTCACTGTGCCGACCACAGCAACTCCGTATGATGAGGTGGTGGTGTGCTGAATGTCAGGTAGGACTATGCACTACCTATTTCTTTGAGTTTCACTCAAAGACAGAGTGACAGAAGTCTGGGTCATATGCATAAGTTAGTGTTAGTTTAGTACACATGTTGGTTTTTGTGAAATTAGAAAAAATGGTTTTACTGCTCTGTGTACATTTATGTGAATAATGGAAGCAGAAAGTTTGTTTCATGATGAAGTCAGAGCGTTATTTTTTACCTAAAGTTTCTGCCTGTGTAAATATCTGTTATGATGCATGGTAGGTTTTGCTCTGTTTTTTAGGGTAATTCTATGTTGAGTGGAAAACCAAATGTTCTCCTGTAAACCAGGAAAGCATTTACAATGCTGGGTGGTAACCTTATAACCAACCAACACATGTTCCCTCCGTGACAACAAGTGGGTTGGCGGAGGGTTAGTGCCCCTTCCCGGAAAACGAATAACTAAAAATACGAACAAGAAGCCTCGGACCAGGACTGATAAAAAGGTGACGACTAAGGACTGAACAAAAGACATGGTACAGATATCTACATGGAATGTAAGGGGTGCAAATGATGAGGTGGAAGAGAGAGGGATTGTCCAGGTGCTTGAGGGTGCGAAAGTGGATATATGTGGATTAACTGAAACTAAATGAAGAGCTGAGAGTGTGAGAGAATGGGAGTATGGATGGGGAATATGTGCAGGAGTAGGTGAGAATGAGAGGGCACAAAGAAGGAGTGTCTATTGTTGTGAGTAACAGATGGAAGGAAAATATAAGAGAGTTTGGATCAGTTGGCTCAAGGATTATATGGGTAAAATTGAAAGTTGGACTACAAATGTGGGCGATTGTGTGTGTGTATGCGCCAATGCAAGATCGAGCAAGCAGAGTGAGAGAAGAGTTCTGGACAAATGTGGAAGTGAGCATGGAAAAGTTTGAAAGGAATGAGAGACTGTTTTTGATTAGAGATATGAACGGAAAAGTAGGGAATGTGAAGGTGGATGGAGTTGTTGGTGAGTGGGGTGTGCCTGCAGAGATGGATGAGAATGGCAGTGCTTTAGTGGACATTTGTGCCAATACCCACTTCAGGCACAAAATGATCCACAGGTACACATGGCGAGTGATGAGAAGAGTGGATGATGAACTGAATGACCGGAAGGCAATGATCCTCTGACCACAATCTCATCAAAGCCTCATTAGTTAACATTACCAAATATATCTGTGTAGTTTATCGTTCCCCCAATGCTTTTTCGGAACCCAGTGTATTTGATTCCATATCCACTCAGTTGAGTAACCTTGACCTTGCCCCTGGCAATGAAATTACCATTTTGGGTGATTTTAACATACACAATGTTGAATGGTTATTGCATTCTGCCCCGACTGACGACGCTGGTCTAGAGTGCGAGCTGTTTGCGGAATCGTTTAATCTCACCCAGTTGGTAAAGCAACCAACCAGAATACCTGATAATCCTGACCATAATGCCCATCTCTTGGATTTATTCTTGACAAATAATCCAGATCAATACAGGATAGAGGTACTGTCACCACTTGGATCCTCTGACCACAATCTCATCAAAGCCTCATTAGTTAACCCTCCTACACCTCCCCATTCCGAACCTGTCAGGATGACCCGATGGCACTTTGACAGGGCAGACTGGGATGGATTTAGAAATTATCTTGCTGATGTTCCATGGCAGTCTTTCTTCTCTAGTGATCCCAATTCTACCCAGTCCCACATTTGCGACTTAATACTAGCTGGTATGGATTTATTCATACCAAGTCAACAATTCAATAAAAGATCAAACTCTCCAAAATGGTTTGATGGCAATTGTGCCAGAGCAACAGCCCAAAAGTCATTAGCATATAACTCTTACTTAAAATCAAAAACATCTGAATCACTCTTCCAATTTAAAATTGCTAGAAATCATGCAAAAGCTGTATTAAATCTATCTAAATCAAACTTTCTTCAAAAGCAAGCAACAAAACTACTTAACAACCCTAATGACAATAGAATATTCTGGTCAACTCTTAATTCTTTCAATAATAACTTTAACACGTCATCTTCCATTCCCCCACTAAAATCTTCAGATGGCAATATTACAAATGACCCACGTGGGAAAGCAGATATCTTTGCTAGTACCTTTGCAAGAAACTCTACCATAGATGATACCTGGCAGAATGTCTCAGTACTGGAACTTGATTCTCCCGAAATTGCCCCACTTAAAATACAGACAAGATTCGTAAAATCCATCCTAGACAATTTACCTACCAACAAAGCTCCAGGCCCAGATGGAATTCCGCCAATTGTTTTGAAAAAGTGTTCCCCTGAACTTGCCTCTGTCCTAGCCAAATTATTCAGACTATGCATACGTACTTCTTCATTCCCAAATTCATGGAAAGAAGCCGATATCCACCCAGTTCCGAAGAAAGGAAGTTCGTCTAACCCCTCCAATTACAGACCAATAGCTGTCACATCTTCTCTTGGTAAGGTATTTGAAACTTTAATTAATAAGCATATTGTTAAACATCTTGAAGCCAACAACTTAATTAGTGACAGACAATACGGTTTTCGCCACGAAAGATCCACCATTGACATACTCAATCTCTTAACTCATACTATCCATCAATCAACTGATCTTTTTGGAGAAACTCATGCAGTAGCTCTTGATATCTCTAAAGCTTTCGACAGAGTATGGCACCGTTCCCTGCTGTCCAAACTCCCTTGCTAGGGACTAACGTCTTTTGTTCCTTTGATTTCTTCTTATCTTAGTGACAGGAAAATAAGAGTAAAAGTATATGATGTATATTCGAATTTCCACTCAATTAACGCCGGCGTGCCGCAGGGATCAGTTCTGGCGCCAACCCTATTTCTGGTTCATATTAATGATCTCTTATCTGTCACTCACAATCCCGTTCACTCATATGCAAATGACTCAACACTACATAGTTCATTCACACTCAGACATCCATTTACAAAGTCTAATATCTCTACCTCTCAACTCAGTACAGCCATCTCCATAAATCAAGATCTAGCTACAATCAGTGAATGGGGACAAAACAACCTTGTCTCTTTTAATGCTAGTAAAACTAAATATATACAGTTTACTAATAGACAGATATTGCCAGATTCATACATAACCTTCAGTGCTACTAATATTCCCATCTCCAAAAGTATTGAAATTCTTGGTGTCTCACTTAACAGTGCCCTCAGCTGGACCTCTCATGTCAGATCACTTGCTAAAACCGCCTCAAAGAAACTTGGATTATTGTACAGAGTCCGTAACTTCTTTGCCGATGAGCAGTTAGCTATAATTTATAAGAGTCATGTGCGCTCTCAGCTTGAATATTGCTCACCCTTGTGGAATGGTTGTGGAGAGGTTGCATTAAGACAAATAGACAAAATTCAGAATAAAGCTGTTAGAATCATTAACAACCCTGCCATTATATATAAACTACCTCCCCTGCAAGTAAGAAGGAATGTTGCCTCCCTTGCATTATTTTACAGATATTTTTTTGGCAAATGCTCAGACGAAGTTGCATCCATGTTGCCACCTCTCCATGCCTTCCCTCGTGCTACACGGGCATCTGGTAGCACTCATGACTGGAATGTCACTCAACCATATTGCAGAACTTCTGCCTATCAGAATTCTTTCATTCCCCGAATTGCATCTCTGTGGAACTCGCTTCCCCAGAGTTGTTTTCCTCCAAATTTCAACCCACAACTGTTCAAGTCTAATTGTTACAGATATTTTATGAATAGAGGACACCAGTAATCTGGTGTATGGATTATTTTTTTTTTCCCATTTGTTTTTCCTTCCTCCGTTCTGTTAAGAAAAAAAAAAAAAAAAAAAAAAAAAAAGTGTGGATGACAGGATGAGGTGTATAATGGACACAAGAGTATATAGAGGTTGGGGGAGTGGACTCTCTGGGTGGTCAGAAACAATGTCCAACTGAAATGGAGAAATATAAGAAGGGAAGGACAGGAGGAAGTAGCTCATACAAGGAGGGTGGAAAGGTTACAACAGGATGAAAAAAGGGCAGAATATAAGAGGGAAGTGGAGGAACGATTGGGTAAATATGGGTTGGAGCAGATGGGGGGATGTGGAAGGTGTGTGCAAGATATTCACAGAAGAAATCTGTGCAGCATGTGAGGTGGTGTGTGGGGTGAAGAGAAGACAAAAAGGGGTGCAAGGAACAGCATGGTGAAAAGAAGAGGTAAGAGAGGCTGTGGAACAAAAAAAGAGAGCATATAATGAGTGGATGAGAAATAGGGGCGTGGAAGATGCTGAGAGACGGAAGACAGAGTTGTATGTAGAGAGGAAGAGAGAGGTGAAAAGATTAGTAAGAGAGAGTAAGAAGAGAGTGGATGAGGAATCTGGAAGGAATTTGAGTGTCAAGTGGAGAGAATGTACAAAAATGTTCTGGAAAGAGATAAAGAGAGTTAGACAGGGTGCCAAAGAAGTGAGTTGGGGAGTGAAAGATAAAAATGGTAGATTACTAGTTGAGAAGGGAGAAAAAGTGAGTTGATGGAGAGAACACTTTAATGAATTGTTGAACATAGAGAATGAAAGTAATGCGAGTATAAGTGGCTGGGGAATGGCTGGGAGAAGGAGGGAGGTGAGAAGAGAGGAAGAAATCAGTAGGATGGAAGTTGAGGAAGCGATGAAGAAAGTTAAAATGGGGAAAGCCCCAGGAATTGAAGGAGTATGTGGTGAAATGATGAAGCATAGGGGAGAGATAGTAGTAGGATGAATGTGGAAGATGTGCAGATTGGCCTGGGAGGAAGGTAGAGTCCTGAAGGATTGGAAGTTGGGTATAAGTGTTCCCTTGTACAAAGGGAAAGGGGAAAAAAAGTATGAGGTAATCATAGGGGCATTTGTCTTCTTAGTGTAATAGGAAAAGTATATGGTAGGATACTTATTGACAAAGTTAGGGAAATAACAGAGGAATTAGTTGGAGAAGAACAGGGAGGTTTTAGGAAGGGAAGAGGTTGTGTAGATCAGATATTCATTCTTAGATCTTTAGTGGAAAAGTTTCTAGAGAAGGGAAAAGAAGTTGTATGCGGCCTTCATGGATTTGGAGAAAGCATATGACAGGGTGGATAGACAAGGATTGTGGAAAGTTTTACTATATGGAGTAGATGGGAAGCTGCTGAATGCCGTGAAGAGAATGCATGAGGGTGCTAAGGCTGCAGTGCATGTGGATAGTGAACTGAATGAATTTTTCTATTTGAAGATTGGAAGGAAACAAGAATGTGTCAAATCTTCATAGTTGTTCAATCTATATATGGATGGGGTTACAAAAGAGATACAAGGTAGGGCAGTGGATGTTGGAGCAGCCCTAGAGAGGGCAGTGTTTGGAAACTTCCTGTACGTACTGTTGTTTGCAGATGATACTGTGTTGTTACTTGAAGACAAAGGGGAGCTGCAAGGCTCAGTGGAGGAGTTTGGGAGAGTACTGTATGTAAGAAACGAAATCTAAAGGTGAATGTAGGGAAGAGTAAAGTTATGGTCTTTGAGAGAGGTGAAGTCACTGAATGTACAGAGGGGCTGGATGATGAGGAAATGGAAATATATGAGTGCATTTAAGTACTTGGGGAGTGTGATGAGTAAGGATGGAAGTTTACAGGGTGAAGTGCTTGAAACGGTACAACAAGGAAATAAGGTTGCTGGTTCCTTGAAAGCAGTGATAAGAAACAGGGACGTGAGCATGGAAGTGAAAAAGTTGCTGTATGACAGTAATGTGTGGGGGAGGCAGTGGCTGAATCGGTAGAGAGGTGGCCTGCGGTCCTAGTGGACCCAGGATCGAATCCCGGCTGGGGCAGGGAACAGTTTAAGGATTTGAATTTCCTAAAAAGCAGACTTTCCTGATCTACCAGATGACCCGCTGATATGTCGTAAAAATACCCCCGCTAATACCAATACACCAATCCTGTATGAGACAGCCCTAGCATGTATTCAATATGGATGGTGGGTGTTAGTGCCGAAGTGGTGACATGTGGAGGTGTAGGAGGACCACTGGGCCTTGGGATAGGTCACTGCCCCCGAGAAATAGGCTGTGAAGCTTTTGCCCAGAGTCGGACACGTAAAAAAAAAAAAAAAAAAAAAAAAAAAAAAAAAAAAAGTAATGTATGGAAGTGAAACATGGATCCTGTTGGGGGGACAGACATCAAGAGTGAGAGCTGTGGAAACAAATTATTTGAGAGGAGCATGTGGAGTTACATGGAGAGACAGATTGACAAATGAGGAAGTTAGGGATCGTTGTGGTGTGGATGTAGATTTGACAGGAAGCGTTAGTAGAAACACACTGAGGTGGTTTGGCCATGTGGAGTTGATGAAGAGTGAAAGACTAATGAGGAGAGTGCATGTGAGTGAGGTGGAGGGTGGGAGAGGGAGGGGGAGGCCAAGGATGAGATGGAGGGATGGAGTGGAGAGGTATATGAGAGAGGGGGATGTGAGCTGGGAACAGGGTAGTGAAATGGCAGGGGCCAGAGCGACATGGAGGTGATTTGTTTGTGGCCACCCCTTAAGGGATTAAGGTGTCTGACAATAGATAGATAGATAGAAAAAGTACAAATCACAGGGGAAAAAATTCTGTTCTACAGTAATCCCAGTCCCGGACACCCCAAGTCCTGGACACCCCAAGTCCCGGACATTTTGGGCTTGGGTCCTTGGACACACACACAACCACACACACACACACACACACACACACACACACACACACACACACACACACATAACCACATACACAAAATGTTTTCAACCCTACATTGAATTTACCGTGTGGTGACGAGCAGCTGTGTTTTGGCGCGTAGTTTCGCCGACATCCACTAGAGCGCCCCTTCATCCTCCCCAGTTCCCGCCTTCCTACAGTCTTGGCTGCATGCTCTTTGCCATGGCTCCCCATGTGCTCGTTTTTGTGTATAAACAGTGAATAAACTGCAATACCTCGCCACTAGACCACATGGGACTTTACAATGTTGTGCAGTGTTAAGAAATTAGAAGTCAGAGTGCAAAGATTAACCCGTCACGTCCCGAGGCTTTCCGCACCTCCGACATCCCCCAGTCCCGAGGTATTTTCGAAATTTTTTTTTTTGGCTAAAACCTTCGCTTTTGGTGAGAAACATCGAAAATTCATAGAGAAATCGCTCACCTGAGGTTTAAAGTGCCCAATCCAGGTAGGAGTTCCTCCTTACCTGAGTGGGTTTTCTAACATGCTGGCACCAAAGAAAACGAGTTCTATGGGAGGGTAACTATTTTATCCACTCATAAACGGTACTTATTTATTTACTTGGTACGAATGTATATGTAGTATGACAGTATATTGGTTTTCAAGCAGTAATAAAGGCATTATAAGCATTGTTTCACTCACTAACTAATCACCATACCTGACCTATTTTTGCCACACTACCTGATCATTATTTCTGGCTGTTTCTTCTTCTAATGCTATGTAAACATTGTCCTCCACATTGTCATCGATTGGGGAATCACTCTGGCCCTGAATAACTTTACTAGCCAGGTCACTGGTAACAGGTCCTTTGCCAAGACAATGTCGTGAGGAGGGGAGGGGGGAGGTTATGCAGTGTAAGGCATTGTCCTTGCTTGGTATCTTGTACAGGAATAGAGGAAGGTGTCCCGTGTATACATACGAAAAATCACGTGCGAAAATTGAAAATTGTGCAAATTAGCGACCTTACAATTGCACGACGTACTGGTACGTCGCCGGGACTGGCAAATGCAAATCGTGGTGACGTACCCATACGTCGTCGGGACGGGGCGGGTTAAGTATAGAGTGCAACACTGGCATGTTGCAAATAAGAACAAAATTTGCAGTGTTAAACAATTATAATTCACAGTGCAAAGTATTAAGTGCAGCACAACACTGGATTACTGTACTGTATGTGCTTCAAGTGCACCTTCACCACAGTCAAAGCCTTAGAGGAGGCGGGTTAATATTCGTGATGACCACGGATGTGTCGTAAGTTTTTTTTTTTTTTTTTTTTTTTCTTTTAAATGCGAGGAAGAAGGAACCAAAGGCCATGAGCCCGCAGTAACAGTTCCCTCCAAGAGAAAAACAAAATACAATAGAGAGCCAAATTCAAGATCTGATCATTTTGAGATGCCTGGACACACTGCGTTTGAAAGACTGGAGATCATAGGCAGCAGGAAATACAGATAGAGGGAGACAGTTCCAGAGCTGACCTGTTGCATAAATGAAAGACTGGGAGTAACGGTTAACTCTTGCATTAGAGAGTTGGACAGAAAAGGGATGAGAGTTTGCTGCCAGACGGGTGCTAAGGGCCCGTCATAGAGGTGGAGGAATGCAAGCAGACAGTTCAGAGGAGCAGTGACCATTAAAGTAGTGATAGAAAAGAGATAAAGATGCAACACTGCGGCGAAAAGACAGAGGTTGAAGGGAGTCAGTAAGAGGAGGAGAGTTAATGAGACGAAAAGCCTTTGACTCCACCCTATTGAGAAGAGCTGTATGTGGGGAGCCTCCCCACACATGAGAGTTGTACTCCACACAGGGGCGGATAAAACCCCTGTATAGAGTCAACAATTGTGCAGGGGTAAAGAAAGAGTGGAGTCGGCTTAGCACACCCAATCTCTTGGAAGCAGATTTTACAAGAGATGTAATATGATCTTTCCAAGATAAGTCCTGAGTAAATGAATCCTGAGTAAATGAAACCCCAAGTATGTTCAAGGATGATGCAGGATTAAGCTGAATATTATTAAACATTAATGGGTATACCTGTGGAAGATTTTGTCGGGTTGATAGGTGTAAGAACCGAGTCTTAGATGCATTAAAGACAACCATATTATTTTTACCCCAGTTAGAGATACGAGCAAAGTCAGACATTAGGTGTGCCATAGCCTCATCCCTTGTTTCTTGAAGTAACTGTTGAGATGGGCGTTGCGGGAACCGAATGGAAAGGTGAAGGGTGGAGTCATCAGCGTATGAGTGGATAGGGTTAGATGTACAGCTTAGAAGATCATTGATGAATAAAAGGAAGAGAGTTGGTGATAGGACAGAGCCCTGAGGAACACCACTGTTGATAGATCTAGGAGAAGAATGATGGCTGTCTACAAAAGCGGCTATAGAACGACCAGAAAGGAAGCTAGCGATGAAGGCACAGATAGAAGGAGAGAAACCGTAGGAGGGTAGTTTGGAAATTAAAGATTTATGCCAGACTCGATCGAAAGCCTTTGAGATGTCAAGTGCAATGGCAAAGCTTTCACCAAAGTCCCGAAAGGAGGATGACCAGGAGTCTGAAAGGTAGGTGAGAAGATCGCCAGTGGAGCGTCCCTGACGGAACCCATACTGACGATTGGAAAGAAGGTTGTGATAGGAAAGATGCCTTAAAATTTTTCTATTAAGAATTGACTCAAAAACTTTTGAAATACAGGACGTTAAAGCAATTGGACGATAGTTGGAGGGTTGGGAGTGGTCACCCTTCTTTGGGACTGGCTGAATGAGAGCAAACTTCCAGCAAGAAGGAAAGGTACAAGTTGACAGACAAAGGCGAAAGAGTTTGCCTAGGCAGGGTGTAAGCACAGAAGCACAGTTCTTGAGAACAACAGGAGGGACCCCATCAGGCCCATATGCCTTGTTAGTACTGAGGCCAGTGATGGCAGAAAATACATTAGCTCAAGAAATTTTAATGTCAGCCATGAGGAAATCAGAGGGGGGAAGTGAGGGAGGAACAGCACTGGAATCGTCTAAGGTGGAATTGGAGGAGAAAGTCTGTGCGAAGAGATCTTCTTTATCAGTAGAAGAAATAGCTACAGAACCATCAGAATAGAAAAGAGGAGGGAAGGATGATGAGGTAAAGTTGTTAGAAAGATTTTTGGCAAGGTGCCAGAAGGAGTGGGAAGAATTCGAGTTGGAGAGTTGAGAGCATTTAGTATGGATGAAATTATTTTTAGTAGAGCGAAGAACAGACTTAGCACGATTCCGGGCAGAAACGTAAAGATGATGTGATTCAGGGGTGGGTTGGCTCCGGTACCTTTTGTAGGCCTTCTCCTTGTTGCGGACAGCATTAGAACAAGCGTGATTAAACCAAGGCTTTCTTGCGTTAGTCAAAAGATATGAGAAAGGAATGTGTGCTTCCATGCCCGAGAGAATAACCTCCGTAATGCGCAAGGCACACTCAGATGGCTCACGGCCATGGAAGCAATAATCATTCCAGGGAAAATCAAAGAAGTACTGCCTGATGGCCTCCCAGTTCGCGGCTCCAAAATGCCACAGACGACATTTCCCTGGAGGGTCCACAGGCCGTACCGGAGTGATAGGACAGGTTAAGGTAATAAGGTTGTGATCGGAGGAGCCCAACGGAGAGAAAAGATTAACAGAGTAAGCAGAAGGATTAGTTGTGAGGAAGAGGTCAAGTATGTTGGAGCTCTCTCCAAGGCGGTCAGGGATACGGGTAGGGTGCTGTACAAGCTGCTCTAGGTCATTAAGGATAGAAAAGATGTAGGCTTGTTCACCCTGTACACTGCTAAATATTTTCCATACTCACTTCTAATTTCTCAGTCTCTGGTTCCTTTTCATTTATTTCATGGTTTCTGTCCCTTATTTGTGCATAGGGTCTTAAATAGGTGCTGTGCATGTCCAGTAGAGAGCTATTTAGGTGGCTTTCGAAGTTAGGTTGGTTTGCGGTCTAAAAGTACCTGTCCAAGGGCATTTTTTTCCAAGTCCTGGACAAAACCAAGTCTCGGACATGCCTTTGGCTCTATTACATCAGATCTTGGAGGGATTACTGTTGTGGCAAATACAGTATGTGAATAACTACAGTGGGCTCGTACAGTACATATGATCACAATGCGCAAATCGCATAGTACACAACTGACCAAAATCATAACCATAAAACTCTGACTGCCTGAGTTTAGCCCACATTACATGAGGCAGAGGCAAGGAGTGACACAAAACCGCTATTTTCCCAGACTTCACGACCCCCTCCCCACATGACACGCTCATTGAGATGTCAGTCGTGACATATGCAGAACTCCCCAGGCATTCTACTGCGCAGTGTGGGTATGGGGCAAGGGGCCGTGCCATTACAGCCAAGACTTGCACACCATGAGGATATGCTCTCTTAGGTTACCCTGTTGTGTACTACGGACAGCTTTTTTTGTGCTCTCTGCTGCCTTGTCCCGTTTCAGCACCATGCCTCCACCACAACGAATGAGGAAAATCCTGATGCACACCACTAAGTTGTAGATAATCAGGAGAAAGGCGGAAGGGCAAGGGAATTCTGCTATCGGCAAAGCCATGGACCTAGCAGAATCTACAACAAGGACTGTTTGGAAGAACTGGGAGGCAATCAAGAGACTTATGAAAATGTACGGGGCATCAGAGCTTGACAGCCATTCCCACGTGGATAATTGTGTGATAATTCTGATGGAGAGATACCTTGCCACCTTCATTACAAGAGGTGTGCTACTCAACGGTAGATATATCCGGGACCAAGCCAAGCTCTTTCACAAGGTAGCATCTCGCAAGTTATCTGTGGACAAACCTTTCAAGGGATCAGTTGGATGGCTGCACTGCTTTTTACAACATAAGGAATTTCGTCACATAAAACTGTCGGGTGAACGTGCCTCTACTGATGAGGTAGCCGCGAGAGAGTATCCTGCAATATTAAGGGCGATCACTGAAGAAGGACAGTACACCGAGGATTAGATCTACAGTGTCAATGAGACAGCGTTATACTACAAGGCCATGCCCAAAATGACTTACATCGCTAAGAAACACAAACAAGCCCCTGGTTGCAAGCTCCAGAAAAGTAAGATGACGGTCATGCTGACTGTCAACCTGTCTGGGAGCAACAAGATGAGGCCAGTTGTTGTCCACACAGCTTCACACCTTAGTGCTACAAAAACCTCACTGATATGGACACAAGTGACATTTACTGGTACTATCTATCTATCTATTGCCAGACGCCTCAATCCCGTTTGGGGTGGCCACAAACAAAACGCCTCCAAGTCGCCCTGTCCCCTGCCATTTCACTGCCCTGCTCCCAACTCACACCCCCCTCTCTCATATACCTCTCCACCCCATCCCTCCATCTCATCCTCGGCCTCCCCCTCCCTCTTCCCCCCTCCACCTCACTCACATACACTCTCTTCGTCAGTCTTTCACCCTCCATCCTCTCCACATGGCCAAACCACCTCAGTGTGTTCCTCATAACGCTTCCTATCACATCCACATCAACACCACAACGCTCCTTTATATCCTCATTCGTCAGCCTGTCTCTCCATGTGACTCCACAGACTCCTCTTAAATAACTCATTTCCACTGCTCTCACTCTTGACTTGTGTCTTTCCAACAACGTCCAAGCTTCACTTCCATACGTTAGAGTTGGTATCACAATACTGTCATGTAGTAACTTTTTCACTTCCATGCTCACTTCCCTGTTTCTTATCACTGCTTTCAAAGAACCAGCAACCTTTCTTCCCTGCTGTACCCTTTCAAGCACTTCACCTTCCAAACCTCCATCCTTACTCATCACACTGCCCAAGTACTTAAACGTACTCACATTTTCCAATTCCTCGCCATCCAACCTCGCTGAACATTCACTGACTTCACCTCTCTCAAAGACCATCACTTTACTCTTCCCTACATTCACCTTTAGATTCCGTTTCTTACACACTCTCCCAAACTCATCCACCGAGCCTTGCAGCTCTCCTTCATCTTCACTCAACAACACAGTATCATCCGCAAACAACAGTACAGGGAGTTTCCAAACACTATCCTCTCTCACCAGTGCCACTCCAACTGGTGCAAGTCTCCTAATGGGTGGATGACTGGAAACATCATATCTGAGTGGCTGATGAAGCACCGCATCCTGGACACCAGGGCCAAGTGTTGGGAACTTGGCATCCTTTTCAAGATGTTATTGTTGCTCAACAATGCACCAAGTCACCCGCATGCCTCGAAGGCCTGCACAAGGATTGTCGTGTTGTGTTTGTCACCTAGGACAACATCACTCTTGCGGCCACTGGATCAAGAACTGATCGCCACTGTGAAACACTCTTACCACCAATAGGTGTAAGACCACCTATGAAGGAAGACCGATACCTAGGTGGAACTTCATGAAGACAACGACTTAGATATGGATGACACAGCTGAACCTGCACCATCTCTGCCAGTAGCTGAACCCACCTGCCTCAGCTGACAAGTCTGTTGAAGCATCTTGGCATCATTTTTCAGTAAAGGACACTGGTGACTTCATCCTCCAAGCCTAGGACAAGATAACCCCTGCAACGGTGAACTATGCATGGCGACTGCTCGTGCCTCACTTATGCAAGAAACACGGGATGGCCATTCAACCACTGGTGGAGGCTGCGGCAGCCACACTGACAGCAGCACAAGCAGTACCAGGTTCGAGGATGTAACATTGGCAGACATACGAGAGGTGCACACTGCTACCAAGGAACAGCCTCCCCTTGTTTGTTGAAGTAACTGCTGAGATAGACATTGCGGGAACCGAATGGAAAGATGAAGGGTGGAGTCATCAGCATAAGAGATGGATAGGGTTAGATGTACAGTTTAGAAGGTCATTGATGAGTAAAAGGAAGAAAGTTGGTAATAGGACAGAGCCCTGAGGAACACCACTGTTGATAGATCTAGGAGAACAACTATGGTCGTCTACAACACCAGCTATAGACTGATCAGAAAGGAAGCTAGAGATGAAGGCAAAGTTAGAAGGATAGAAACCGTAAGAGGGCAGTTTGGAAATTAAAGATTTATGCCAGACTCGATCAAAAGCCTTTGAGATGTCAAGTGCAATGGCAAAGCTTTTCCCAAAATCCCAAAAGGAGGATAACCAGGAGTCTGAATGGTAGGTGAGAAGATTGCCAGTGGAGTGTCCCTGACGGAACCCATACTGACGATCAGAAAGAAGGTTGTGATAGGAAAGATGCTTTAAAATTTTTCTATTAAGAATTGATTCAAAAACTTTTGAGATACAGGATGTTAAAGCAATTGGACGATAGTTAGAGGGTTGGGAATGGTCACCCTTCTTTGGGACTGGCTGAATCAGAGCAAACTTCCAGCAAGAAGGAAAGGTACAAGTTGATAGACAAAGGTGAAAGAGTTTGCCTAGGCAGGGTGTAAGCATAGAAGCACAGTTCTTGAGAACAACAGGAGGGACTCCATCAGGCCCATATGCCTTATTAGTACTGAGGCCTGTGATGGCAGAAAATACATTAGCTCAAGAAATTTTAATGTCAGCCATGAGGAAGTCAGAGGGGGGAAGTGAGGAAGGAACAGCACCAGAATCATCTAAGGTGGAATTGGAGAAGAAAGTCTGAGAGAAGAGATCTGCTTTATCAGTAGAAGAAATTGCTACAGAGTCATCAGAGTAGAAAAGGGGAGGGAAGCATGATGAGGTAAAGTTGTTAGAAAGGTTTCTGGCAAGGTGCCAGAAGGAGCGGGAAGAATTCGAGTTGAAGAGTTGAGAGCATTTAGTACGGATGAAATTATTTTTAGTGGAGCGAAGAACAGACTTAGCACGATTCCAGGCAGAAATGTATACAACATGCGATTCAGGGGTGGGTTGGCTCCGGTACCTTTTATAGGTCCTCTCCTTGTTGCCGACAGCATTATAACAAGCCTGATTAAACCAAGGCTTTCTTGCATTACTCAGAGGATATGAGAAAGGAATGTATGCTTCCATGCCCGAGAGGATAACCTCCGCAATGCGCAAGGCACACTCAGATGGCTCCCGGCCATGGAAGCAATAATCATTCCAGGGAAAATCAAAGAAGTACTGCCTGAGGGCCTCGCAATCCGCAGCTCCAAAGTGCCACAGACGACGTTTTTTTGGAGGGTCCACAGGCCATACCGGAGCGATAGGACAGGTTAAGGTAATAAGGTTGTGATCGGAGGAGCCCAACGGAGAGAAAAGATTAACTGTGTAAGCAGAAGGATTAGTTGTAAGGAAGAGGCCAAGTATGTTGGAGCTCTCTCCAAGACAGTCAGGGATACGGGTAGGGTGCTGTACAAGCCGCTCTAGGTCATTAAGGATAGAAAAGATGTAGGCTAGTTCACCAGGTGGATCAGTGAAAGGAGAGGAGAACCAAAGGTGGTGGCAAACATTGAAATCTCATAGAATGGAATTTCAAAGAAAGGAAAAACGGATATAATGTGTTCCATCGTAGAAGTAAGGTAGTTTAAGAATTTTTGATAGTCAGCAGAATTACTTTTATAACTTACATAATTAAAAAACTAGTGTACTTGCTAAATAAACTGATACGTAAATAAATGACGGGGAATCGTCCTGACGGCAAATTGTCCCTACTCGGCCTCACAGTCACAGGGACTAACAGCCCTCACTCATCAATGTCAGAACTGCCTGGCTGGGCAGGGCTGGCTGGCTGGGCAGGGCTAGCTAATGAGGCCGGACCGGTGGACAAGTGTGTGTGGTCTAATGCCGACAGTGTGAGGACATTTTTGTTGCGTTTCCACATTCGCTGTTCACTGAGCCGCGGATGATCCATCGTTGTTGCAAATTGTTCCCATTGTATAGTGGGCATAGGGTACTAAAATTTTGACATTGTATAAGCAAAATATCGTACAATGAGGCATTGTATAATGAGGGTTTACTGTATACACTCAATCATCGTAAATCGCATGTTCATACATCACAGATTCGTGAATCACAGCTAGGTTGCCATCAGACTGCCGGCAACCTTAAATCACTGTTAAGTCATGAAAATCGTGGATATAGACACCCAAGTGGGCTTTTCCGAGGAGAACCGTAAACCGCGATTCAAACTGAAAATCGCGACCCAACTACCAATCACCATGCGTCCCTGGTGGCAAGTGTGCATACTAATGCCGCCATGTTGTTGTTGTTCTTGTCCTGCCAGTCCGCACACTACAGACCATCGCCATGGAGTACGAGAGGTACCTGCCTTTTTTGTGCAACTTCCCCCGCCTCCTACCTGCCATGGCCCCTCCCGACCCCCTGATGATGCGCTCTAAGCAGTATGGCGTCAAGAAGCTGCCGCAGTTATTGTACAGTCAACGTTTGGAGCTCATTCATCGTGCTGAGAGGGGAGAGAAGTTTTCAAAGCTGGTGAAAAAGTTTGGGAGGAACGAATGCTGAGAGGTTCTAAGTTCTTCCCAACACCACCCCACTCCATTCACTTAAGCAATTTCGTCATAGGATTAAGGTGAGATCCCTTAACATGGCTTATTTCTACTTAATACATGCACTGAATATTTCTAAATTTGTATGTTTGTGTTTGATGGTGCCTAGACAGGTGTAGGTAGGGTGCTGTGGGGGCGGGTTGGCCAAAGTCCAGACCCAAATTAATTTTTCACATAAGAGTTATTATTCATAAATTATGGAATTCATAAATCACGGCAGTGGTCCAGACCCAAATTGCTGCGATTTACAAGGACTGAGTGTATGTATGTATATATATACTGTATATATATATATATATATATACAGAGATAGCCCGATTATCCGGGCTATATGGTGTGAAGGGGTGCCTGAATAATCCGAAAGCACGATTAATCCGGTCAAAACAAAACACAAGTACAGTACTCTACTGTTTGATTGATTTATTAATGGAATACATTACTATTTGTATCAGTACTCTGACTTTCATACATATACACAAGAATGAAGAAAAGACGCAAACAAAAAAAACCTATTACCGTACTTCACTCCGAATCTGGGTCGTCCACCTCGGGTGAACACGATCGGAGCAATGCCTCATCAACGGGGGAACATGTAGGTGGCGAATCAGCAGCTGTGGACCGGTGTGTATTTGAGACACCTGAAGGGCCAGGTTCAGGGGAAGAAGCTGCTACAGTACCGGGAGGAGAACCAGGGGGAGTAGCAGTACGTGGACGGAAGAACTGCGAAATCCTTAAAAAAATAAATAAATAAAAAAATACAGTAGCTGCCTTTGATGTATGCATTCTTGTAATTAATGAATGCTGAAACAATAAAGAAAATTGTGAAACTTCGTAATGTAATAAAAAAATAAAAGAACGCATCATTGTTATGTAATTTACCGAGTCTGACGAAATCCTGTGCCCCTGTGCTGCCATTGTATGATGCAATCTCTCAGCTCCCAGATAGTGTTGTAGCACTGAGAAAACTCGGCATCGTCTTCCATCCCATCCAGGAAACTGAGGAGGACATCAGTAGCTTCACGTGCCTGCGAGAGTCGAGGCCTAGGGAAGCTGGCTGCATCATCATTGCCATCGTCATCATCACTATCATCATCTCTCGGCTGCACAGACTCGGCAATCTCTTCGTCTGTCATAATTTCGAACCCAGGATCTCCTTCGTCAGCTTCCAACCATTCCATAATTTCATCAGCTGTTGCCTCTTCTCCACCACGTTTTAAAGCTGCCTGGTATGGCTCAAACCCATCAAAATCTTGGACGGCTTCCTCGTTTTGCGACAGCTTGGACCAGGCATTGGCAAGCGTCGTCTGTTTCACATCATCCCAAGCCTTGGCCCAGTTAAATATGGCAGACTTCAGAGAATAATTTTTACACTTTGACAACGTCCTTTGCCCTCTGGTATCCTCATCCTCGTCATCAACCACAACCATGACCTAAGAAAATACATGCAGACGAAAAAGAAAGAAAACTAAGGACGTGCCAGATCTCCGCAAGAAATTGTCGTTCTTTTAGGTTAGGTTGCGAGATTTCACTTTCGTATTTTTTCTTCACAATTTTTATTTCGTAAACCTCTTCTATAAATTTTATTTCATTCACCTCTTCAATAAATTTTACTTCTCTGGGGTAGTCAGAGTAAGTTGGTTAAGTCCACTGGACACAAAACGACCTTGCCTGATCGTTTCAATCTCGTCACATGTTAGCCAGAATAAAAAAAAAAATAAAACAGGGTTAGGTTAGGTTAGGCTGAGCTGGGTTAGGTTAGGTTAGGGTTTAGGGTGGATTAATTTATTAGGTACAGTTAAGCTATGTTAGGTTAGGTTTCTAGAGAAGGGAAAGAAATTGTATGCGGCTTTCATGGATTTGGAGAAAGCATATGACAGGGTGGATAGACATGGATTGTGGAAAGTGTTAAGAATATATGGAGTAGATGGGAAGTTGTTGAATGCTGTGAAGAGTATGTACGATGGTGCGAAGGCTGCAGTGCGTGTGGATGGTGAACTAAGTGAATTTTTCTCTTTGAAAGTTGGTTTGAAACAGGGATGTGTCATGTCTCCATGGTTGTTCAATCTGTACATGGATGGGGTAATAAAAGAGGTACAAGGTAGGGTAGTGGATGTTGGAGTGGCCCTGGTGAGAGAGGATAGTGTTTGGAAACTCCCTGTACTGTTGTTTGCAGATGATACTGTGTTGTTGAGTGAAGACGAAGGGGAGCTGCAAGGCTTGGTGGATGAGTTTGAGAGAGTGTGTAAGAAACGGAACCTAAAGGTGAATGTAGGGAAGAGTAAAGTGATGGTCTTTGAGAGAGGTGAAGTCAGTGAATGTACAGCGAGGTTGGATGGTGAGGAATTGGAAAATGTGAGTACGTTTAAGTATTTGTGTAGTGTGATGAGTAAGGATGGAGGTTTGGAGGGTGAAGTGCTTGAAAGGGTACAGCAGGGAAGAAAGGTTGCTGGTTCCTTGAAAGCAGTGATAGGAAACAGGGAAGTGAGCATGGAAGTAAAAAAGTTACTACATGACAGTATTGTGATACCAACTCTAACGTACGGAAGTGAAGCTTGGACATTGTTGGAAGGACACAAGTCAAGAGTGAGAGCAGTGGAAATGAGTTATTTAAGAGGAGCCTGTGGAGTCACGTGGAGAGACAGGCTGACGAATGAGGATATAAAGGAATGTTGTGGTGTGGATGTGGATGTGATACGAAGCGTTGTGAGGAACACACTGAGGTGGTTTGGCCATGTGGAGAGGATGGAGGGTGAAAGACTGACAAAGAGAGTGTATGTGAGTGAGGTGGAGGGTGGAAGAGGGAGGGGGAGACCGAGGATGAGATGGAGGGATGGGGTGGAGAGGTATATGAGAGAGGGGGGTGTGAGTTGGGAGCAGGGCACTGAAATGGCGGGGGACAGGGCGACTTGGAGGCGATTTGTTTGTGGCCACCCCAAACGGGATTGAGGCATCTGGCAATAGATAGATAGGTTAGGTTTAAACACTTAGATTTGGCCATCCCTTCCGCCATTACTAATATTTTCAAGCAGATTATCATCATAGTCATATTACATGTATGATTATTCATTTGCGCAACAAATGAGGCCTCAAAACACTCCAATGAACTAAAAAAAAAAAAAAAAAAAAAAAAAAAAACTGAATGGAAGAAAAAAACAAAAATAGGAAACAGCAGTAAGGAAAATATTTGCCCGGTTTGTATTATCATTTGCCCGAACCTATGATTGTCTTTTACTCAACGTACTCAAAGGTGGTTTTCGTTTCCCAGCTGGATGCTAGGTTAAGTTTGGTTAAATTATTAGGTACAGTTAAGCTAGGTGAGGTTAGAACACTTAGGTTAGGAGTCACTTCCAACATTGAGCTTACGAGTCAAACAAGTTGATGGGGAAACAGATTTTACATGAAATGTTTTACTGCCTCAGAAATATAATTAAAATATAATAGACTGTCAGGAAGAACTTATTTGGTAAGGTGCTTTTACTGCCTCTGATAAAGTGTATGTTTACCAAAAAAAAAAAAAAAGCTTTTCTTGCACTAAAGGAATTACTGACACATATGATGAATTAAAACTTACCTCCTCAAGGAATCGCCGTCGGTAGTCGCTTGGCTGCACATATGATGCCTTGATCCATAGGCTGGATAGCTGATGTTGTGTTGGGAGGCAGCATGATGCACCTGATTTGTCCATCATCACTCATGAGTTCAGAAACACCAGGATGAGCAGGGGCGTTATCAAGCAGGAGAACTGCTCGTACACGAGCTGGTGCAATATTCAGGACTTCCTGTTGAAACCTTCGCACCTCAGGGATGAAATTATTAAAAAACCAGTTCTTAAAAATCGCTGATGTGAACCAGGCTTTCTTGGAGAAGTCATACAGAAGAGGTAATTTATCCATGCAGGTGCGGAGACAGCGTGGGCGACGAGCCTTGCCAACAACGAGCGGCTTCAACCGGTGGAGACCATCGGCACTTGCACAGCACAACACAGACACACGATCCTTGGAGATTTTGCGCCCAGGAACAGACTCTTCATGGCGCTGTGCAAGTGTATTCAGGGGCAGTGACCGGTAAAATAAGCCAGTCTCGTCTGTGTTGTATACCTGGGAGAGAAGAAGGCCCTCGTCTTGTATAAGCTTCAGCAGTTTCTCCCGAAACGGCTGAATTTGTGATATATCTGCATCCAGAGACTCGCCAAACACGTCGGTTTATCATTGCATGCCTTGCCTTGAATCGAGAAAGCCAACCATCAGATGCCTTGAAACCCTGAATGCCGATATGGTTTGCTAGCTTCTCTGCAGCAGACTTAATCTCAGCACCTCGTACCATAATGCCGACACTCCGTTGCTGAACAAACCACTTATACACTGCTTCCTCCAGACGATCATCCACTGCAATTTTCATGGTTTTTCTGGCAGCCGAAGACCCACTAACTTTACAGTCAATGGCTATCTTACCAGAGAATTCCATGAGTTTACCCTTGGACTTGCGAATGTCAGAAACAGTTTGTTTGCCTATTCCGTAAAACTCTGAACAGCACTTGATACTCCAGCCTGATTCAAGTTTTTTAATCATTTCCAGCTTCTGTTGCAGCGTCAGGAGAGTTCTTTTCCTCTTTGTTGGTGGTGGAGCCATGGATATAATGATGAAGGGCATCGCCAGCATCACAAATATAAAAATAAACAACAGCCATAGTGATAGGTCAGAAGGGGTAACAAGTGAACTAGCCATGGTGAATGTCGCATGCCTGAGTGACCGAGTCAGACAAGGTAGGTCGTGAGCGGGTGGCGCAGGTGGGGGGTAGACTCACACTCGTTTATTCGTAGTTTGCTCGCTAGCAAGCGCGGTGCTGTCTGTTTCAACTGGAGCTATCGTACGGATAATTTTATGAATTATTGTACCACTGAATCATTCAGTTATGGCCCGAATATTCCGAAAGCTGGTTAATCCGGGCCTGGATAATCGAGCTTTCACTGTATATATATACTGTATATATATATATATATATATATATATATATATATATATATATATATATATAAATATACTGTATATATAAATATACTGTATATATATATATATATATATATATATATTGAATATACTGTATATATATATATATATATATATATATATATATATATATATATATTGTATATATATATATATATATATATATATATATATATATATATTGTATATATATATATATATATATATATATATATATATATATATATATTGTATATATATATATATATATATATATATATATATATATATATATATATATATATATATATATATATATATATATACATTTATATATATATACACTGTATATATATATATATATATATATATATATATATATATATATATATATATACTGTATATATATATATATATATATATATATATATATATATATATACTGTATATATATATATATATATATATATATATATATATATATATATATATATATGTATGTGGCTCAATCAGAAGAGAGGTTGCCTGCAGTCCTTACGGACCCAGGTTCGAATCCCAGCTGGGGCAGGGAACAGTTTAAGAATTTGAATTTCATTAAATCAGGCTTTACTGATCTACCAGAAGACCCGCCGACATGTCGTAAAAATACCCCTGCTAATACCAATACACCAGTCTTGTATGAGACAGCCCTAGCATGTATTCAATATGGATGGTGGGTGTTAGCGCCGAAGTGGTGACATGTAGAGGTGTATGGTATGTAGGAGGACAGCTGGGCCTTGATAGCAGGCTGTGAAGCCTATGCCCAGAGTCGGACACATAAAAAAAAATATATATATATATATATATATATATATATGTAATCCCTCCAATATCCAATGTAATAGAGCCAAAGGCATGTCCGGATAATGATCCTGTCTGGATATTGGGCCCCAGCCTCCTGGACTTGTACTTATGGACCCCAACTCAGAAAAACACCTACACAACTCCCTCTGGACATGAATTGCACCTATTTAAGACCCAAATCACACCAATAAGGGACATAAGAGACTGAAATAAATGCAAAAGAACCATAAAATGAGGTTTTAGAGGTGAGTTTATACAATATTAAACATTCTGGGTACTTACAAGTCCCTGGCTCCTGGACTGGTTTGAACCACAAGTTTGCAGTCCGCAGTTAATCCTCTGCACTCTAAATTCTAATTTCTTAACACTGCACAACAATGTAAATTCCCATGTGTTCAAGTGGCAAGGTATTGCAGTTTATGCACTGTTTATTCACAAAAAACAAGCACCGGTGGCTTGCACTGCTATAAGCATCTGCTCTCGATCGGAGTTTGGCTGTGACTGCTGATGATGGCGGAGTAACAGAGTTGCCAGATTGCAACAGCCACATTACCAAACTCCTCAATTTTCATTACCAAATTCATAAAGCCAGCATCTATTCTTCACTAATTATATACACAAATAGAAATACATGTAATCACTCTCTTTATAATTAACAGCATGTTGATTATTATCATGCAATATAGGCTACCAAATTAATCAGAAAGAGCAAACAATCTACCATCTCCATTCTGTGTATCCTCATACATGTGAAAAATCCATTTGGTAATGCATTATTCTGATTAATTACCAAACGAATTTTTCATTACCAAATTGGCCCACACTTGGTAGTGAAAAATACCAAATGCCAACCCTGACAGGGGAGGGGGGAGGGGGGAGGAAGGAAGGGGTGAAGGGACCATGGTGTAACAGCTGTTTGGCGCCACGCAGCAATTTCAAATTACGGGTGGGAAAAAAGTCAGATTTTTTTCTAATTTTTTGCGTTTTTTGGCCCATTTTGGGAGTATTGGATCCCAGGACGATTATGTCCGGTTAGTGGGGATGTTTGGATACTGGGCGTTCAGATATTAGAGGGATTATAGATATATATATATATATTGTACAGTAATTCCTCCAATATCCGACGTAATAGAGCCATAGGCAGGTCCGGATAGTGGTCCTGTCCGGATATTGGGCCCCAGCTTATGGACTTGTACTTATGAACCCTAACTCAGAAAAACACCCATACAACTCCCTCTGGACATGCATTGCACCTATTTAAGACCCAAATCACACCAATAAGGGACATAAAAGACTGAAATAAATGCAAAAGAACTATATAATGAGGTTTTAGAGGTTAGTTTATACAATATTAAACATTCTGGGTACTTACAAGTCCCTGGCTCCTGGACTGGTTTGAACAGCCAGTTTGCAGTCCACAGTTAATCCTCTGCACTCTAAATTCTAATTTCTTAACACTGCACAACACTGTAAATTCCTGTGTGTTCTCGTGGCGAGGTATTGCAGTTTATTCACTGTTTATTCACAAAAAACAAGCAACGGTGGCTTTCACTGCTATGAACATCTGCTCTCGATCAGAGTTATACTGTGACTATTGATGATGGTGGGGTAACAGAGTTGCCAGATCGCAATGGCCACATTACCAATCTCCTCAACTTTCATTACCAAATTTAACTTTTCATTACCAAATTCATAAAGCTAGCATTTATTCTTCACTAATTATATATACAAGTGGAAATACATGTAATCACTCTCCTTATAATTAACACCATGTTGATTATTTTCACGCTATGTAGGGTAGCAGATTAATCAGAGAGAGCAAACAATCCACCATCTCCATCCTCATACATGTGAAAAATCCATTTGGTAATGCATTATTCTGATTCATTACCAAACGAATTTTTCATTACCAAATTTGCCCACACTTGGTAATGAAAAATACCAAATGCCAACCCTGACAGGGGAGGGGGGAGGGGGGAGGAAGGAAGGGGTGAAGGGACCATGGTGTAACAGCTGTTCGGCGCCAGGGGGCAATTTCAAATTATGGGTGGGAAAAAAGTCAGATTTTTTTCGAATTTTTTGTGGTTTTTGGCCCATTTTGGGAATATTGGATCCCAGGACGATTATGTCTGGTTAGTGGGGATGTTCGGATATTGGGTGTTCGGATATTAGAGGGATTACTGTGCATATATATATACACTCAATCTATATATATATATATATATATATATATATATATATATATACAGTGTATACACTTAATCTATATATATATATATATATATATATATATACAGTATATACACTCAATCCTCGTAAACCGCGTGTTTATAAACCACGGATTCGTAAACCGCGTGTTTATAAACCACAGATTCGTAGACCGTGGCAAAGTGGCTGTCAGACTGCCAGCACCCTTAAACTGCTGTTAAGTCACGAAAATCGCGGATCTAGGCACCGATGTAGGCCTTTTCCGAGAGGAATCGTAAACTGCGGCATTCAATTTGATAACCGCGACCCAACAACCAATCACCACCTGTCCCTGGTGGCAAGTGTGCATACTAATGCCGCCATGTTGTTGTTCTGCCCACTAACTCGCACAGTACAGAGCATCGCTGTGCGGTACGAGAGCTACCTGCCTTTTTTTGTGCACTTTCCCCCCACCTCCTACCTTCCATGGACCCTCCCGAACCCCTGAAAAAGCGCTCTAAGCACTATGGCATCAAGAAGCAGCCGCCGTTGTCGTATAGTCAACGTTTGGAGCTCATTTGTCGTGCTGAGAAGGGAGACAGGTTCTAAGTTCTTCCCAACATCACCCCACTTCATTCACTTAAGGAATATCGTCATAGGATTACGGTGAGATCCCTTAACATTGCTTATTTCTATTAAATACATGCACTGAATATTCCTACATTTGTATGTTTGTGTTTGATGGTGCCTAGATAGGTGTAGGTAGGGTGCTTTTGGGGGTGGTTGGCCAAAGTCCAGACCCTAATTAATTTTTCACATGAGTTATTATTTATAAACCGCAGATTTTGTAAACCACGGCAGTGATCCAGACCCAAACTGCCGCAGTTTACGACGATTGAGTGTGTGTACAGTACTCGTCAGAAGTATTCAGCGTTGTCCGCCGGGCACGCAATACTTATGGCCCAAAAAGAATCACCCATTTTGGGGGGTAAGAATTGAGCCACAAGTTTGAGCTCCGAGCATGACGTCACGGTAGCCTGAGGCCTTCTGACACGCTGGTTGGTTCCCGCCTCAGTCGCCCACGGGCTGCCTGAGAGAGAGGAACTCCGCCGAGTGTCCCTCTCAAATTGCGCCATTTTTTACCGAGTGTCCCGCAGTGTTTTGGCCTTTAAAACTTTGTTATGGCACCTACCCGTGAACTATCGAGTGAAATCATATCCCAGATCATTGCTCTAAAGGAGGCAGGCCACCAGACAAAGGAAATTAGTGAATTGGTTGGTGTGGCACGATCGACAGTGCGTCGTTGGTGTGCGCGGTTTCGGGAGGAAAACAGTGGTGAAGTTCCCACAAAGAAACCGAGGTCTGGTAGGCCTAGGAAAACTTCCCCAAGGTCTGTTAATGTTTTAAAACGTGCAGTGGAGTTTAATCCTCATGTGAGTGCAAGGAAAATTAAGGAGAGCAACCCGGAAGTGTTTGGTGAGGTGTCAGTGAGAACAGTGTCTCGTAGGGTGCATGAGCTTGGTTACACAAGTCACAGGCCTGTGAAAAAGCCTCTTCTCTCTAGCAGCCAGAGAATTCGTAGGCTTGCCTTTGCTAATAAATATCTAAACTGGGGTGAGGAGCAATGGTTGTCAGTGTTGTGGTCTGATGAGGCAACGTTTAGTGTTACCTGTAACAGAGGAGCACGCAAAGGTAGTGACCCACTTGACCCACGGTATGTAGAAAGCACAGTTAAACATCCTGATTCACTCATGGTATGGGGTTGTTTCTCAGGGAAGGGTTTGGGGAAGCTTGTTGTACTTCCCAAGAACCTCAGAGTGAATCAGGATGTTTACCTGGAGCTTCTGTGTGATCATTTACCAGACTCCTTCGAGCTAACAGGTGCACGAGTGTTTCAGCAGGACGGTGCACCTGCTCACAAGGCCGAATCGGTCACCAATTGGCTTCATGACTGCGAGGTATCATTCATGACAGACTGGCCAGGAAATAGCCCAGACCTCAACCCGATTGAAAACCTCTGGTACCTCGTAAAGAAGAGTTTCCAAGGGAAGGACGTGAGCTCTCTTCCTAAGCTGGAAGCCGCGATTCGTGACTCCTGGGACAAAATACCCCTCCAGCACCTCAGGAGCCTCGCCCTTTCACTTCCAAGACGTCTCAGGTCCGTGAAGAAACGTAAAGGGTACCCTACGAAGCACTAAAGGTAAATAAAATGCATTATTTATATGTTTTTTCAATGTTGAAAGGTTTGTTTCTCAGAAGGGACGCAGGGCGCTCTATACTTCTGACGAGCACTGTATATATATATATATATATATACAGTGGGGCACCAATTTTCGTGCCTAATTGGGTCCAAAAATAATGCGCGAAAGTGGAATTAGCGAAAGTTGGGGCATTGTCTTTATGGCAAAAAGGCTAATTGGTTCCCGGTTATCCTAAAGTAACATCAGATTTTCATTTTCACTTGCAATACAGTACATCAAATCACTATTGTACATTGCATTGTGAGATACAAACAATAAAAACTGTACAGTACACATTATATGAGGAGAAACATACCACAGAGACCAGGTTGAGGTGTTTAACACGATACTCTCTTTTAGCCTTGGCCTTTCCTCCCGACTTTGAATGTCCCGGCCACTTTTTATCACCACCACTGCCTCCCGGCCCTCCCCCCACACCACCAGGCTCTCCCCCCACACCACCAGGCCCTTTCCCCACACTACCAGGTATAGTAGAGGCCATTGAACCGTGAGAATCCAACACAATGGAGCTAGCACGCTCGTACACAATGGCGGGAATGGGTGGACAGAGTGTTGACATGACGTCATTCAAGATGGCAGTGGGTTGCGGACGGGCGGTGCAGGAAATTCAAAGTTCAAAATATTGTCCCAACCCCAAAATTTGTGCGCGAAAATCAATTTTTTTCAAGCGAAAGTGGAAGTTAGGGAATATTTGGTGCATGCCGCGAAAGTGGATTCCGCGAATCCTGCTGTAGCGAAAGTTGGTGCACTACTGTATATATATATATATATATATATATATATATATATATACACTATATATATATACAGTGCTCGTCAGAAGTATGGGGCGCCCTGCGTCCCTCCTGAGAAACAAACCTTTCAACATTGAAAAAACATATAAATAATGCATTTTATTTACCTTTAGTGCTTCGTAGGGTAGCCTTTACGTTTCTTCACGGACCTGAGATGTCTTGGAAGTGAAAGGGCGAGGCTCCTGAGGTGCTGGAGGGGTATTTTGTCCCAGGAGTCACGAATGGCGGCTTCCAGCTTAGGCAGAGAGCTCACGTCCTTCCCTTGGAGACTCTTCTTTACGAGGTACCAGAGGTTTTCAATCGGGTTGAGGTCTGGGCTATTTCCTGGCCAGTCTGTCATGAATGATACCTCGCAGTCACGAAGCCAATTGGTGACCGATTTGGCCTTGTGAGCAGGTGCACCGTCCTGCTGAAACACTCGTGCACCTGTTAGCTCGAAGGAGTCTGGTAAATGATCACACAGAAGCTCCAGGTAAACATCCTGATTCACTCTGAGGTTCTTGGGAAGTACTGAAAAACAACCCCATACCATGAGTGAATCAGGATGTTTAACTGTGCTTTCTACATACCGTGGGTCAAGTGGGTCACTACCTTTGCATGCTCCTCTGTTACAGGTAACACTAAACGTTGCCTCATCAGACCACAACACTGACAACCATTGCTCCTCACCCCAATTTAGATATTTATTAGCAAAGGCAAGCCTACGAATTCTCTGGCTGCTAGAGAGAAGAGGCTTTTTCACAGGCCTGTGACTTGTGTAACCAAGCTCATGCACCCTACGAGACACTGTTCTCACTGACACCTCACCAAACACTTCTGGGTTGCTCTCCTTAATTTTCCTTGCACTCACACAAGGATTAAACTCCACTGCACGTTTTAAAACATTAACAGACCTTGGGGAAGTTTTCCTAGGCCTACCAGACCTCGGTTTCTTTGTGGGAACTTCACCACTGTTTTCCTCCCGAAACCGCGCACACCAACGACGCACTGTCGATCGTCCCACACCAACCAATTCACTAATTTCCTTTGTCTGGTGGCCTGCCTCCTTTAGAGCAATGATCTGGGATATGATTTCACTCGATAGTTCATGGATAGGTGCCATAACAAAGTTTTGAAGGCCAAAACACTGCGGGACACTCGGTAAAAAATGGCGCAATTTGAGAGGGACACTCGGCGGAGTTCCTCTCTCTCAGGCAGCCCGTGGGCAACTGAGGCGGGAACCAACCAGCGCGTCAGAAGGCCTCAGGCTACCGTGACGTCATGCTCGGAGCTCAAACTTGTGGCTCAATTCTTACCCCCAAAAATGGGGTGATTCTTTTTGGGCCATAAGTATTGCGCGCCCGGCGGACATCGCTGAATACTTCTGACGAGCACTGTATACATAAGCTCCCTACGTGTCAACAAGTGGGTTGGTGGAGGGTTAGTGCCCCTCCCCGTAGAACAAATAACTCAAAGTCAAATGGCCACCCCTTATGGGATTATGGTGTCTGGCAATAGACAGAGATAGATAGATAGATAGATCTATAGCCAGATATATATACAGTGCTCGACAAAAGTATTGGGCGCCAGGTGCCCCCCCCAACAAAACAAACCTTTCAACTATGGAAAAAACATATAAAAAATGCATTAGAATAATCTTTAATGCTTGGTAGGGTTTCCTTTGTGCCTCTTCACGGACCTGAGACGTCGTGGAAGTGACAGGGCCAGGTTCCTCAGGTGCTGGGGTGATATACTTGCCCAGGACTCACAAATGGCTGCTTCCAGCTTAGGCAGAAAGCTCACGTCCTTCCCTTGGAGATTCTTCTTTATGAGGTACCAGAGGTTTTCTATCGGGTTGACGTCTGGGCTATTGCCTGGCCAGTCTTTCATGAAGGAGACCTCGCAGTCACGAAGCCAGTTGGTGACAGATTTGGATTTATGAGCAAGTGCACCGTCCTGCTGAAACACTCGTGCACCTGTGAGCTCGAAGGACTCAGGTAAATGATCACAAAGCAGCTCCAGGTAAACGTCCTGATTCACTCTGCAGTTCCTGGGAAGCACAACAACCTTCCCCAACCCCTAACCAGAGAAAAAACCTCATACCACTAGTGAATCAGGGTGTTTAACTGTGCTCTCCATGTAACGGGGGTCAAGTGGGTCACTACTTCTGCGCCAGTACACGTGCGCTCCTCGATTACAGGTAACGGTAAACATTGCCTCATCAGGCCACAACACTGACAACCATTGGTCCTCACCCCAGGTGAGGTTCTTGTTAGCAAAGGCAAGCCTACGAAGTCACTGGTTACATGTAAGAAGAGGCTTTCTCACAGGCCTGTGGCTTGTGTAACCAAGTTCATAAACTCTTCGAGAAACAGTGTGCACTGAAACCTGGCCAAACACTTCCGGGTTGCTCTCCTTAATTCTCCTTGCAGTCACACGAGGATTAGACTCCACTGCACGTTCGAGCACATTAACAGACCTCGGGGAAGTTTTCCTGGGCCTACTAGACCGTGGATTCTTTGTAGGAACATCACCACTATTTTCCACTCGGTAACGGGCACACCACTTCCGCACTGTCGACCAAGCCACACCAACCAAATCACTAATTTCCTTTGTGGGGTGGCCTGTCTCCCTTAGAGCAATGATCTGTGATAATATTTCACTAGACAATTCACAGGTAGGGGCCATATTAAAGTAGGAAAAGCCAAAACACTGCGGTTCACTAGGTAAAAAATGGCGCAACAAGAAAGGGAGGAGCGGCCGGGTTCCCCTCTCTCACGCAGCCCACAGGCAACTGAGACGCCAGCCAACCAGCGCGCAGTAAGGCCTCAGGCTGCCGTGACGTCATGTTAGCGCCCAAAACTTCTGGCTAAATTTTTTCTCCCAAAAAGGGTGATTCTTTTTTCGTCTTGACATAGGCGCGCAATACTTTTGTCGAGCACTGTAAATATACAGTATATGTATATATATATATATATATATATATATATATATATATATATATATATATACATATATATATATATATATATATATATATATATATATATACATATATATATATACATATATATATATATATATATATATATGTATATATATATATTTATATATATATATATATATATATATGTATATATATATAAGTAGTGTAATAATAATGTGAAAATATTGTGAAAAAAGATTTGTGCCGTAAATGTAAGAAAATGAGGAAAAAAAAAAATACTGTAGAACATGGTTCATGTAAGTCATATATTACGTATGGCCATAATAAAATGGGAGATACTTTTGCTTGTTTGTCTGAATTCACCGTAAACAAGGAATAAGCAAGAAGTTCTGAGGAGCACAGTACTTACAGGCAGACGGAGAAGTGCCGAAAAAAGTGGATTTTGGTCACTTGTTTTCCCCTCCTCCCCTCATTGTTGATTGCCTACCTACCAGTCTATTGATAACGTCATCACATAGCCAAAGGATTGTACTTTCATCTCCTGTTTAGTTTTTTACTCGAGGTTAAGTAGTTTTTTCTTTTGGCATATATCTGAAAATGGGGCAAAAATCCCTGATTATTCCAGGCTGGGAGGGTAGGCTGTCAAGCCCTGAACCCGGTAATAAATCAGTCTAACAGTACTTGTGTTTTGTTTCTGCCAGATTAATCGTGATTTCGAACTATTTGGGCACCCCTTCACACCATATTGCCTGGATAATCAGGCTATCCCTGTACTTTAAACAATTTTCCCAGATTATTTTTCACACTCATGATTTTCTTTCTTTACCTTATCCATTCAATATGCACACTTAGTTTGTAAATACACTGCACATAAATACCGTTATTAATTGTTATTGTAGGTACTGTATTTTGCAGCAAATAAGATGCTCCATTGTGAAAGATGCACCCTAATTCTGAAAGGAGAGTTCTGAGAAAAAAAAGTTCTCTGGAGCAATACTGCAGAAAGGCTGCTTGATACAAGTTGTTTTCATTCAAATACACACTTACTTTTCAGAATCTCTATTCAATACTGTTCATCACTCATTAGTATCTTTATTCTTAAATACAGTAAAAGAACTATCTATCTATCTATTGTCAGACACCTTAATCCTGTAAGGGGTGGCCACAAATAAATCACCTCCATGTCGCCCTGTCCTACACCATTTTACTGCCTTGCTCCCAGTTCACAGCCCCCTCTCTCATATACCTCTGCATTCCATCCCTCTATCTCATCCTTGGCCTCCCCTTCCCTCCCTCCCCCCTCCACACTCACATACACTCTCCTTGTAAGCCTCTTGCTCTCCATCCTCTCCATTTGGCCTAACCACCTCAGTGTGTTTCTCCTAACGCTTCCTATCACATACTCATCCACACCACAACATTCCTTCACTTCCTCATTTGCCAGTCTCTCTCCCCATATGACTCCACAAACTCCTCTCAAATAACTCATTTCCACTACATTCACTCTTGACTTGTGTCCCTCCAACAAGGTCTAAGCTTCACTTTCATACATTAGACAGTTCAGAGGAATAGTGACCATTGAAGGAGCGACAGAATAGAGATAAAGATGCGACAGTGTGACGAAGTGAAAGAGGTTGAAGGGAACCAGTAGGAAGAGAAGAGTTAAGTTAAGCTGTGTGTGGGGAGCCTCCCTATACATGAGAGTTGTATTCTACACAGGGATGAATAAAACCCGTGTACAGTCAACTACTGTACAGGGGTAAAGAAGGTACGAGTCAGCTTAGCACATCCAGTCTCTTGGAAGCAGATTTTACAAGACAGGTAATACATTCTTTCCAAGATAAATCCTGAGAGAATGAAACCTCAATTATGTTTAAAGATGATGCAGGATTGAGCTGGATATTGTTAAAAATTAGACAGTCGTCCTGAGGAACACCGCTACTGATAGCTCTAGGAGAAGAATGGTGGCTGTCTACAACAGCAGCTACAGAAAGACCAGAAAGGAAGCTAGAGATGAAGGCACCCAACAGAAGGACAGAAACCATAAGAGGGTAGTTTGGAAATTAAAGATTTATGCCAGACTCGATCAAAAGCCTTTGAGATGTCAAGTGCAATGGCAAAGCTTCCGCCAAAGTCCTGAAAGGAGGATGACCAGGAGTTTGAAAGGTAGGTAAGATCACCAGTGGAGTGTCCCTGGCGGAACCCATACTGACGATCAGAAAGAAAGTTGTGATAGGAAAGATCCTTTAAACTCTTTTTGTCAAGAACAGACTTGAAAACTTTTGAAGTACAGGATGTTAAAGCAACTGGGCGATAGTTAGAGGGACTGCAATGGTCACCCTTCTTTGGGACAGGCTGAATGAGAGTAAACTTCCAGCAAGATGGAAAACTGCAAGCTGACAGACAAAGACAAAACAGTTTACCTAGGCAGGGTGTAAGCACAGAAGCACAGTTCTGAGGACAACAGGAAGGACCCCATCAGGCCCAAATGCCTTGTTAGTACTGAGGCCAGTGATGGCAGAAATACATAAACTGAAGACATCTTAATATCAGCCATGAGGAAGTCAGAAGGGGGAAGTGATGGCGAGACAGCACTGGAATCATTTAAGCTCGAATTGGAGGAGAAAGACTGAGCAAAGAGTTCTGCTTTATCAGCGGGAGAAATAGCTACAAAGCCATTAGAGTGGAAAAGAGGAGGGAAGGACGATGAGATAAAGTTGTTAGAAAGGTTTCTGGGAAGGTGCCAGATGGAACAGGAAGAATTCGAGTTGGAGAGGTCAGAACATTTAGCACGGATGAAATTATTTTTAGCTGAGCAAAGAGCAGACTTAGCACGATTCTGGCCAGAAACATAAAAAAGATGAGAATCAGGGGTGGGTTGGCTCCAGTACCTCTTGTAGGTCTTCCCCTTGTTGTGGACAGCATTAGAACATGCGTGATTAAACCAAGTATTTTTTTTGGATTAGTCAAAGGATATGAGAAAGGAACATATGCTTCTATGCTCGGGAGAATAACCTCTGTAATGCGCATGGCACACTCAGATAGCTCTCGGCCATGGAAACAATAATCATAACCTCTGTAATGCGCATGGCACACTCAGATAGCTCTGGGCCATGGAAACAATAATCATTCCAAGGAAAATCAAAGAAGTACTGCCTGAGGGTTGCCCAATCAGCGGCTCCAAAACGCCACAATCGACATTTCTTTGGAGAGTCCACAGGCCATACTGGAGCAATAGGACAGATTAAGGTGATACGATTGTGATTGGAGGAGCCCAATGGAGGGGAAAGAACAAGGATTAGTTGTAAGGAAGAGGTCAAGTATGTTGGAACTCTCTCCAAGGCAGTCACAGATACGGGTAGGGTGCAGTACAAGCTTCTCTAGGTCATTAAGGATAGAAATGATGTAGGCTTGTTCACCAGGTGGATCAGTGAAAGGAGAGGAGAGCCATAGGTGGCGGTGAACATAGAAATCTCCTAGAATGGAGATTTCAGAGAAATGAGAAATGGATAGGATGTGTTCCATCGTAGTAGTAAAATAGTTGAAGAATTTTCCATAGTCAGTAGAATTAGGGGATAAGTAAACAGCACAGATATATTTAGTCAGAGAATGACTGGAAAGCCAAAGCCAGACAGCAGAGAATTCAAAAGAATCAAGTTCAGGATCACGAGCAGTATAAGCTGTTGCATACATACATGCAACAGCCACCTTTGGCTTTGAATTGCATATAGAGAAAGTAGGAGGATACAGAGAAGGGTTTATTAGTTGCCTCAGACAGCTGAGTCTCAGATGGGAAGAGATGGTGATGTTTAGAGGAGGAGAGGTGGTGCTCAACAGACAAAAAGTTAGAGGAATGGCCACAAAAGTTGCAGAAATGAAGAAGTGAGTTAGACAGTGGTTCCAGGCATCTCGCTAGGTCATCACCAGAAGGGTGGATGGTGGGAGGATTTATGATCCCCCCCCCCGGGACTCTGAGGCTTGGTTAAATGACGCTATTTTAGTTGAATTTTGAACAGCAAGTACAGCGTGTAATGTCCACGTAGTTTGGTGTTGACAGTTACAGAAACTTGTATTGGAGAGTATGCTGGCCTACCCTCTGTGGTACTAAAACACTGAAAAATTTCAGCAAAGGGACTAGTCCGAGGGCTGATGAAACTGGACCTCCAGCTCTCTCTTTCATCAGCCTTCCATCCAGTGTGGGAGTACTGCCCTGCTCGACTGATGCTACAGTCTACTCCCTGTCTGCAGTGCCTAAGATTAAAATGCTAAGATGATCCGATCTGTCACGGCACTTCATAGTCTGGCTTAGGTGCTGAGAACAGTAACTTTCTCTTTACATACAAGATATTAACATGTATATCATAACCTACTGCACTGACTGAATGTACGATATTCTGTTAAATCACATGGGTAATGTACAAAAATGGTTTAAACATGTAAATGTGAGGATCTCACCCTACAATTAACTAGTTAAAAACAAAAAAAATCACCACAGTTATGTAACCACTAGCACAGACTGCGGCTCGAGCTTGCCTTTAACTTTTTCCAGTACTCCCTCTGGTAGAGCCCAGTGGTATTCACAAGAAACAATTTAGTTGTACTGTATATCTGCTTTGTATTTTTAGCAAGTTAAATACTTTTTAAAAAATGATTTAAATTATTCAATGCTTTCTTACAAATAGGGTTTGTAAAATCAATAGCATGCTTCCCCATAAAACTACTGGAACATCCCCTACAAACTGAGAGAAATCTTACCATCGTTCAAAGTGAGTACACTTGGACATCGAATGAGCAGAAAGGCACTAGAGATCTTTGACAGGTTAGAACACATTATAGCTTTCCAGCATAAGTTCAGGGCAGGAAGGTTGCCCCCACTTAATATGGCTCGTGGCCAATTTGTTTTAACACACACAGTGAGATGAATTGTTTTAGCACACACACTGAGTTTTATACCAGTATTACATGTGTTTTCCCTGTATATTACAGTGTGCTTCATACAAGACCTATAAGCTTAGGCTTCAGTGGTGATTAATATCTTTATGCCTATATACAGGTAGCATTTAATTTTTCATTCCCACTGCCCTCACCTTTGATCAGTACAGTAATCTCTCAATTATTCAAAGTAATTCAGCCAAACCTCCCACCGAACATTGCAAAAATGCCAGATATTGCATCAGTAAACACAACTACTGTGGCTATCCATCTGGCACTGAGCCAGATAATATGTCACCATCCTATGCTATCTGTCTTGACCCTCTATCCTAAAAACTTTCATACTGTACATTATTATCCATGATTAAATGATTAAAATCAAGCATAAAATACAATACAGTGTTGACGCAGAACATATAATACAGGTATACCCTGGTCTAACAATGTAAATTTGTTACAATTATGTATTACCACAATATTACTACAATATTATGTAAAGTCATACAATTATACCACAATTCTGTATTACCAGAATCATCTTACAAGTTAGGTGAAATATTGGACATTACTAAAGTGATAACTCAATATGTAATGTAATAACCTAGCAGTATTACCACTGCACAATTATATGCGTATGTCTGTTATACATACACATCTTACAAAATGTCATACAACAACCATTGCATTTATTCAAATATGTATACAACTTGTTTAAAATGTAATATTACTGAATCATTGCAATTTACTATGAATATTATATGTATGCAATATTATAATCAATATTATGTACTAATAGATTAGCATATGTTAACCCGCGCCGTCCCGAGGACGTACTTCCACGTCCTCACGTTTTGTCACAGCTAATCCCGAGGACGTACTTCAACGTCCTGCAATTGCAAGGTTCATAATTTCCACAATTTTCAATTTTCGCGAGTCATTTTTGGTACGTATACACAGGACACCTTCCTCAACAAGATGCCAGGCAGAGACAATGCCTTACCCAGCATGACCTCCCCCCCCCCCCTGCATGCCCTTTTCTCAGCAATTCACCTGTTATCAGTGACCTGGCCAGTATAGCCATGTCATGCCACGGTACGAAATTCAGGGCCAGAGTGATTCCCCAATCAATGACAATGTGGAGGACAAACTTTACATAGCATTAGAGGAAGAAACAGTTAGAAATGATGATCAGGTAATGTGGCAAAAAAAGGTCAGGTATTAGTGAGTGAAACAATGCTTATAATGCCTATATTACTGCTTGAAAACCAATATACTCTTGTACTACATATAAATTCGTAACAGTAAATAAATAAATACCATTTATGAGTGGTGTGAAATAGTTATCCTCCCATAGAACTCGGTTTCTTTGGTGCCAGCCTGATAGAAAACCCAGTAAGTTAAGGAGGCTCTCCTACCTGTAATGAGTATTTTAAACCTCAGGTGAGCGATTTCTCTATGAATTTTCGATGTTTCTCACCAAAAGCGAAAGTTTTAGCAGAAAAAAAAAGGGTCGAAAAATGGTCGGGATTGGGGGGTACCAGTGGTCAAAAAGTGGTCGGGACGGGGTGGGTTAATGATGATTGCTGTCGGAGGACCTTCAGCGGCGTGGCCGAGCAATGAGTCCACATTATAATTACAAATCATAATAGATAGATAGACAGCTCCATGCAAGCCTGGGAAAGGGAAATGATCTTGCAAGTTAACTGAGGAAATGTTGATGACACATAGGAAGTAGCAAAGTCAGAGGATGATGTAGGTAGTGTGTCAGCGAGATAGCAGGGGAACAAAGCCTAGTGACATACACACATACTCACACACAGGTTTCTGGAACTTTCCAATCACAGTGTAACACACGTGACATGACCCCTGTTTCACCAGAATTTAGGAAGCGGAGAGGCAGAAGGAGACAGGCCATAGAACCGGCAGGTAGTAGGGAGAAAGGCTTAGCAACATGGGAGAGAGAGAGAGAGAGAGAGAGAGAGAGAGAGAGCGAGAGCGAGACAGGGAGGTAGCTTGCGGGACTCTACTTATACTTCACTCGTGTGTGAGAGGCTTTGTTAATATTTCCAAGATAAATAAAAATAGTCCCATACTATTCTTTACCTCTCCTGTCATTGCATGACAAAAGGGATCCAAGATTATCTACTTACAAAGCTACTCACGTATAACAACCGCTCGTCCACAAGTTCAATATATACTCGTATATAACTAAACTACAAAACTTCTCTACAAGTTTATACAAAGTCTTTTCTGACAAATTGGTTAAGTAAAACCCTATCGCTTGGCAGAGTATCGTATCTCAGGGCAGATTTAACAAGTAAAGTATAGGGATGCATTTTTAAACCTTGGGTTTTCCCCCCCAACCAAGTCCTAAACCCACCCAAATGAGTCCAAAAACAAGTTTTTAGCTAACCTAAACCTCCCAATAGCTTTAAAACAAGCTAAACTATGCCTAAAAGCATTTTATAACACCTAAATTCAAAAATAAAATCTGAACTCATCAAAAAGTGGTCTGGAAAAAATCAAACTAAGTAAACTGTACCCCAAAATGACAATGTTCACCCCACCTATGACTAAAACACATTAATCTGAGCCTAAAAACAGTTTATAAATCAACCTAAACAAAATTTAAGTTTATGATTTCAAAATTCATAAAAAAATATGTATATATACTTACAGTACTGTTAAACCGAGGTTAGGCCATCGTCAGGTGGGATATGGTGGTATTTCTACCCCCATCGCTAAGCCATGGTATCGTATCTAAGGGTATAACTGTACAGTAATACAGAAAATAATATAATCATTATCATACTCGCCTAGTGTTGGCACCACCACAAAAGCTACAAACTCAGCCATGCACTAGGGCATGGAGAACATACTGAGGGGCCACAAGGGAAGTCACAGCACTACAGTGCAACCTTGTTATACAATGCCTTGTTATGTGATAAATCGCTGCAATGATAATCAAAAAGCTATACCGTCCAGTAGATTCATCCATTCATCATCTAGTGTTGCCCCATAAGGAGTGTTGAAGCCCGGGGCGAGGCAAGTTGATCCTGACATTTAAGATGAGAGTGACCAGCCTCACTCATCCCTGAGTGGCATTATACGAGCAATAAACCCCAACTACCCTTTGGATACATACCAGCACTGGCTCAATCCGATTGGAGCACCTTAATTACCCACTAAACCACCAGGTGCCATAATTTGGTTACATGGTTACCACCCAGCATAGTAAATGGGTTCTTGGTGTACCAGAAACCATTTAGCATGTCACTCAGTGTAGAGTCACCCGTAAACAGAAGGAAGAGGAAAGAAGGAAGGAAAGAAAGACAGAAGAGGAAGGATGGAAAGGAAGGACGGAAGAAAGGAAAGGGCAGGGACCCAAGAGCAGTACTACACTGGGTAAGTGGATAATGAGCACCCCCACCAACCACTTGTCTTGGTGAACATTAAAAAATCAATTGTGATTTCACTACAACAATATTTTCCGTGGCCACCTCCAAGAATCTCATGCGGATGTGGTGATCTACGCAAGCCAAAATGGCCACCCAGTGTTTACATTGGCTGTGACCGTTGCTTTTCATTCAATTTTGTGCATGTAAGGCCACTGAAACATCATTGTTACTGCCAAATAACAGTGCAAGCGCATAACAAATAGTGCAGTGTGCAATAATATGTAAAGTGATATTATTTTGTGCACACACAAAGTCACTTCCCCACCCACATGACACCACAACAGAAATACAATGAATTAAAATACACACTGGTAACAAATCACACATAACAATCGCCAACACATACATTCCCCCCCAACTGTCCCCCACAGTACCACACAATTACTCTCCACAAATACACCACATCACTAACATAGCCTACCCAACATCATGCTAGGTGGTCATTTCAAAGCCAAGGCGTTGGCCTGGCACGCCAACAACCCTGACACAGACAGAGGGCTGGTACTACAATACCAGACAGATCATCTTTTCATACTGAATAATCTCCATCAACATACCCATATCCCACATCAAGCCTTCTTCCTCCCATCATCCCCAGACATCACCTTTTGCTCCCCAAACCTTGCCCCCACAACATCCTGGAGAGTGGTCAAAACCCTTGGATCTGATCACCTCCCGATCATCATCACTACCAAACCCAGCATCACACCAGCTGGCCACTGACACACTTACTCTAATTATATGATAGCCAACTGGGAGGCCTTCACAACTGAAACTAAACAACATTCTGAAACATTAAACAGTACATCCATTACAAACATCAACACCGCTGTACACACTTTCAATACAATTATACAAAATGCAGACAAAGAAAAAAAAAAAATCTATAGAGGCAACAGAAAGAGACACAATCCCAACTTCACACCAGAAATTCAAGGCCTCATCAGTCAACGGGACACACTACGACACTCCCCAACACCCCATACACAAGACACTGCACAACAAATACAAGAACTCAACACCAATAATAAACAATATGTCTGGTTAGTACTTGGATGGGTGACCACCTGGGAACACCAGATGCTGTTGGCATCCCTACGTGTCAAGTGGGGTTGGTGGAGGATTAGTGCCCCTCCCTGTAAAACAATTAACTCTGAGCCGTTGGCCACCCCGTTTGGGATACATGGCGTCTGGCAATGAATGAATGAAAATATCAGAACAGCAAACACTAAATTGGAATAATTATCTCCAAACACTTGACCACAAAACAAACACCAGCTAACTCTACAAAACACTAAACAGCATCACACTCTCCAACAGCAACACTACATAATCACATGCTGCCATCACAACAACAGACACCATACCTTCAAACAAACAAAAAGCAAACACTCTCATCAACCACTTTTCAGGTGTCAGCCATCTAAACACCCATCGCAACGACCAACGTATCATCCGATGTAAGAGACAGTTCCCCCCAGACCCAGACATCACACCTTTCACTTACAACCAGATAACCACATCATTAGCAACCTTAAGCACTCATCTGCCTGTGGACCAGACAACATTAGCAACATTCACCTTAAACACCTTGGACCACAAGGCATACAAGCACTCACCAACACATCAAACTACGGCTACTCACACAACATAATACCCAGCATCTGGAAGCATGGCATTATCATCACTATCCCCAAATCCAACAAAGACCCCATGTTACCTTCCTCACACCGCCCCATCACACTCCTCTGCACACCCTCCAAAATCACTGAACGACTGGTACTACTAGTTACAACTTACACCCCCCTAGCCCCATCACACCATGGTTTTAGGCCACTACACTCCACAAACACACTTCTTACAGACCTTACACAGAGAGTTTTTGATGGCATGAATTCAGCTAGGCCACCACACAGAACACTCCTAGTCACACTAGACATTAGCAAAGCTTTTGATGCCATCCCCCGCAACAACCTCACGAACAAAATATTCAACACAAACATGCACAATAACACAAAAAGATGGCTGGCAAACCACTTAGCAAGCAGATGTGCACAGGTAACATTTGCCAGTCAGTCTACGAATATCAGAAACTTCACAAATGGCGTCCCCCAAGGATCTGTTTTGTCCCCTACACTCTTTAACCTATACATGCATGACATACCCACACCCCACACACCACAGATGCACATAGCTCCTTATGCAGATGACATAACACTTACATGTACACACCAAAATGCAAACACAGCTGCACACATCTGTCACGAATTTGAGCGAGTGTACTTACACAAATTCGTGACATTGTACTTTGGTAAGAAAACCACGAACTCAAGTGGAATTCCCGTTGGACATCACTCAGTTCAACCGTCCTCGTATTCACTTCGATCAGGATGGTTTTCAGAACATTTGTCAATGTTTCACAAGTGACCATTCTTATGCACGACATTAGTGCTTTCACTGAGTGATTTATTATGTTTCTATATCGTCTGCCCTCTTTCCGTTGACCGTTGAAGTTAGGCCACACCTACTTCTGCCAAACACGGCCATCTCTTGCCCCCTTTCGCAGTTTGAACTCAGTCAGCTTTGAGTCACCTCGAGGATAGGATCGTTTGTGCCCAGCGTAGAGCAGCGCCTCCATTGTACAGCGAATTCCTGAATCTCCACCTAGACGGTGAATTGGCGAAGCGGGCTTAGTGAATAGCAGCATTTGGTATTCATCACGCAGGTGCCCAGATTTTCGTTCGGCTCCTCTCCACTGACCAGTATTTCTGTTCGTTTTTCTAGGCTTAAGTTTGATTAGCTTTTGAATGAGTGAGTGAGTGTATTCTCTTTATTATTTGAATTCATGAGTACCCCAGTGACCATGAATTTCCCTTTTGAATTCATTTTTGAGATTCATATAACATAAATTCATTTTATTGTAATCAATAAATTTACAGTTCTTTGAGCTTAATGTAATTAGATTGTTTTATTTCTCCACATTAAGCTTATTTTAGTTGCTGCTCCTAGTTGCACAAACTCCTTATATTATTCATAACTGGTACTTAGGTCGGTTCTTTTGTATCAATCTTAAATCCGTTGTGCCAGCCAGGAGTTAAGCACCCGCAAGAACCTGTCTATTATTATTAGCATTAGTTATTGATTGTCAGGGGTGAAGTCACTTTCTCGAGAGGCTAACAGTACTACAAACAGCACTCATGAGTAATTAGTCTCTGCTGTGTACTGTTGAGAAAGTTTATAAATTCTCATCCTTAGAGAATCAGTGAAGTAAGCCGGCATAAAGTAAAACTTACTACTTGATTTTCACAAGTCAATTTCTTGTCTCTATTTTCAAGTAACATCTAGCATATTTAATACATTAATTCACATTCCCCCGTGTCATCTGGCGACCTCATCCCAGGATATTAACTCCTAGCTCTAAAGTTATTAACAAAATAATACTCATTCACTCACACCTAGGTATTTATCATTAAAGTCTATAGGCACTATCTTACTGGTGGTTATTGATTCTATCTATCTATCTATCTATTGCCAGACGCCTCAATCCTGTTCGAGGTGGCCACAAACAAATCGCCTCCATGTTGCCTTGTCCCCCACCATTTCACTACCCTGCTCCCAACTCACACCCCCCTCTCTCATATACCTCTCCACCCCATCCCTCCATCTCATCCTCGGCCTTCTCCTCCCTCTCCCCCCCTCCACCTCACTCACATACACTCTCTTCGTCAGTCTTTCACCCTCCATCCTCTCCACGTGGCCAAACCACCTCAGTGTATTCCTTCTAACACTTCCTATCACATCCACATCAACACCACAACGCTCCATTATATCCTCATTTGTCCGCCTATCTCTCCATCTGACTCCACAGGCTCCTCTTAAAAAACTCATTTCCACTGCTCTCACTCTTGACCTGTGTCCTTCCAACAACGTCCAAGCTTCACTTCCATACGTTAGAGTTGGTATCACAATACTGTCATGTAGTAACTTTTTCACTTCCATGCTCACTTCCCTGTTTCTTATCACTGCTTTCAAGGAACCAACAACCTTTCTTCCCTGCTGTACCCTTTCAAGCACTTCACCCTCCAAACCTCCATCTTTACTCATCACACTACCCAAGTACTTAAACGTACTCACATTTTCCAATTCCTCACCATCCAACCTCGCTGTACATTCACTGACTTCACTTCTCGCAAAAAATAACTTTACTCTTCCCTACATTCACCTTTAGATTCCATTTCTTACACACTCTCCCAAACTCATCCACCAAGCCTTGCAGCTCCCCTTCATCTTCACTTAACAACACAGTATCATCTGCAAACAACAGTACAGGGAGTTTCCAAACACTACCCTCGCTCACCAGGGTCACTCCAACATCCACTACCCTACCTTGTACCTCTTTTATTACCCCATCCATGTACAGATTGAACAACCATGGAGACATGACACATCCCTGTTTCAGCCCAACCTTCAAAGAGAAAAATTCACTCAGTTCACCATCCACACACACTGCAGCATTAGCACCATCATACATACTCTTCACAGCATTCAACAACTTCCCATCTACTCCAAATATTCTTAACACTTTCCACAATCCTTGTCTATCCATCCTGTCATATGCTTTCTCCAAATCCATGAAAGCCGCATACAACTTCTTTCCCTTCTCTAGAAACTTTTCCACTAAAGTTCTAAGAATGAATATCTGATCTACACAACCTCTTCCCTTCCTAAAGCCTCCCTGTTCTTCTCCAACTAATTCCTTTGTTCTTTCTCTAACACTGTCAATAAGTATCCTACCATACACTTTTCCTATTATACTAAGAAGACAAATGCCCCTATGATTACCACACACTTCTTTTTCCCTTTTTCCTTTGTACAAGGGAATAATTATACCTGACTTCCAATCCTCTGGGACTCTACCTTCCTCCCAGGCCAATCTGCACATCTTCCACATCCATTCTACTACTATCTCTCCCCCATGTTTCAGCATTTCATCACACACTCCATCAATTCCTGGGGCTTTCCCCAATTTAAATTTCTTCATTGCTTCCACAACTTCTATCCTACTGATTTCTTCCAGTCTTCTCACCTCCCTTCTTCTCCCAGCCACTTATACTCACATTACTTCCATCCTCTATGTTCAACAGTTCATTAAAGGGTTCTCTTCACCTGCTCACTTTTTCTTCCTTCTCCACTAGTAATCTACCATTTTTATCTTTCACTTCCCTGCTAACTTCACTTCTACCCTGTCTTACTCTCTTCACCTCTTTCCAGAACATTTTCTTACAGTCCCTCCACTTTACACTCAAATTCCTTCCAAATTATTGATTCTATCTATCTATCCATTGCCAGATGCCTCAATCCCGTTTGGGGTGGCCACAAACAAATCGCTTCCAAGTCGCCCTGTCCCCCGCCATTTCACTGCCCTGCTCCCAACTCACACCCCCCTCTCTCATATACCTCTCCACCCCATCCCTCCATCTCATCCTCGGCCTCCCCGTCCCTCTTCCCCCCTCCACCTCACTCACATACACTCCTTTCGTCAGTCTTTCACCCTCCATCCTCTCCACATGGCCAAACCACCTCAGTGTGTTCCTCATAACGCTTCCTATCACATCCACATCCACACCACAACGTTCCTTTATATCCTCATTCGTCAGCCTGTCTCTCCATGTGACTCCACAGGCTCCTCTTAAATAACTCATTTCCACTGCTCTCACTCTTGACTTGTGTCCTTCCAACAATGTCCAAGCTTCACTTCCGTACGTTAGAGTTGGTATCATGGTGTCGTACTAACTTTTTCACTTCCATGCTCACTTCCCTGTTTCTTATCACTGCTTTCAAAGAACCAGCAACCTTTCTTCCCTGCTGTACCCTTTCAAGCACTTCACCCTCCAAACCTCCATCCTTACTCATCACACTACCCAAATACTTAAACGTACTCACATTTTCCAATTCCTCACCATCTAACCTCGCTGTACATTCACTAACTTCACCTCTCTCAAAGACCATCACTTTACTCTTCCCTACATTCACCTTTAGGTTCCGTTTCTTACACACTCTCTCAAACTCATCCACCAAGCCTTGCAACTCCCCTTCGTCTTCACTCAACAACTAAGTATCATCTGCAAACAACAGTACAGGGAGTTTCCAAACACTATCCTCTCTCACCATGGCCACTCCAACATCCACTACCCTACCTTGTACCTCTTTTATTACCCCATCCATGTACAGATTGAACAACCATGGAGACATGACACATCCCTGTTTCAAACCAAGTTTCAAAGAGAAAAATTCACTTAGTTCACCATCCACACGCACTGCAGCCTTCACACCATCGCACATACTCTTCACAGCATTCAACAACTTCCCATCTACTCCATATATTCTTAACACTTTCCACAATCCTTGTCTATCCACCCTGTCATATGCTTTCTCCAAATCCATGAAAGCCGCATACAACTTCTTTCCCTTCTCTAGAAACTTTTCCACTAAAGTTCTAAGAATGAATATCTGATCTACACAACCTCTTCCCTTCCTAAAGCCTCCCTGTTCTTCTCCAACTAATTTCTCTGTTCTTTCTCTAACGCTGTCTATAAGTATCCTATCGTACACTTTTCCTATTATACTAAGAAGACAAATGCCCCTACGATTACCACACATTTCTTTTTCCCCTTTTCCTTTGTACAAGGGAATAATTATACCTGACTTCCAATCCTCAGGGACTCTACCTTTCTCCCAGGCCAATCTGCACATCTTCCACATCCATTCTACTACAATCTCTCCCCCATGCTTCAGCATTTCACCACACACTCCATCAATTCCTGGGGCTTACCCCGATTTAACTTTCTTTATTGCTTCCACAACTTCTATCCTACTGATTTCTTCCTGTCTTCTCACCTCCCTCCTCCTCCCAGCCATTCCCCAGCCACTTATACTCGCATTACTTCCATCCTCTACGTTCAACAATTCCTTAAAGTGTTCTCTCCATCTGCTCACTTTTTCTCCCTTCTCCACTAGTAATCTACCATTTTTATCTTTCACTCCCCTGCTAACTTCACTTCCACCCTGTCTTACTCTTTTCACTTCTCTCCAGAACATTTTCTTACAGTCCCTCCACTTTACACTCAAATTCTATTAATTTTACGTAATAGTTTTCCTAGTCAGTTGCATTTTTTTTTTCTTATTTTCTTTACCAGTTTAGATAAAACTGGTCACCACCAACTGTGCCTATATTCTTTACTTTTGATTATTAGCATTTCTCTGCAGAGCAGCAGTCAGTACTCAGTCTTTAGTCCACTCAGCCTTAGTTGAGTTAGCATCAGGACCACTAATATATATGTACAGGAAGCCAAAGATATGGGGCTTATCGATCCCCAACAAATTAAAGAATATGTTCTCACACAGTTTAGTTACGAGCAGCAGCGTGAGAATGATGCCCGTGAGGAGCGTAGAATTCAACGCGAACACAAGCGAGAACAATGCGAATACAAGCGAGAACAATGAGAGAGAGAACAAGAACATGAATGTGCTGAGCTCGAGACACGTGAGAAACATGAACTTGAGATGCTGAAGCTCAAACAAGACTCCTTGGCTCCAGACACATCTGGTGCAGCAAACCCAAGCTCCATGAGCACTCTCCCTGCACATGTTCTGACAACCCAGCGCCTCAAGCTTCCTTCGTACAAGGAAGGCGAGCGAATCGAGCCATTCATAGCTCGTTTTGAAGACATGGCGCAGCTGTACCAGCTGGATGAGGCAGCTAGGCGGCTCAAGTTTCTTAGCTTGTTTGAGGGCCCTGCCCTCGATATTCTCCACAGAATTCGTGGAGACAATCTCACGTATGAGATGATGAAGGCCACACTCATCGAAGTGTACGGTCTCACAGTTGACAACGCCTTGAGTCGGTTTATGAGGAAGTGTCTGCAAGAAAAAGAGACTGCTGTTCAGTTTCTTGATCGACTTACTGTTTACTTAGATGAGTGGATGGAAAAAAATGAAACCTCTCCCACGTGAGAGGGGATAATTGACCTTATGCTGCACACGCAGCTAGAAAAGTCGTGGCCTACTGAGCTTAAGGTTCAGCTTGAGATCTGCCAGGTAAGAAATGCCAGCCAAATGGTGGAGAAGGCTGATGCATTCTTCACTGTGTACGGGTATCAAACTCGTAAGCAACATACCTGGAACAGGAAAGCTGACAAATCTGGGAAACCGTCTCAGACTGAACCCCAGCATCAAGGCCGTTCATAGAATAATGGCCAAGGTCCAAACAAATCGCAGAATGACCAGGGGCAAAATACCCAGAAACCTGAGTGGAAGCGGTATGACAAGCAAAACCCTACCCAGCAGCAGTATCAGCCACGCAATCAAAGGTTGGGACAACCCTTTTCAGCACCAGCCCCAGTGTATCAGAGGCAGGAGGCGAGCGCAGCCTTCATTCCTCAACAGCAGTACGGTGGTGTCGTCCCTAGCAGCACAGGTACTTCCCCACAGTTCATTAGTGCCCCAGCGACAGTGAACCCTCCTCCACAGGTGGTCAACGCTCCATCTCTCCAGACGGTGAGTACGACCTCTCAAGTATCTAATTCTCAGGGTGCCATGTTTGCCGCATCATTCATTCAGCAGCCTCATCAGTGGCTGGCTGCTTCCTCCACAGGCCCTCCCACAAGCAACACTGCCTTTCCTGTTCAGCCAGGGTTCATGGGAGGTGTTTCCGTAAATGTTCTGAGAGATAATGGTTCCTCAGGTTGCTCCATCAAGCACAGTTTAGTTCAGCCCGATGAGTACACAGGTAAGCAGATCCAAGTTAGACTTATTGATGGATCAGTGAGATTGTTCCCTGAGGCACATATCCAGGTGGCATCTCCATTTTACACTGGTACGACAGTTGTCATGCCAGAACCTTTGTTTGACTTTATAATAGGCAACATACCCGGTGCCAAGTACAGTTGCACCATAGATGATGCTACTCAGACTTCGGCTGCAGTAACACGAGTCATGGCCAAGGCTCCGAATTGTGTCACCCTGGTGACCACTGCATCGCCACGAGATCTGATTTGTTGCCAAGATGTTGTTCAAGAACAACATTCCGACCCGACACTTGCTGCTGTGCGGAACAAACAAAAGGGTAGAGTGACTAGGTATTCACGGGGAGGTCAAGCCAGGTTCCTCTGTAAACAAGGACGGCTGTACCATGAGTCACAAACACCCCAGGACGAGGTTCGACACCAGTTTGTCATTCCTACAAAGTTTCGCCAAGCAGTGTTAGAATGGGGTCATTGTTCAGCCTCAGGAGGTCACATGGGCAAAAGGAAAACCTAGGGCCGTATCCGTGCTGACTTTTTCTGGCCAGGAATGGGACAAGAAATAGATAGCTTTGTGCATTCCTGCAATGTATGTCAATGTACCACCAATCAGGGACATGACCTTCCTGTGCCGTTTGAATCCACACCGATAATCTCTGAGTCAGCTGAGAGACAGGGCAGTGGTAATATAGGTGCACACCTGATGTCTCACCTGCTAACTGATGACTAACAAGGGCAACTGTTGTACACTGGGCTCCATAAGACGGGCGTCCTCGGAGATTTATGCAATCTAAGGACTAGCTTGGTTCCTAGTTATTAGTGTACCAGTAAGACCTGAAGTCTCGCCCATTGGTCCCACAGGACACATTACGTCCAGGACCAGTATATACCTGTATACCGTAGATTAAGGGGGAAGTTCAAGAACCCCGCAGAGGCAATCCAAGGCTGTGTTTGAATTACCTTGTGGTGTCTCGAGCTGTGGGCCTTTTTGAGGATTCCTGGAGAATGCACATCATCCACATGAGTGTTCACACCCATGTTGGGTGTTAAAATGTGACATGCCCGAGACTGCGAAGGGATTCTCAGCGTGCCATTATTAATCATAAGTGTAGTGCAGGTTTAACCAGTAAACTGCCCGTTCTCAGAGATTTGAGCAATCCATGGACTAGCATATTTCCTGGTTAATAATGTAGGTTTAACCCTCCCCGTCCCGACCACTTTTTGACCAGTGGTACCCCCCAATCCCGACCATTTTTCGACCCTTTTTTTTTTTTGCTTAAACTTTCGCTTTTGGTCAGAAACAATGGTCAGTGGCAAAGAAATTGGTCCCCAGGGTCCTTAATTACCCTAACCAGGTATGCCTTGGTCCCACCTGGCCCCGTGTTCTCCGTAGGCGGTCTGAGCCTCTAACGTTTTCTATGGTATTATAAGTCTGGGAAACCAATGAAAGTAAGTAGATATGTATTTATTACAAACATAAAAACATGAGATAAAAGAATATATTGGATTTTATACAAAAATAGAGCAGAAATAAGCATTGTACCATCGTGCGAAATGAGCAAAATTGGGCAGACTGGTCACGATGAATCGCTAACATTCTAAAATCATGATACATATCATTTTTTTTACTTACATAATACTTATACAATAACATTATACCATTTTACATTTTACTGAACTGTTTTTACGTATTCACAGGCCTTTTGATAACATTTAGCGTAATGTTAGCGCTTATTTACGTAGTGTGTGAACTCGCTGTGACTGTTGTTTCAACTCGTATTGTGTTTTTTATACTTCCATAAAACTTTTCTATTATTATTATACACTTTTCAACTTTACAGAACTGTTTTGAGATTATTTCACGCCTTACGTAAATATATAGCGTAATAATAGCGCATAATAACACACACGGTGAAGTTGCTATGACAACTATTTCAACTTACAACCTATTTTTGTACTTATATAATAATTCTCCACTAACATTGCACATGTTTACACTTGATATAATTGATATCACATAATTTCAGAACTTACGATGGAACTGAGCGTCATATTTGCGCGTACTTACACAGGGAGTGTTATCGCGATATCATTTGTTTCATCTTACACTAGTATTCAACTTATAAAATACCTTACTACTAACATTACAACAAATTCCACTTTATATAATTCCTATCACATACTTACTGACCAGAATGTGGGTGTACTCGTGACATCAATTATTACAACTTACACTATTGTTCAACTTATACGTTTTATTCATGCTAACATTACACCTGTTTCCACTTTATTTCCTTGCTATCACATATTTACTGACCAGATTTACACAGTGGGTGTAGTTTTGATATCAATTCTTTCAACTTACACTAATTCTCAACTTATACATTACTTTTCTGAAAAAATAACACCCGTTTCAACTTTATATTTGACTTAGCACCTACTGACTGGCCTTACCATTATAATGAGCGTCATTTCGCCTTCCCACACAGTTTCAGTAGTGTAGGAAATTATGATACTCCTTGAAACAAGGCTGAAGGCACAACGCAACATTGCACTCGACACACTTGTACCTTGTGTCTTTTCTCTGAGTGGATGGTCTGACTGTCCAGTGCTTACATACATGGCAGCAACGCTGGGGTTTACGACGGTTTGGGTCGGAAGGGATTGCGCTGGGATAGTGGCGTCCTGCAAGACGTACGGGAGTCTGAGCAGCCATGGGGGTGCGGGTGCGGTGTGTGGGTCTGTCCTGGGCATGCTTGGCAATTATTTCACGTGCCAGCTCCCTCACAAACCCCTCAAAGGTCTCGGATACTCCGGTGGTCATTGCGTGCAGGTAGTGGGCGTTCAGGACCGTGATGTCGAGCAAGTGGAAAAAGAGTTTCTTGTACCACTTCATCGTGGTCCTGGCACAGTCAACACTTGAAATCATCGAGTCTGACTGATCAACTTGCCTCATGTTCAGATTATAGGCCAGTACAGACTCGGGTTTCCATACGTTGCGCCTCCTCTCGCTACGGTGATCCACGGAGTCTGTGCGGTGCATCAGGGGGCTGTGAACAGTTGATAGGAGGCAAACTTCCCTGTTGTGGTTCCACAGGGTGGCAAGGATGTTATTGGCCTGGAAGAAAACCACCTCGTTCTTGTCAAGTTTCCTCCCTATCTTGACCATATGGCGACGGTTTCTCTTGACTGTACCACAGACTCCGGTGTCATGTTGGTGGAGGAACCTAGCGAGAAGAGGGCTAGTGTACCAGTTGTCCAGGTACAACACATGACCACGATGAAGGTACTCTTCTATCACTGTCTTCACCACGGCCCCAGAGAGTCCTATACTCCGATCTTCTGTTATATCTGTCTGTGCGCCCGTGTACAAGACTATGTCTTGCACATAACCAGTCTTACAGTCACACATAACAAAGATCTTGAACCCAAAACGGTGTCTCTTGCTGGGTATGTACTGCCTAAAGGAAATATTGCCTCTCCACAACACAAGACTCTCGTCTATGATGAGGTCTCTGTAGGGATAAAATGAGGAGCGGAACATTTCCCGTAAATGATCAAATACCAGCCTAATTCTCCTCATTTTATCGGTGTTATTTGCATTGGCTGGATCTTCTGCATCAAAAAAGTGGAGGCGGCCGAGAATATACTGAAATCGGTTACGACTCATCACCTTTCCAAAGAAAGGTGTGAGGATGATTGGGTCAGTTGTCCAGTAGGCAGGAATTTGGTTTTTCCTTACCACACCCATCAAGAGAACCAGGGCCAAAAATAGGAACATCTCTGAAATTGTCACGGGATAGTCATACTGTTGGGAATGCCTGCTCGTGGTTCCCAAACGTTCACTTTCACGGCGCTGTGATTGTGAAAAGATATTAGTTTGTTCAACTATGCGCCCCACAAACGCCTCACCAAAGAACAAGTGGAAAAAATCCACCCTAGACGAACCTGCATTCACACCTGGAGCCGTGCAACCAGACCGCCACTCCTCAGTGAAAGGGTGAATGATGGGAGTAAAATTACTCCCATCTTCCCAGTTCCACGTGACACCACCGTCTCCAGCCACGTCCCCATCGTCAGGGTGGGGAGGTGAGGGTGGTGGGGGAGGTTGGGGAGGTGGAGAGCGGCGCCTCTCATCACTCGCACTTCTCTTCCCTCTCCCTTTTCCTTTACCCTTTCCCTTCCCTTTCTTTCCTTTCCCCACATCCTGGGGCTGTGGGGAGGAAGTTTGGGAATATTCTGGGGCGAAAGAAGTGCTGGGGAGTGACTCCACCTCCTCTCCCCTAGGCCTACGTGCACCACGTGCTCGTGCTGCCTCCCTCACACCACTTGCCCCTTCACCCGCACTACCCCCACACCACTCTCACTTTCACCCCGCGCTGCCGCCACAACACTTTCCCTTTCCCCCAGCAATCCCACCACACCACTTGCCACTTCCCCAGACAAAGTACTTTCACCATACCTTATATGTCGTCTCGCCCCACCTTCTGATCCTCGTGGTGATATTTTTTCTTTTCCCAACCACGCGGCAATATCACGTCCTAAGCCGCTGTCATCCTCATCGTCCTCATCCTCGTCCTCATCAGATTTGGGATGGAGAGATAGCCGTGCACGTGGTTGGGGAGCAGGCTGGCCTTCCCTTGCCTTACGGTATGTCACATACCGCGTTTTTCGGGACGAAGGGACCTCCTCATCACTGCTACTTATTTCTTCCTCTGGCTGGACGTAATCGCGATCTACCACATCATCGTCGAGTGGAGAATCACTATCTCCAGTGAAGGCTTCCAGGGCGGATGCAATTTCCTCGTCTGAGAGACCTTTCCGCGCCATGTCTGACCTGGGTCACTGCTAGCAGGTGAGTGACCGAGACAAGGGCAAGCGCGGGTCACGCGGGGTCTAGGATGCTGCCCGCCTGGCGGCAGGTAGGGGAGGCTTGGGTACGTGGGCGAATCGAAAATCTCGTGCGAATTTTGAAAATTGTGGAAATTATGAACCTTGCAATTGCAGGACGTTGAAGTACGTCGACGGGATTAGCTGTGACATAACGTGAGGACGTGGAAGTACGTCGACGGGACGCCGCGGGTTAACCAGTAAACTGCCCATTCTCAGAGATTTGAGCAATCCAAGGACTAGCACGTTTCCTGGTTAATGATGTTGGTTTAACCAGTAAACTACAGGGGTCCTCAGAGATTTGGGCAATCCAAGGACTACATTTCCTGGTTAATAATGTATTCATTAACAAAATAATAGTGTACTTTTTGTAACATAAGTACTGACTACTAGGCAGAGAGGGAAATTGTAATTTAATAAAAATTGTCACTCAGACACTTTTGATGCTACACCTTAATTGCTTTTGCAGGTGCAGCTGGCGGGTGTACCAATTTTGTCGTGCAGATCAGCTGATTGTCTCAGCCGTATGCTGCTGCCTCTTCTCTTCTGCCTCGTCATCTCCATTTACTAATAATTTGTATTAGATCATTTCACACATAGATACAGTTACACTACAACTGTCATAACTACACCGTGTATTACATACACCACTCTACATAACAATTAGTTGTTAATGTAAATGTAGCGAACTTTTCACTCAGTCTGACCTGAGTACAGGATTTTTCACCGTCGTCACGGAGTTTTTTCCTCAAGCTTGCTTTTATTAACATAAATACGAGGTTTTTACGCTCATGGGCAACTGTGATTTTCTCCTGTAGCAGGATAGTACACACACCAGTGTGAATCTTGTGTGACTGAGTTAGGATTTATATGTATGTATATCGTAAAATTTTTCTGAAGAAAAATTAGATTTTGATGGGACATAATGTCACGAATTCGCACGCGTATTTATACAAATTCGTGACATTGTACTTTGGTAAGAAAACCACGAACTCTAGTGGAATTCCCGCTGGGCATCACTCAGTTCAACCATACTCGTAATCACTTCGATCGGGATGGTTTTCAGAACATTGGTCACTGTTTCACAAGTGACCATTCTTATGCACGACATTAGTGCTTTCACTGAGTGATTTATTGTGTTTCTATATCGTTCGCCCTCTTTCCGTTGATCGTTGAAGTTAGGCCACACCTACTTCTGCCGAACATGGCCATCTCTTGCCCCCTTTCGCAGTTTGAACTCAGTCAGCTTTGAGTCACCTCGAGGATAGGATCATTTGTGCCCAATAAAGCAGCGCCTCCATTGTACAGCGAATTCCTGAATCTCCACCTAGACGGTGAATTGGCGAAGCAGGCTTAGCGAATAGCAGCATTTGGTATTCATCACGCAGGTGCCCAGATTTTCGTTCGGCTCCCCTCCACTGACCAGTATTTCTGTTCATTTTTCTAGGCTTAAGTTTGATTAGCTTTTGAATGAGTGAGTGAGTGTATTCTCTTTGTTATTTGAATTCATGAGTCCCCCAGTGACCGTGAATTCCCCTTTTGAATTCACCTTTGAGATTCATATAACGTAAATTTATTTTATTGTAATCAATAAATTTACAGTTCTTTAAGCTTAATGTAATTAGACCTGTGTTTTATTTCTCCACATTAAACTTACTTTAGTTGCCGCTCCTAGTTGCACAAACTCCTTACATTATTCATAACTGGTACTTAGATGAGGTGTCTGAGGAGTATGTGTGGAGTGACACGTATGGATCGGGTGCGAAATGATGAAGTGCGAAGGAGAACTGGAGTTGTTCGGGAGATGGCTGGTAGAGTTAAGCAGAGGGTGTTGAGATGGTTTGGGCATATGGAGAGAATGGATAATGAGCGATTGGTGAAAAAGATAACTAGATCTGATGTGAGAGGTGTAAGGCTGAGAGGAAGACCACGAATAGCATGGATGGACAGTGTGAAGAGAGCGTTGGATGTGAGAGGGATGTCTGTTGAGCAAGGAAGAGTGGCTGTGCGTGACAGAAATAAATGGAGAGAAATTGTGAATGAATAAGTGATGACATAGCCCTGAGGGGATATTCTCCCGCATTTGGTCTGATCAGCTAGTCAGGTCAGGTGCGGGTAAGGGGATGGGTCTGTTATGATGTGGCAGGGGTAAAGCAGTTCTGCTGTCGGGCCCTGCTGCGGATGTCACTGATTGCATTGCGCAGTTGACCCTTGTGCAGTGTGGTGCGGTAATGATCTGTCCGTTCTCCCCTTTGGGGCTAAGATGCGAATGAATGTGTTTGAATGGATGAGTAAATGGGGAGTATGTCGTCCTGTCTCGGCTACCTCCCTTTCCTTAGGGTAAGCAGCCTAGGTATATAGATAGATAGATAGATAGGTACTTAGGTCAGTTCTTTTGTATCAAACTTAAATCCGTTGTGCCAGCCAGGAGTTAACCCCTCCGTGGCCGCCGGCGTTGAATGACTTTTAGCCGATCAATGGCCAAAGGCGTCGTTTGAGCATGGCCTATAAAAAACAGCAAAAATTTTTGGGAAGTGAATGAACATTCTGAACGTCTTCACACTGACCTACACTACACTCCCATACACCTCATCAAGCAGTTCAAAGTCTGCTGCTGCGATGAGTGGATTTTTTATTTTTTCGCTCCTAGCCATGCCTAAACATGCACAACTACACCCAATATCTCAACCCAGGCAGAACATATCATCTTGGTCCTCCCTTGCAAATCACACACAACCACCTGCTTAGGATTATGAAGTAATACTGGCACATACAAACAATACATGATAATAAGTGAAAAATACATTTTTGTCTTGGTATCTTTACCTATTTGCTCAGGTTTGTTGTAATGGTTTGGATCATTTGATGCAGTGCAATTTGTAGAAAACTGTGAAAACCTTCGCGAAGTGAATGAAAATCTGGGACATGAGACTGACCTTGACCTCAACCTCTCACCTATCTATCAGTTCACCACCTGCTGTCATGACGAGTGGATGTACGATTTTTTCGCTCGTGGCCATGCCTAAAAACACATAGTTACACCCATCATCTCGACCCAGACAGAAAATACAATCTTTTCCTCTCTTGCAAAACGCATACAACCACCCTGTTTACGAGACAGCAATATATATTGCAAAAATAACAAGGTAAAATGATAAAGATGAACGTAAAATGACAGAGAATGATGAACATGTTATTACGGAAAAAATATGTTTTCCCCCGTCTGTAAACTAATTTATTTCTGCTTTGTATCTGTATTCGTAATAATTAGACTTCTGAAACTGCATTACGATTCTATTTTTAGCCATGCTCGTGGTGTGGGAGCTCGAAGTTGCGACTCAACCTCCACATTGCTAATCGGATCTGACCCTCCACTTTATTCTCCTGTGGAGTCTAACCTTGGAGGATGTGCAGTTTTCTCATTTAGGACCAAAAATTCAACTCTTTCGCTCCCTTTTCCAAGCATGGGCACAAGGATAATGTAAAAAATAACTCGAAACTACCATAAACATATTTTGTATCAAAAAGGTGCAAAAGAATTCAGAACAATTTTTTTTTCCCACCATTCCTAACAGATTATGTACTGAAATCATTTGATATCATCATATCTCATGCATGCACAACAGTTCAGCACCATTTGTATTGTTTTGGGAGGTAAAAAAAAAAAAATAGCACCACCCGCCCAGCTGCGTTGTGGTACGCCCCTGGGCAGCGGATATCGGTTGCCGATATTTCTGCAACATACGCGCTCCATTGCAAGCAATAAAATGCGTCTAGGAAGCTGGAATTTGCACTGTTAGGTGCATCTGAACTTTCTCTTCAATATGGCAAGAAAAAAAAATCAATTTTCAAAACTTCAAAAAATGGCCCCGGCATCGGCCTGGCGTGCAAGGAAAATTCCGGGCCTTCAGCCACGGACGGGTTAAGCATCAGCAAGAAACTGTCTATTATTATTAACATTAGTTATTGATTGCCAGAGGTGGAGTCACTTTCTCGAGAGGCTAACAGTACTACAAACAGCACTCGTGAGTAATTAGTCTCTGCTGTGTACTGTTGAGAAAGTTTATAAATTCTCGTTCTTAGAGAATTGGCAAAGTAAGCTGGCATAAAGTAAAACTTACTACTTGATTTTCACAAGTCAATCCCTTGTCTCTATTTTCAAGTAACATCCAGCATTTTTAATTCATAAATTAACATCCCCCCGTGACAACATCCTCCAACCTTACCTCAAAACACTACACGAATGGTTCACCACAAACAGGCTCAAAATTGCCCCTGCCAAATCTACAGTGACCCTTCTCACAAACTGGACAGCAGAACACAGTCACATTCCACACCTCACCATAAACAACACTCCCCTACTACACACACACACACACAGCCAAAATCCTTGGTGTAGCATACAATATATCAGTGTCATTTAAGCAACACATCACAAACATTAAAATTATAATAACACCAAGACTCAGTGCCATGAGGTCACTTGCCCATACAACATTTGGGCATACAATGAAACCACCACAGCAGTATACAAACAATATACAGTACTGTATATGTTCAGTGATGAAATATGCAAGCACTGCTTGGGCTCCTGACCTCACTAAAACACACTACAACACTCAACAGACTGTACAGAACAAGGCCCTATAAATAATCAGACTGCACAACTACTACACGCACAGACCACCTACATCAAGAAACCAAAGTCCTCAAAGTCAAGGATCACCTAGACATGAGAGGCACCCAAATTCTCGCTGCAGCCTCCACAAACCCACAACATCCACTGCACTACATGGCAACATATCCACACACACCAAAGAACATCAAAACAACACCCAGAACATGATATCATACACAAATACTGTCATCTCTCCCCCCTCGCCCGCCTCAGACCAGCTTCCAGAAGTAGTAATCACTCTAATATCCGGATGCCCAATAACCGAACATCCCCACTACCCGGACATAATGGTCCTGGAATCAAAAAAAAAAAATTCCCGTCCGTAATTTGAACTTACCGCGCGCGGCGCAGGAGAGCATTGTTGTGGCGCGTCATTCCTCCGACGTCCAATAGAGCACCGCTTTCCGCCTGTCTCTCGCCGCGAGTGCACGCTCGTCGTAATGGCTGCCCACTTGATCACTTTTGTGGTGGTGCCCTACCTGCTGCAGGGCCTCCTGCTGCTCTCGGGCCTCCTCTTAGTGTGTGTGATGATGGCCCCGCCACCTGAGAAAAGGAAGATAGTGGTGTTGACTCTGGAGAAGAAACGGGAGATATTGGAGAAAGTAGATGCGGGGTGGTCTTCTTCCCGCATTCTCCGCGAGTTTAACCTGCCCCGGTCTACTTTGTTCGATATCAAGAGGTCCCGAGACAAACTTATGCAGTACACGGTTGACTTCTCGTCGAGAAGCAAATGCAACGTGGAAAGGAAGGTTATGTTTACCCCCAAGTTTGCAGAAATCGACTGATCCACGTTGATTTGGTATCGACAACAACATGCTGTTGGTGTGATGGCACGTGGAACGGAGCTGAAGGCTGCTGCTGAGAAGTTCACCAGGCTTCACGACGCCCTAGACTTCAAGGCATCCGAGGGTTGGCTCTTCGCGTTCAAGTTGCGGCTTGGCCTTACCAACCGTAAAGCACATGGCAAAGCATTGGACGCTAACGAGGATGGAGTTGACGAGTTTCGGCACAAGGTGAAGGGCTTGATCGACAGGGAGGGCCTAACTCTCGGTCAAGTCTACAACTCTGACGAAACTGGCCTATTCTATCGCTCACTGCCAACGAACACTCTAGCCGAGGAGACGGAGAAGTGTGTACCTGGCTGCAAGCTTTCCAAGGAATGGATATCTGCTTTGTGTTGTGCCAGTGCTAACGGCATGCACCGGCTTAAGCCCGTTGTTGTTGGCCGCGCAAAGCAGCCTTGGTGCCTTCCTGGGGTGATGGATGTCCTTCCTGTCGTCTGGTACCATTCTTTGAAGGCATGGTTCACAGCTGTGATCTTCAAAGACTGGTTTCACCGTCACTTCGTCAAGGAGGTCATCCATTACCAGACGAAGACACTGGGAATCCCGCGCGACCAGGTAAAGGCCCTCCTTCTTCTCGACAATGCACCTACCCACCCATGCGACAAGGATTTGGTTGCTGAAAATGGCTGCATTAGGTGCATGTTTCTGCCACCTAATACGACTGCTCTCATCCAACCAATGGACCAAAGAGTGATCGTGGCAACAAAGCACCTATACCGTCGGAACTTCCTGGACAAGGTGATGGTTGTTCTCGAGGACGAGGACGAGCCCAGGGAGGGATGGGACACATGAGGCAAGCGGACTTTGGAAAACCTTCGCCGCTACAACATCAAGTCTGCACTGTACAACTGGGCTAGTGAATGGAAGGAAGTCCCTGTGAAGACTCTGGAAAATGGTTGGTCTCGTCTGCTTCTCGGAACGGATGTGGAGTACGATTTTCTAGGATTTGACGTGGATGACTTCCATGCATGGCTACGTACGCACGGCGACGATGTAGATGTGGATGATGTTCGTGAGTGGTTGGATGACGACGAGGGCGATCCTGGGTATCAGACGTTGTCTGATATCGAGATCACGTCTTCGGTTGCAGGTGTCAGTACCAAACTTGAAGATTCCGACGCTGAAGGCGACGATGATGCGGACTCCTCTCAGCAGGACACTACTCCAGCCATCCCCAAGCTGAGCGCACTCCGGGAACATCTAGAGTTCGTCCTAGACTACCTGGAACACCCGGACTGCGACAGGGAGATGGGGCCCTTGGGACTCGTGGAGGAAGTGCATGCTTTCAGGCAGCGCATCATCGTCAGAATCGTTGGTCATTGCGTCAATCAACCATTGACAGTTTTTTCAGGCCCGTGACCCCCGCTGTGCCCAGCCCTGGCTCCACTCCGTTGCCTCCCCAAGACAGGCCCTCATGCTCCGAGCCACAGCCCAGCACATCAGCCACGGTGGAGTCACCGCTCGACGTGAGTTTGCGGCTGTCTTCAGAGTCGTCTGCAGTGGGTACGCCATCACCACGACCCAGCAATGCACCCCTAGGTCGCCTGCCAGTGATACTCTCGGACTCTGACAGTGAATAAACAGCAAGAACTTCTCCACTAGACCACACAGGAATTTAGAGTGTTGTGCAGTGAAAAAAAACAGTGTGTTATGTTAAGGATTTAAAGTTGTGAGAGAAAAGACTCGATAGAAACAAAATTTAACGTAAATAGACTTGTTTGTTTTGGCTTTGGAAAATTATATGAATGGGAAAAGTTAAAGTGCAACACTTAGTAAGTTACAATGGAGCATTATTCAGACAAGAGTGCACACTGTGAAGAGAACGAACTTGTGTGTGTTATTGACTAAGTTCAGTGCAAGACTTCAGGAACAGTGTACTGCAAGTGCTTCAGGAAATCGTTCTTACTGTCAAAGTCCGAGAGGAGGCGGTTATTCATCGAGGTGGCCAGGGACTTGCTGTAAGTAGCCAGAATGTTTCATACTGTACTTTTTTCCATACAATAGCCCCTCCCTGTAAAACAATTAACTCTAAGCCCTTGGCCACCTCATTTGGGATACATGGTGTCTGGCAATGAATGAATGAATGAAACTTACCTCATTTCACTCTTTAATGACATTTATTGGTGTGAATAGGGTGTTAGTAGCTATGCATGTGCAGTAGGAATGTGTTTTTCTGAGTTAGGCTAGGTTAGGGTCCATAAGTACTAGAATGTTTATTAATGTATGAACATACTTCTAAACCCTCATTTTATGTTTCTTTTGCATTTATTTCAGTCATTTATGTGCCTTATTGGTGTGATTTGGGTCTTAAATAGGTGCTATGCAGGTCCAGAGGGAGTTGTATAGGTGTTTCTCTGAGTTAGGGTCCATAAGTACAAGTCCATAAGCTGGGGCCCAATATCCAGACAGAACCAATATCCGGACCTACCTATGGCTCTATTACGTCGGATATTGGAGTGATTACTGTATATCCATACTCAAATCACTTGCCGCACCATTCAGTCACTTAAAGACAACACACAGCTGCATGCACGGCCTCCTGACATCCACCCTTCTGAATCCTATCTCCCTCGTGACGACAGGGTCCATCTGGCCAGGCCGAGATGTGGGCACCACCCAGCCCCTTAAGTTACCAGAAGAGGCTGGATGACTCCATCACTGATGCCTGTCCAAAATGTAACACAGCACACCATACTATTAAGCACATTATGGAAGACTGCATGGCACACAATCACCTACTGTATGCCAACTTCATGACATGCACATTATGGAAGACTGCATGGCACACAATCACCTACGCCAACAACACGACATGCACATTATGGAAGACTGCATGGCACACAATCACCTACGCCAACAACACGACATGCACATTATGGAAGACTGCATGGCACACAATCACCTACGCCAACAACACGACATGCACATTATGGAAGACTGCATGGCACACAATCACCTACGCCAACAACACGACATGCACATTATGGAAGACTGCATGGCACACAATCACCTACGCCAACAACACGACATGCACATTATGGAAGACTGCATGGCACACAATCACCTACGCCAACAACACGACATGCACATTATGGAAGACTGCATGGCACACAATCACCTACGCCAACAATATGACATGCAATCCTTGAGAGCCCTGTGGGAAAGCCTGGTCTCGGCCATGGCCTTCCTTAGGGACTTGGGGCTGTTTGACCAGACTGCCTAGGGAACAACTACAGTACTACTACTACTACTGTCCCCCATCCTGGGAGGTGGGGGGGACCCTTGGTGATGACTCATACTGGCAATGGACAAACTTCAGGTGGGTGGCAGAGGTTTTTTAGGTCATTCTAGACTTTGTAGTTGCAGTCACCCTTCCTTACCCCACTGAAGCCATGTTATATCAAGCTTGTTTTGCGATAACCCGTTATGCAATACCGTAGGTCTTCACTTGACACGACATTATCGCATAATGAGGCTACACTGTGCAGCAATGCGTGAGGCATGGGGGGCCACAGGCCAAGTCACAGCGCTGGAGGGTAGCCAATGAGTGGGTCACAGATACACAGGGCACATGTATGTCCTCACTACATGGTGCCCGGTGGGCAGAATGAGAGGGCAATGGTTGGCTTGGCGTGTTGGGTGAGCTGCTCCCGCAATGCACTGTGATTGGCTGGCATGTGTTGTGAGGTCTGCCTGCACACTGACTGTGCCTGGTGTCTGAGCCGGATGATACACACTGTGCACTGAAAAATGCTTAGTACTACTGATTGCTTCCCATTTCTGAGCCAGATATTGTTCTCCCTATGTGTCAAGTGGGGTTGGCGGAGGATTAGTGCCCCTCCCTGTAAAACAATTAACTCTGAGCCCTTGGCCACCCCGTTTGGGATACATGGCGTCTGGCAATGAATGAATGAATATTGCCTAATTTTGCCGGATACTGTTTTAACAGAGCCGAGCAGAATGCGCCAGATATTGTGATGTCAGATAATTGAGATTACTATACCACGTATAGCACGTTTGCTTAATCCACCCTGTACTCATGATGTACGACGCAAGTTGCAACTTCTTTTCACGGTGAGTCCCCACAATGTACGGTCTGTTTCGCAATTGCAAAGTCCGCTGTTTGCACATTTTTCATATTTCGCATGTGATTTTTGGTACGTAGAAGCGTGACACCTTCCTCTACCCGCCACCGGGTGGGTACACTTCCTGATCCCATGTGACCCACACTCACCTATGACTCGGTCACTCACCTGTTAGCAGTGACCCAGGACAGACATGGTGCGCCGAGGTCTCTCTGACGAGGAAATCCAAGCCGTCCTGGATGCCTACCCAGCCAAGGCCTTCACTGATGACAGTGATTCGCCAATCGACGACGATGTCCTCAACAAAGACTACGTGCTAACTGATGAGGAGACAAGCAATAGTGATGAGGAGATACTGTCACCAAGGAAATGGCAGTATGTTACATATCGTCAGGCAGGGGAAGGCCAGGCTAGACCACAAGGACATGCAAGCACCTCTCTCCAACCTGTGCACAAAGGGTCGGACGAGGACGAGGACAGGGAAGGTTGACGTAGTGTTCCCATATGGTTGGGGTCGGAACGGATCTCGCCATGTGGAATGGAAGAGGCAAGGAGGTGTGTAAGGTATGGGCCTGTTGTTTTGTCTGGGTAAGGTGGCAGTGTAGGGGCGGGAGTGAGTGGTGTGGAAAGTGAAAGTGGTGGTGGCAGGCAGGGAGCTCCCGCGCTCCCTCCCCACAGCCCCGTGATGTGGGAAAAGGGATGAAAGGGAAGGGGAATGGGAAAGGAAAAGAGAAAGGAAAAAGGAGCGCAAGTGGGGAAGGGCGCCGCTCTTCACCTCCCCAACCACCCCCACCACCCTCTCCTCCACACCCCAATAATGTGCATATGTATGCACACTCTAATAAGGCCAGTCAATGTGTGATACTGTGTCTTTGCGAGAATATCACGCTCACTATAATACTAAGTCATGTACTGTATATATGTGATAACAATTATAGAAGGCTGGAAAATGCTAATAATATTTGTGAAAAAGTATAATGGAAGTTGAAGAAAACAATGTAATACTGTGTGCTTGTGAGAATATCACACTCATTATACACTCAATCCTTAAGTTACACGTGGTTGAGTAACACGTTTTTGTTCTAACGCGGTCAGCATAATGAGACAAGTCATGTCAACACGCAGAAAAACTCGAGCTCACGCGGGAAGTCAGCTGGCCTGGGGACGAAATTTGAAAGTTGCGGGCTATGACATCACCCTCGAAACTCTGGGTACATTTCCTGGGCGCATATTTCCATTCTGTATGGGTATTTATCTCAGTACCACAGCCAGCCACCTCAGCCAAACAGCCCTAGTGAGATGGGATAGGTTAGGGTAGGTTAGGTTGCTGAAATTTTGCCTGGGAAGCACAGTGGGCATATTTTCGTGAAAAAACTATGGTTAGTTTTGAAATGACTGGGTAAGCGTTGTTCCTGGCTGAGGGTTCCTGGTGGTTTTTATGAATATGCATACAGAATGGAAATATGTTTCCTGGGCAAACTCAAGGCCGAATGGTTTGATGAAATTTATGGGTTTCGGCAATTTCAGGAGACAAAATGAAATGACAATGTATGCTAATCAGAAAAAAAAAAAAAAATCCTCGCGTTCTCGTAAGTTACAGTTCAGTTCCACATTCTTCGTTTGATTTCATGCTTCCCAACACATTTTGGACCAACTGGGCATATGGTTATCAGTCCTTTCTCATGCCTCATCTAGTTCTTACCCACAATTATCATGGAATTTGCAGTTTTAAGGAATGAAATGGAAGGAAAATGTTTGCTAATTAGAGGAAAAGTTACTCTTTCGTCCATGTGTTCTTGTAAGTTAGCGTTCAGTTCCACATTCTTCGTTCGATTTAATGCTTCCCAACACTTCCAACTAACTGAGCATACTGTTATCAATCCTTTCTCGTGCTTCACCTAGTTCCACCCCACACTCATAATGGGTTTCGCAGTTTTAGGGGACGAAATGGAACGAAAATGTTTGCTAATTAGAAAAAAATATTTTCGTCTATATGTTCTTGTTAGTGTTCAGTTCCACATTTTTCGTTCGGTTTCGTGCTTCCCAACACATTTAGGACCGACTGAGCATACGGCTATCAAGTCCTTTCTCGCGTCTCACAGACTACCTCACAGTCATATGGGTTTCGAGTTTTAGGAGACGAAACTGAACGAAAATGTTTGCCAAACACACACACACACATACAAAATACTTCCATCCATGTGCTTGTGTGAGCATTCAGTTTCACATTCTTTGTTCTTCGTCTTCCTGATAGTCTTATGTTTGTCGGATTACTTCTGGGAGGTAAACGTTTCATGCTAATTCTGTTTCCCCCGTTGATTTAAGCTGTGTTCCGCTGTCAACTTGTTTGACACGTCAGGGTTACGGCGAAATTAGGGCCTGTCCTAACCAAAGTGTTTAAATTTGACCTAACCTAGCTTAACTATACCTTATAATTTAACCTAACCTAATGTAGCATCCAGTTGGGAAGTTGGGAGATCAAAATCACCTTTGAGTACATCCAGACAATCATGTTATGGCTTAAGGAACGTGATGATAAAAAGTGGGAAATTTTTCAGCAGGAAAAGGTAATTTACCACCCTGAAAATAGTCAGAAAAATACAGAAAACAAACTGGAAGAATATGAACTGAATTGGTAAGGTTCTTCCACTGCTTTAAGTCAAGTGTACATTTACCAAAAAAAAAAAAAAACAGCATAAAAGAAAGCACCATCATAACGATTTGGAAGGACCGGGAGAAGATCAAGATCGTGTGTAGGAAGTGATGCAATCCTGGCAGCTGTGAAGGTTTATATGTTGTCCTGAAACTGACTGAGAAGCTTATAGGGCGTACTTTACCTCCACCTATACGCACCATCAGGTAAAACACTGAAAGAGATATAACTGTTGTAATTAAAAACATCAGTGGTATTAAAAATGGCATTAACAAAAACAGAAGTTGGACTGGGTCAACACCACCTCCACTGAGTACCCTTTTGTTGATGCGTAGCTCCACGGTATTTTACTCCCGCCCCCCAACCCCAAAGTTGTTGTCAAAGTTTCGCCTTCTCGTATCATGTGGCCTTCGGGAAAGACGTTAGGCTGTATAGTTAGACTAAAATTTACGAGTCTGGCTGTTTTAGGGAACAAAATGGAGCGAAAATGTTTGCAAACCAGAAAAAAGGTACTCTTTCATCCATGTGTTCTCCTGAGTTAGTGTTCCGTTTCACATTCTTCGTTCAGTATTGCTCTTCCCAACACATTACTCTTTGTTCGGTATCGCTCTTCCCAACACATTTCGAACTGACTGAGCAGTTTAGCCATAAGTTTAGTCTATCAGAAATGCGTTGGGAAACGCGATATCAAACGAAAAATGTGAAACTGAATGCTAACTCAAGAGAACAAACAGATGAAAGTAATTTTTTCTTGTTAGCACAAATTTTTGTTCTATTTCGTACTCTAAAACTGCCAGACCTATAAATTTTTGTCTAACCATATGGCCTAAGGTCTCTCCTGAAAGCCACATGATATAAGAGAAGGCGAAACTTTTGCAACAACATTGGGGTTGGGGGATGGGAGGAAAATAACGGGGAGCAACGTATCAACAAAAGGGTACCCAGCCCAACTTATTTTTGTTAATGCTATTTTTTTAATACCATTGATGTTTTTAATTACAACACTTATATGTCTTTCATTGTTTTACCTGATGGTGGATGCAAGTGGGGATAATTTACGTGGGGTTAGGTGGTAAGAAGGGGTAAATGTGAGAGTTTTGGAAAGTTGCCAGAACACATTGTACCATTATACATGTAAACATATTGTCTGAGTGACGCGGATTTGGGTACCATGGTCCTTGTCCAGTCCCTATTGCCCGCGGTACTCAAGGTTTGAGTGTAATACTAAGTCATGTATATATGTGATAACAATTAGAGAAGGTTGGAAAATGCTAATAATATTTGTGGAAAAGTATAATGGAAGTTGAAGAATACAATGTAATAATCTGTGCTTGCGAGAATATCACGCTCAGTATAATAGTAAGGCACGTCAATATGCGATAATATTACACTCATATAATAGTATGGTCTGTCAGTAAGTAATAACAGTTATAGAAGTTGAAAATTGGTATATTCTTTGTGGAAAGCTATACTCTAAGTTGAAAATAAAAATGTAATACTCTGAGCTTGTGAGAATATCACGCTTAGTATAATAGTAAGGCATGTCAATGTGCGATAATATTATGCTCACTATAATAGTAAGGCCTGTCAGCATGTGATAACTTTTTAAGGCCTGTCAGTATGTGATAACTGTTACAGAAAGTTGAAAATGGTATAATGATTGTACAAAAGTATAATGTAAGTTAAGAAATAGAATGTAAGTTGAAACAACAGCCTCAGGCAATCAGTTGTGCAAGAAATCAACGATTTTCAGAGTTCCACTAGTGACCCTACGCTTATATCGCCTATATTTTTGTTTGAAAACCAATATATTCTTGAAGTACATGTAAATTTTGACCAAATAAATGTATATTTATGTATATTGGGTGGTTTAGAATAGTTACCCCACCATAGAAAACGCGGCAGCTGCAACGTGCCTCCACAGAGTATGAGACCCAGGAGCGCGAAGGCTTACCTGTCCTGACCACTTATAAGCACAGGTAAGCACTTTCTTGGTGATTTTCCATTGTTTCTCACCAAAAGTGGAGGTTTAAGAAATAAAAAAAAAAATCAATCAAAGGTTTGTCAGGTTTTGGGGGTGGATTTGGTAATAAATTGGTCGGTACGGGGCGGGTTAATTTGGCATTTACTGGAATTATGTCTTTTCAGACTTTTTGGCCATGATGTTGGCTGAACTCATGCGTGTGCTCGCGGCTCCAACTTTGTCTTTGCTGTTATTGTGATTACTTCTCCATTACTGGATAAACTAGACACAGTTGCATCCAAGACATGACCAGTGGCACTATCACTTAGCCCTTTCCTAGTGCAGTAGGTACCCACAGTACGCAAGTATGTGGGCAGCAGAGGTCGCTTACAAGGAATTCACTTACTCAGAATACATAAACTTATGGGAAAAATTACATATGGGCGGCACCCCCCTTCATCGGTAACCCTTGAGACTCCTTTCAGACCTAAATATTGTACTGTACAGGGAAACTAAGGCATATTACCTAAGTTAAAGTAAACCAACAAGATTATGACTTTACTAGGTCAACAAGGATAAGGCTTAACTAAACCAACAAGAATATGGCTGCTCCCCTTAACCCAAGAGGACAACAGGTGAATTGTCTCCTGCACCACTCGATTGCGGGACAGTTTGGCATCAAGTCAATTCACCGTCACAACAATATCAAGACAATTCGCCGTCATTAATGAAGACAGCTATGGGTGACGCTAGAATAATTCAAAGGTGACTACAGCGAGGAAGAAACAAGTTAATTAAACCACCAGTGATGGAGAGTGGAGACTTGTCTGTGGGCCGCTTCCTGGGGAGGATCGGGAGGATGGTGTGATGTCTGAGGTGTCGGAAGTAGACTTTGGGGGGTTTATGAATGGAGTGAGTGCATTGGCTGGTGGAGGTGTCGAAGGTGCTGTGATGAGAGTGGTGAGGGGGGTGGTGTGTCGAGTGGTGCAGGGGACAGTTCGCTGTCAGGTCAATTTGCCGTCGGACAATTCCCCGTCAAAACATGGACCATTTCCCGTCAGGACAATTCACACCCTGGACAATGCCTCGTCATTCTATAAACACAGTATACTTCTATCTATCTATCTATCTATCTATTGCCAGACACCATAATCCCGTAAGAGGTGGCCACTGACTTTGAGTTATTATTAATTAATCAGTACTTTAATAACCATCAAAGTCTGTGTTAATAGCATAGGCTTTGGATATTATTTATTAGTTGCACCAACGGCCATGCCACGTTGAGTACACCGCTTCCCGTCCGATCAGCGAAGTTAAGCAACGTTGGGTCTGGTTAGTACTTGGATGGGTGACCGCCTGGGAACACCAGATGCTGTTGGCATCCCTACGTGACAAGTGGGGTTGGTGGAGGAATAGTGCCCCTCCCTGTAAAACAATTAACTCTAAGCCCTTGGTCACCCCGTTTGGGATACATGGCGTCTGGCAATGAATGAAAAATGAATGTCTTTTCAGACAAACAGGAGGGGTGATTACGGACAGGAGTAAAAACCTGTAAAAGTTATTGTTTTTTCCCCAGAAATGAGGCTTATGTGAATAAATGCATCACCCTTTTACCCTGTATTTCATTTTTTTTTTTTTTTTAATGCGAGGAAGAAGGAACCAAAGGCCATGAGCCCGCAGTAACAGTTCCCTCCAAGAGAAAAACACAGTACAATAGAGAGCCAAATTCAAGATCCGATCATTTTGAGATGCCTGGACACACTGCGTTTGAAAGACTGGAGATCATAGGCAGCAGGAAATACAGACAGAGGGAGACAGTTCCAGAGCTGACCTGTTGCATAAATGAAAGACTGGTACAGTCATAGCTCCAGGTAGTGCATGAACTCTACAGGAGGGCCGCCATCCTATGAAAACTCACAATGCCACGAAATATAATAATAGGGTAGGAGTGGCTAGGCGCAGTGGTAGAGCTGGTTATAATCTAGAGGTCCAAGTCCAATTTACAGAGAGCTGTTGATGCTGTCAGATATGGTGACCTCAGGGTAAGACAAGCAGCTTTCCAGTATGGCTTCTCCAAAAGCACACTTCATGATGCTGTTAAAGGGAAACATCTCAAGCAATCTGGGGTACAAACAGTGTTAAGTGAAGAAGAACATAACACTGTATTGTGAAGCATTTGCTAACTCTTTTTCAGTGGGGGTTCCCATTAGATACAATGGAGCTGCGTTTACTGATTAAAATGTACCTGGATAGACATGGTGTAACGGTGAAATGATTTAAGAATAATCTCCCTGGACCTGATTGGGCATAAGGCTTCTTGAAACGCTACAAACATGAACTCAGTCGTCGTATATCTCAGAACATTAAAGTGGCCAGAGCAAAAATTACTCCCAGTGTCATTAGGTCATAATTAGCAATATGGAAAAAAACCTTGAAAATGTGTCTCCATATAACATCATAAACTACTATGATGAGACCAATCTGTCAGATGATCCAGGCCGGAAAAAAGTGATCGTTCGTAGAGGTTGCAAATATCCAGAAAGAGTAATGAACTCCACCAAGTCATCCACCTCCCAAATGTTTGCATGCACAGCATCTGGTAAATTAATGCCTCCCTACGTAGTTTATAAAGCCAAACATATGTACGACTCGTGGACTGAGGGAGGTTTTTCAAATACAAGACATAACCATACAGACAGCGGGTGGTTTGATGGGTCAACATTTGAGGACTGGTTCTTCAGAATCATTCTCCCTTCTGCCATATCTAAAGATGGACACAAGGTAATTACTGGGAATAATCTTTCCAGCCATGTACATTTGGCAGTGGTGAAAGCTTGTGAGGAGAACAATATACCCTTCGTGTTTGTGCCTCCAAATGCAACACACCTCATTCAACCATTGGATGTGTCTGTATTTGGCCCAATGAAAAGCCACTGGCGAGCTGTATTGACTGACTTCAAAGCAACCTCTCTGGGTAGGAAAAATGCTGCTCTTCCAAAATCAGAGTTCCCTAAACTTCTGGCTAAACTTATTAAAAAAAAAAAAAAAAAAAAAAAAAAAAAACTACAGAAGAACATACAGAGTGGATTCAGGAAGTGTGGTATACATCCTTTGAATGCAGAGGAAGTGGTATCTCAACTCCCATAAGTAGACAGGCAATCTGAGACTGCTCAAGCTCCAAGCACAAATGAGTCTCAAGATCCTGGAGATCGCCTAACACCATCTGAAAGCCATTCCCACGGCAGTGCCAACATCAGTGAGAGTACAAGTGCCAGTGCTGAAAATGTATGTTCATCTCTTGATACGTCCTTGATCAACATGCTTGCAACATTCAGATATGGCTCATCTAGGCTACTTCCAAACCCACCCGTGGCCGGAGGAAGTTGGCAGTTCACTCAGGGAGAAGCGTAAAATGTAAAAGTTTTAGTGGCCATTTTATCTCCAGTGACAGAAGTGACAGTTATGACGTGGATGATCCAATTCCTACATTTGAACCAGAATATGAATGTCAACTTTCAAGTTCAGGGAACATCAAACAGAAAAGAAAGCTGTCCCCCATTAGACTCCCTGTAAGATGAGTAGCCCCGAGAATTCAGCAATCCTCTGCGACACACGGGGTGACACAAGAGGTGGATGAGATGGATATAACAAGAGCAACGACAACAGAAGAGACTTCTACTGAATGAGAAGCAGATAATGAAGTACTAGAAGATGATAGAGAGAGTAAGAATGACCCACTAGAAAAAGAGACAGAATGCATGTGAAACTACAGAAGACAGAAGAAAGTTCAGCATCATGATAGACTACTGGAAAAGAAGAGGTACCAGTAAATTATCCTAAATTACATGACTGGGTGATAGTCCAGGTGTATAATGAACAAAGAAAATGTTATTACTGTACATGGCAGTGATCATGCAAGTGACACCAACTCTGAAAGTTAGTTTTCTAAAACATGTCCAAGGAACATCCAATGCTTCTGTGAATTCCAATGTTCCAGGTGATGAAAGCTGTGAGATTGATACAGATGATATAGTAATGTTTGCAGATGAGCCAGAACTTGATTTGAGGGAAAGAATGATTTTTGGAGTGAATGTAAATTGCTGGCCTAAGTAGGATGATACAAAAGAGCTAGGATTGCACATCTCATTAATGTAAGAGAATTGTCTGTGATAGTCTGTTCCTATGTTTATTTTAAATGCTTTAAAGTGCTTACAACTCATGGTACCTGCATAGTTGCAATTATTTCTGTTTTGTAAAACTGCTAAAACGTAGTGCCAACAAAATGGTTGTAAATCATTTACAGGTAGCTATGGTATGCCAAAGAGAATACCTAGGCTAAATATTGTTAAGAAGCGAGATTTGCCAGTTAGGTAGTTGAGGAGCATCTCGATGTTTCTCGAAGTTTACCCTAGGTTTCGGTACGAGTCAGAGTTGCCAGTTTGCCTGCTGTTTGTGAGTGGAGTTATTTCATAAGTTATGCATTAATTTTTATGCTTTTTTTCTCAATAATGTTTAATTTATGTGACTGTTTGTTAAATTATGTAACTGAAATTACGTTTGTATGGTAAATAAATTACAGTGCTATGTAATGTAAGAAATCTCTTGCATGTTTTGGTTGTCTCTGAATTAGTAACTGTTAACTGTTGCACCATCAAGTTTGAGCTAGAAGTTTCTTGAATAATGCAAGCTTATATAAGGATGGAGAAGAAGGTAGTTCAAGCTCAGTTGGTTTTCAGGTCAGTTTGAGTGTTGTTCTGTGTCAGTGCAGTGCTTGTGGAAATAGTGAAGTGTTGTTGGCGAACATTAAGTGTCAATGCAGTGCAATTTGTATTTTTGGCACTTGTGAAAAAAGTGAAGTGTTGTCAAGCATCATGTGTAACTGCAGTTATTAAAGTTTGTATAGCTCCAGTGTCCGTGAGAACAGTGAGGTGAAGTTGGGAAGCATTAAGTGGAATTATTTGGAAAATAAAGACAGTGAACTTTAAGAAGCCAGTGTTCATTTACAATGCCTCAGCTGATCTTGTCTACTGTACACCTAAAGGCTGACCATAGGAAGAACAACTCAATGGGCAACATCCTTCCTATACAGTGGGGCACCAATTTTCGCGCCTAATTGGGTCCAAAAATAATGCGCGAAAGTGGAATTAGCGAAAGTTGGGGGATTGTCTTTATGGCAAAAAGGCTAATTGGTTCCCGGTTATCCTAAAGTAACATCAGATTTTCATTTTCACTTGCAATACAGTACATCAAATCACTATTGTACATTGCATTGTGAGATACAAACAATAAAAACTGTACAGTACACATTATATGAGGAGAAACATACCACAGAGACCAGGTTGAGGTTTCTTCACTCCAACACGATACTCTCTTTTAGCCTTGGCCTTTCCTCCCGACTTTGAATGTCCCGGCCACTTTTTATCACCACCACTGCCTCCCGGACCTCCCCCCACACCACCAGGCTCTCCCCCCACACCACCAGGCCCTTTCCCCACACTACCAGGTATAGTAGAGGCCATTGAACCGTGAGAATCCAACACAATGGAGCTAGCACGCTCATACACAATGGCGGGAATGGGTGGACAGAGTGTTGACATGACGTCATTCAAGATGGCGGTGGGTTGCGGGCGGGCGGTGCAGGAAATTCAAAGTTCAGTATATTGTCCCAAACCCAAAATTTGTGCGCGAAAATCTATTTTTTTCAAGCGAAAGTGGAAGTTAGGGAATATTTGGTGCATGCCGCGAAAGTGGATTCCGCGAATCCTGCTGTAGCGAAAGTTGGTGCACTACTGTACTGAACTAAAGCTGTTGGAGCCCATGGCAGTGTGGGGTGGGGACATAATATTATATTTCTCCAAGTTTGTATTAGGGTAAATACTCATAATGAACATTTAAGTTAGTTGGTTCATAACACTTTATTTTGTATTGTTGTACTGTATACTGTACTGGTACCACAGTATATACAAGGGATCTTTCATACGTATTGCTGGCCTAAGTAGGTTAATAATATTGTACTGTACTTAAGTCTGCACATCTCATTAATGTAACAGAACTGTCTGTAATAATCAAAGTTCCTGTGTTTATTCACAGTGCCTTAGAGTGCCTTCAACTTACGGTACCTGCATAGTCATACAGTTATCCCTCCAATAACCAATGTAACAGAGCCAAAGGCATGTCCGAAAATTAGGTTTGTCCAGGAATTGGGAAAATGCCTCCTTGACAGGTACCATACTTATGGACCCTAACCCAGCTTCACTTGAAAAACCACCTATATAGCTCCCTACTGGACATGCACAAACAAGAGACAGAATGCATGTAATAAATGAAAAGGAACCAAAGAATGAGGAATTAGAAATATGGAAAATATTTAGCAGTGTACAGGGTACTTACAACATGTCCTTGGCAGTTACAAAGATTAACTCGCCACCTCTAACATTCTGGCAGTGGTGAAAATGCTCTTGGAACATGTACAGTAATCCAGTGTTGTGCTGCACTTTATCCTTTGCACTGTGAATTATAACTGTTTAACACTGCACATTCTGTTCTTACTTATGCCACGCCAGTTTGCACTCAGCACTTAATCCTTTGCACTCTGAATTCTAATTTCTTAACACTGCACACTAAATTCCCATGTGGTCTAGTGGCAAGGCACTGCAGTTTATTCACAAAAACAAGCACATGCTGCAGCCATTGCGATGAGTGCCTAGTCACAACGGTAGTTAGGCATGAACTGGGGAGGGAAGGAAGCAGGGGGCTGGTCTCCTATGCGTGAAAACACAGCTGCTCGGCATCGCACGCCAACTTCAAAGTATGGTTGATAAAAATGTTGGATTATTTTATTATTATTGTCTTTTTTTACATTTTTGTGCCATTTTGGGGTTCCGAAGGCCCAGGCCCAAAATGTCCGGAAATTGGAGTGTCCAGGAATAGACGTGTTGCCGATTCTGGGCAAACATGGCCAGTACACTCCAGAATGTACCGACAAGCTTACGGTATATGTATCTTTTAATTTAATTTATCATTTGCACTGATCAAGACGTGATAACTTTAATTCTTTGCGGCTGGAGGGAAGTAGCCGCCATGTTGGTGATGATGTCAGTATTCATACTGCAGACGATGCTCCAATCGATCACACAATATTTTACCAGTAACAGAGATATTAGTTGTACCTACATGGTCACCGTAGATCCAAACTACCCCCTTCAGGTATGTTGTGAAGGAATACTTTCATGGTGTAAATGGGTGGTACCTGTTAGGTAAGTAAACTGTGGTGAAATCGACCAGAAGTTGCTTATAGTTACACCATTCCCGAGGGTGCTTGTATCTCATGAGGTGGAAAGTGTTAAATGTATGCCATACAGTATCAGTTGTATGACTTTATATTGGTGTTATGCTCATGAATATTTAATATTTGACCTCTTCATTATTAATTTTGTGAAAGAACAGTTTCAGTGAGTGACTCTGATTGTAAAGTACCTTCAGGAGAGTGCAACGAAATACTGAATCAGCGGTCATTCACTGAATCAACACAGAATCAGCACTTTTAATTGGCAAGTGTTATAGATTTTATCATCATATAGATTCATACTCATCTAATTATCTGCAATCCGGTCAAATTTTTGTATGTAATTTTACTTAAAAAAAAAAAAAAATCCGGATTCATAGCGAAAACGTCCTAAAATTAGCGGAAGTGTTTCTCCTTTAGCTCAACAGCTTGCCTTGGGAGACTTCTGCTTTGTATAAATATTAATTTAACACTCAAATGCATTTACTTGGACTTTAATCAATATTTGTGCAAAATAGAAGTCTGTCAAGGAGTGTTGCCGATCCAAGGTAGAATACCTGCTAACTTTAGCACATTTTCGCTTTGAATTCTAATATTCTATTAACAGTTAACCCTCTCATGCACAATAAGTTTCAGTAAGTTTTCAGATGAACGATTTTTTTCTGTGAGGCCGCCCAGTCCGGCTGCCCGCGCGCAGCAAATAACACGTATTCTCTCCTTATTTTCACCACCCAAACATCAATATACTGCCATGAAACCTATGTCATCTTATTCGTCGATGTTTGTTCTAGCTGATAAGCACCACAAAAAAACAGGAAAACACAAATAAAACAACATTAGGCGGCCATGAATAAACATTTCGCTACGTCACGTTCACTTCCCAACATCACCATTCGAATGTTTTCCATCATACAGGAAAATGTTATTAGAAGTTTTGATAGAGAATTTCATCAGCTTTCTAAAGAGACAAATCCGGTTGTGATAAGATCTGTAGTTTTCAAAAAAATAACCAAAAATTGAAAGCCATTTTTGAAAAAAATTCAAGGAGCTCTAATTCTGAACTTTTCTCACACGTTATGTTTTTATTGCATAACATTATGCAGAATTTCACGAGCTTTCTAATGACCTAAAAATGGTTTTGATATGCCTCATAGTTTTCGAGTAAATTGCCAAAAACGACTGGGAACTCACGTCCGTACGTCACTTTCGTGATGTGCGCACAGCATACACAATTATCCCGCCTACGTAAGAACAAATTCTTATCATAGATATTACATTGTTATGTCTTGTACATACGTAGAATTTACTGCTCTTTATCATGGTTCTTACAGAAAATCGATACGTCCAATAGTTTTCGAGTAATTGGCCGACAAAGTGAGATTAGGCCTACTCCTCTGAGGGCTTTCAACTTTATCAAAACAGTCTGTTCCCCCAACTTTTCCAACAGAAAATGCTCCCAAAGGCTTATATTCTGCAAATGAACATACGTAGAATTTACTGCTCTTTATCATGGTTCTTACGGGAAATCGATACGTCCAATAGTTTTGGAGTAATTGGACGACAAAAGTAGAATACTCCTCCTCACCCGCACGCGAGAAAAAAAAAAACATTCTTTTCCTGCCTCACCCACGGCTACACATTTTCGCTCATTACGTTTTATTATTTTCTTTTTTTACTCAAAGTATACACGTAAAATATCACAAGGTTTTTGATAGTGCTGTCAGAAACTCAACATGACCACTAGTCTTTTTGCTAGGTTCTGATACTGAAGCTGAACTTTCTGCCATCTCATATGTGTGTATGTAAAAAACATTACTTATCTGTGTAAAAAATACTGAACTAAAGAAATAGGTCAATATACGAATCAACAAAATACGGATAACTCACCTCCTCCAGAGGTGTTGAGATGCTGGCAGTAGCTTGAAGATGAGGAGTTATGTAGCGTGTGTGTGTGTGTGTGTGTGTGTGTGTGTGTGGCGTATTTTCTTCTCTCCTTGCGATACATTTGCCTAAAACACATGCGATGCACACAATAGATTTCTCCACGAACATGTGCTGCACGACATACGTATGTATATGTGGCTGTGGCATATTTCTTGTCTCTGACACTTGCCCTATGTTTTAGCTAAGTCAGTCAATGCATGAAATATTTCTTTGTGAACACTCACTGCACTATTTTATATGTATATTTCACACTAAACTATACGCAATATAAAACACTATCACATGATTCCATCCCAACCTCATCTATTATTCCGGACTCTAAGGCGTACGTGACTGCCTGTTTCCTTAGCGACTGTTGCATATCTCTATGGCATGCATAATGCCTGCTATGGTAGGTCAGTTATTTCACCAATCCAGGCACTATATGTTTCACAAATATAAGTATTGGCTTCACTATAAAAAGGTAAAATACTCACATCATTTATGGGCAGGGTGAAGCAGAGTGGAAACCCTGTTATAACAAACCACACTCCTGCCTGTAGGATTAACGGCTGATAATGGCCCCAGTGATTTACAGACAATACAGTATATCTATGTTCCATAGACACAATCACTTCACTTTATAGTCAAAAACACTGTACAATCACAATATTTCAATAATGGTTTCTGCCACGGGTGAGAGGGGGGAAATGACGGGTTTAAAGGGACGCTGACAGCTGCGCTACTCTCCTACCCGGCTGGTCGTGAGATACTGAGATACTTCTGCTGAGCATTGTCTCATCACAGCAGTCACAGTGTTGCCAAATGCTATCTATCTATTCTATCTATCTATTGCCAGACGCCTCAATCCCATTTAGGGTGGCCACAAACAAATCGTCTCCACGTCGTCCTGTCCCCCGCCATTTCACTGCCCTGCTCACAACTCACACCCCCCTCTCTCATATACCTCTCCACCCCATCCCTCCATCTCATCCTTGGCCTCCCCCTCCCTCTTCCCCCCTCCACCTCACTCACATACACTCTCTTCATCAGTCTTTCACCCTCCATCCTCTCCACATGGCCAAACCACCTCAGTGTGTTCCTCATAACACTTCCTATCACATCCACATCCACACCACAACGCTCCTTTATATCCTCATTCGTCAGCCTGTCTCTCCATGTGACTCCACAGGCTCCTCTTAAATAACTCATTTCCACTGCTCTCACTCTTGACTTGTGTCCTTCCAACAACGTCCAAGCTTCACTTCCATACGTCAGAGTTGGTATCACAATAGTGTCATGTAGTAACTTTTTCACTTCCATGCTCACTTCCCTGTTTCTTATCACTGCTTTCAAGGAACCAGCAACCTTTCTTCCCTGCTGTACCCTTTCAAGCACTTCACCCTCCAAACCTCCATCCTTACTCATCACACTACCCAAGTACTTAAACGTACTCACATTTTCCAATTCCTCACCATCCAACCTCACTGTACATTCACTGACTTCACCTCTCTCAAAGACCATCACTTTACTCTTCCCTACATTCACCTTTAGATTCCGTTTCTTGCACACTCTCCCAAACTCATCCACCAAGCCTTGCAGCTCCCCTTCGTCTTCACTCAACAACACAGTATCATCTGCAAACAACAGTACAGGAAGTTTCCAAACACTATCCTCTCTCACCAGGGCCACTCCAACATCCACTACCCTACCTTGTACCTCTTTTATTACCCCATCCATGAACAGATTGAACAACCATGGAGACATGACACATCCCAGTTTCAACCCAACCTCCAAAGAGAAAAATTCACTTAGTTCACCATCCACAAGCACTGTAGCCTTAGCACCATCATACATACTCTTCACAGCATTCAACAACTTTCCATCTACTCCATATATTCTTAATACTTTCCACAATCCTTGTCTATCCACCCTGTCATATGCTTTCTCCAAATCCATGAAAGCCGCATACAACTTCTTTCCCTTCTCTAGAAACTTTTCCACTAAAGATCTAGGAATGAATATCTGATCTACACAACCTCTTCCCTTCCTAAAGCCTTCCTGTTCTTCTCCAACTAATTCCTCTGTTAACGCCAAATGCTTACCTTGGAAAAGAGACGCACACACTGGAACTCACCAAAATTTGATGCAAATCGGCCGAAAAATGTTCTTTTGACGGCGTTTTTTCTGCTTAGGAACACAATTTGCGTGACTGCGCTTCTTTGTAACAAACTACATGGAATGCGAATCGCGTGACTGTGCTTGAGATGGTTAAATTAAGCATACTTTTTTGACCGAATTTCAGATAATTAGTATGTATGACGCTCTATGGTGATGAATATAATATTTTCACAACAGTAAAGACTGCAATCCAGCACTAGGAACTTCCGACAAGCAGCCTGCAACACTGCTTTTGTTTACTGTTACTGGATGGTACAAAGAGGAATAATTTCCCTAGTGTGCTTTTGACAGTGCACTTACACATTGAAATGAAACATTAGCAATTATTCCTCTTGTCGTTGGGCATTCTTGCAGGCTAACCGTAAACAGAGTAGACTAGGCTGCCTTAGTGTGAGTAGTGACGTCACGACCAGTCAGAGGCCGTTTCAGAGCCACGTGATTTTTCACCTGCTTTATCTGTTATTTTTTCATGTTTCTGCACATTTTTTTTTTGAGATAATGGTTGACAGTTATTTTCTGTGTATTTTTTACCCATACAAGTATCTTCCTTCAAAAAAATTTTGACCGGAAACTCATCTATTGGGAGTCAGGTTATTACAGGGATTACTTTTGTACCCCCTCAAAATAATGGCAATGATTTTTTCCAAATTGCCAGGTGTTCGAACAAGCCCCTCACATGTCTGGCAAGGATGTATGGTTGAAGATTATCAATTTACAGCCTATTTCAATGGTCGTCTGGATTCCCCCTCCATATGTCCGAACAACCCCCACCCACCTGTGTTTAAGTTCAGACACTCATTAAAATATTTCTATCTATCTATTGCCAGACGCCACACTACCGCAAGGGGTGGCCATTTGACTTTGAGTTATTTGTTTTACGGGGAGGGGCACTAACCCTCCACCAACCCACTTGTTGACACGTAGGGAGAGAAAATATTTCCCTACCAAAATAATGATCTCCAGTTTTTGAGGGGTGTTATGATTTAATAGTCACATGATTCAGCTACCTTCTGGATACTTAACATCTGCCATAAACCAGAAAGAAAGAGGAGGTTAAAAAAAAAAAAAAAAAAAAAAGTGTCTGAACTCATCCCGACCGACAATATGGTACATTTTCTAGTAATTTCTGGGTTCTTCAGTTGGGCCTCACCTGTACAAACACCTAATTTTCTGACACTACTGTCAGACATCTATATTAAAGTTTCATTCATTCATTCATTGCCAGACGCCATGTATCCCAAACAGGGTGGCCAAGGGCTTAGAGTTAATTGTTTTACAGGGAGGGGCACTAATTCTCCACCAACCTCACTTGACACGTAGGGAGAAAGTTATGCCAACAGCATCTGGTGTTCCCAGGCGGTCACCCATCCAAGTACTAACCAGACCCAACGTTGCTTAACTTCGCTGATCGGACGGGAAGCGGTAATATGGCATTAATAACACATGGAAGCTGCTGCCATCCACTACCAAATTTAGTGAATCTTGGACTAATGGTGATGCTGCCACGTGATCTTCTCCGTAAATACTGTATATCTTAATCTAGCCACCTGGCAGTGCAAAATGATGGCCATGCAATTACTTTAGCCAATTACTGACCGAGGTGCTGCCTGCAATGTCCTACTTGAAATTCAAAATGTTTTGCCACTGCTTCTCTTTGTAACAGGCAACCCCCCATTCCTGTTTGTATTTTTCTGTTTGTTTGAAAATAACAAGGTATATATTAACAATTTGCATTCCTAAGGACTTTCACTATGGAATGCTCTGTGCACACGCTGTGGACAAGTGCATGTATTGAATTGATGGATATCAGCAGCAGCGCACTGGGTATCAACACTGACTGTGAGGCTGGTGATTAACGGAACATTGGACCTGGCCTTGGTTAGGGCTCAATTACACAGGTCTAAGGTATTTTTGTGTGGTCTGAGTAGGTTAATGCTTACTAGGCACATTGCCTTTGTTTCAGTAAGGTATATTTCCATCATAAAGTTAGGTTGGAATTGTTTTTTCACTTGTTTTCCTTTCTGTCATACATGTGATATCTAGCTTCATTTCCACTGGTAATAAATTTTGTATGTTTTTCTTTCCTTCTCCCACACAAAATACTCAACTTCTCAATGGATCCCCCACTATCAACTGGTATTTTTTTTTTTTAAATAGAAATGAAGGAAAATATTACACACATCACAAAAACTCATGGGAAAAGCATAAATTTCTGGCTAAGTAAGTTAAATTTGATGGAAATGAAGATTAAATCACAAATCATATACAGCAGGGCCATGTGCAGGATTTATGAAAGTGGGTGACTTAAAAAAAAAAAAAAAATCATAACATAGTTTATTCACTTCAATGCATCATCTAATCCTGTGTTGCCCACAAAGAGCGAAGCCTGGGTCTAGAAAAGTTGGTCCTGACATTTAAGATGAAAGTGACCAGCCTTACTCATCCCTGGGTGGCATTATGTGTACAATAAACCCCAACCACCCCTTAGATTTAAACCTGCACAATATCAATACAGTTACAGTGCCCGAATTACGCACTAAACTAACACAGTACGGAAAACTTTGGTACTGTTAACTGACTAAAGTACTGAAAGGGTACAAATTCAAGGTAACTGACATACTGAACTCTACAGAACCTTGGAGGTGATACAAAGAATTCGGTCATTTACTTGAAATCTTTCACTAAACTATCTATTGCCAGACGCCTCAATCCCGTTTGGGGTGGCCACAAACAAATCGGCTCCAAGTCGCCCTGTACCCCGCCATTTCACTGCCCTGCTCCCAACTCACACCCCCCTCTCTCATATACCTCTCCACCCCATCCCTCCATCTCATCCTCGGCCTCCCCCTCCCTCTTCCCCCCTCCACCTCACTCACATACACTCTCTTCGTCAGTCTTTCACCCTCCATCCTCTCCACATGGCCAAACCACCTCAGTGTGTTCCTCATAACACTTCCTATCACATCCACATCAACACCACAACGCTCCTTTATATCCTCATTCGTCAGCCTGTCTCTCCATGTGACTCCTCTTAAATAACTCATTTCCACTGCTCTCACTCTTGACTTGTGTCCTTCCAACAACGTCCAAGCTTCACTTCCATACGTTAGAGTTGGTATCACAATACTGTCATGTAGTAACTTTTTCACTTCCATGCTCACTTCCCTGTTTCTTATCACTGCTTTCAAAGAATCAGCAACCTTTCTTCCTTGCTGTACCCTTTCAAGCACTTCACCCTCCAAACCTCCATCCTTACTCATCACACTACCCAAATACTTAAACGTACTCACATTTTCCAATTCCTCACCATCCAACCTCACCGTACATTCACTGACTTCACCTCTCTCAAAGACCATCACTTTACTCCTCCCTACGTTCACCTTTAGATTCCGTTTCTTACACACTCTCCCAAACTCATTCACCAAGCCTTGCAGCTCCCCTTCGTCTTCACTCAACAACACAGTATCATCTGCAACTTTCACTAAACAACACATGAAAAACAAGAGAAAACACTTCTCTACTTGCCAATGTCTGACCATAATCAAACTCACTCTGCACAGAAATGCCATTTATTTACCCTCATGAAATATTCTAGAAGTTTCCACTATGTTTTACAAACTTCCATTTCTTTCAACAAACTTCCATGACCTTCCATTTAATCTCTTCAGTAACAAAACATTCTAGGACCTTCGTGAAACATCTTCATTCGTTTTTTCTTACATTTTATAGAACTTTCTCTTTTTCTATTATTTTTCCATCTCATGATACTCTTAACAGGATTTAATTACTGCAATTTAATGAGTTTTTAGAATTATTTTCATCAGAAATTTTGTTTTTCCAAATAGGGGTTAACCCCCAAGTGCCGCCTTGAGGAGCAGACACTTAATATGAACTATTTAATCAACATGAGAGAGTCCCTTCTGACTGAGAAGTTCATTTCCATTTCAGCTTCTACTACCAACTGACGATCTTATTCAACCTTGGAAAGGCCTCCTACTGTGGAGGTTTATTGGGGTTTGGCTAAGTTATATGACTTTTGTTCCCTCCACACCGAAAAATCTACCTTTAGCTTAATATAATGACCCAAAAAATGGCCAGAGTACGATCAAGAAGACACATTCAAGCACGGAGTTAATATATTTTACAAAGCACTAGGCATTTCAAGTTACCATTAAGCGAGCCACTTTGTTGATTACACGACGGGGGGAAATGGAGTCAATGGTACCCCTATATCATAATATCCCCACAATTGCTTCATCATGACAAAATACCATCGCAAAATATCCGGGCTCATGCTCACCTCCTGTATGAATTTTGATATGGCAAGAAATGTATCACTTGCACGGTGTTTTGATGTACCCATGTCGACGAAGGTGAATATGCTCTGATTCCCCTTTCCCCGACACAACAGAGATACTTCGTTCCCAAAGCGACCAACGACAATAAAAGAAAACCAGCTTATTTTTATTTGGTAAACACATGCATTTACATCAAATACAGGCGTGAACATAAACATATATGTATAGATATAAACGTATATGTATGTGTGCATATGTGCCACTCTCTCCATATGTATGTACTATTACGGCTAGGTGTTGTTATCCAAGGCCCATGTTATGCAGCGTATCAGGGTTCCCAGATTTGGGGGTTTCCTTTTTCATTTAGGGAGGGAAAAATAGGCATTTGGTGGGTTGGGAGGAAATTTGGAGGGATTAATTTCAGAGGAGGGAGTAAGGCCAAAGCTGCCCTTTGTCCCCCTGTGACTGTCTGTACAGGTGGGGTGAGGTGAAGGGAGGTCAGGGCAAGTCGTTTCAACATCTCTAATCCACATATTTCCTGATAAGCCTCCTCTACCCCCTATTCCCACCATTCCTTCCCCTTCTCTCACCCCTCCCCCAAGGCTGAATTAGTTCGCCTAACCCTGTGTGACCTCTGCCAACTGTAGTACTGTACTGTTTATAGTGTCTTCTTGCCTCATTCACACGTGTCGTATGTGCCCTGTGACCGTGACTATTCTATCATAATGAGGAAGTGGGCAAAGTACATGCAAATTTACGGAAAGAAATGGGAGTCAGTCTGGTAATAAAAAACTAACAATTAGGTATCCATAAAGTAAAATTTGCATTTTTTTTTTTTTTACATTTTTTTGTGCATTAAAACATATAAGGAATTGAAAGTAAATATATAAAGAGTGGAAACTTTATTTACTCCTCATTTACTTTAGTGGCAAGGACATAGTTAATAATTACATTTGGGGGTATTTTGGGGGGATATTGTATAAAGGTTTGGGGGGATTTTTTTTTTTTTTTCGTATTTCTCTGGTGGGGGAGTCTGGCAATGATCTGGGAACCCTTCAGCGTATTCTGAGTCCCGACTTCTCGGGCACAGGTACGGTGCGACCTTGGGTTCATTGTTCTCGACCAAGTCAGTCACAGACAAGGAAGGAAAGTCCAAACACCACTGGTCAGAAGGCACACTTATATATTAACAATAGACAATTACACACACAATCTATGAGCAAAACTGTGGAATATACAATAACCAAATAATCTCCTACTCAGTTTTTTTTTATCGAGGCGAAGATGCACTTGATATATTGGTGATTATTGGCTAAATGCAACATTACTTTATAATCTAGCATTATTAACTGACAACAATAAAATGCCCGCCGCCGGACCATCCACCCTGCCACCCCCCACCCACCACAGGGCCACCACCACCCCACCACCCTAGGAAGGGATAACGGGGAGGTTAATGACCCAGGGCAAAAGGGTCACCCAACCACCACTGACCTGTGCCCCTTCTCCCCGCAACTGCCCCAACGCCAGGTGAGCCTAGATCCGCAACAACTTCAACGGCGGGTTGACCATCGACAGCAGTGGGGTGGGACTGATATAAAATCAGTCCCTGGTAGCTTTGTGGCGACGACCATAGTTACACCCCCTAAGGACAGGAGGTCCCTTGGTGAGCCACGAGGTGTCCGCACCTCTGCCACAGTGAGCCACGAGGGAACACCACCCTCTGCCACAACTCTGGTGAGCCACGAGGGGCTAGTACCCTCTGCCACAGTGAGCCACGAGGGAGAGATACCCTCTGCCACAAACAGGACAGGAGGTCCTTTAGTGAACTACGAGGGAGCAATACCCTGTCACAAACAGGGCAGGAGGCCCAATAGTGAGTTGTAAGGGGCCAGCACCCTCAGCCACCCCAAGGGTAAGAGCCCCTTGTATAAAGCCAAAAGTGGGTCCCAGGGTAAACCAACCTGGCGCCACGGCTGTGACGGAGACAAGAGAGAGAGTCGCCTCCGTACTACCCTCCCTGTGTAAGAGAGAGAACACGGTCTCCGTGTGTCTTCTATCTTTAGCCAGCTCCTGCAGGAGTAGCTGGATACCACTTGGGAGAGTTGCCCTGAAGGTGTCACCCGAGCAAAGACCAAGTCCCAGTCGGGACCTACCTCCCACTCCCGGGAAATTCTTGTCTCCCCCAGGCACCCGCAGGAGATGAGGCCGCAGTCCACACCTGACGGCACGTCCCCTGGCAGACCTCCACAGTCCCAGGACCCCCAGGCGAGCCCAGCAGCCTACCAACACTGTCCTCCTCCCACCCCGGAGCCTCCGACGCCAGACACGCCTCCTCCGCCTGTTTGGCCCCAGTCCCGAGGGCCACCACACCAGGTCGAGACCCCACATAGGCAGGCCTCCCTGCACCACGACAACGAGACCCCAAGAGGAGGGTCCACATCAGGTCGAGGCCCCACACAGACGGGCCTCCCTGCACCACGACGACGAGACCCGAGAGGAGGGTCTACATCAGGTCGAGGCCCCAGGCAAGAGGGCCTCCCTGCAACGCATCAGTGGATCGGACCCGGGTAGAGTCTCCCCCCAGCGGGTACGGTGATTCCCGCCACGGGTAGAGTCCCCAGAGGTCCCCCCTATAAAGTGACAGAGTGATATCGCCCCAGAAAATCGGGTAAGATCAGTGACACCCCTTCCTATACCCGAGAAAGTGGAACCGGAACAGTGACGGAGTGACAGTGTGATCTAGAGGAATTCAACCTATAAGTGCTCGTGATTCCCACAAACTCACCTGCCCCTTGTTAAAGACAGTAACTCTGAAATAGTGAGTTTAGTATTATTCCCTCAGCCCAAAACAGAGGAGTTCCCCCTTGTCAGTGTACGCGCGGGCGAGTGTCGCCGCGCCTAGTTGAACAAGTCAATTGTCGTGATCCGTCCCCCTGCCTTTTTATAGTAATATTCCTCCCCTAGACTATTAAATCCGTATATTCCTCTTGTGACTGTGAACAGAGACCTTTTGGGCTTTGATGAAAGACAATCACCTCCACTTATAGAACCCCAACCCATTGTTAAGTGTGATTACAGTGTATGTTGAATATCCCGTGTTATCCTAACGTAACTCTGTATATCTGTATCCCCTGTCCAGAATATCATTCTATGTAATATTGTAACGGTGTTAGAATTACGGTAATAGATGTGTTAAGGTGTACTGCCTAGTTTTTATGTCCTGTTCCCTTGTTGGTGCTTTACTTTCGGTCTGGAAAGAGGACCCCGCTCAGTCGCTAGTGTTTTTAGGACGAGGAGTCGACCTAAAAACACTCAGCATAACAATGTAATGCTAGGTGAAATTAGGCTAGACTTCTTGTTCCTATTTCACCTAACGTGGAGCGGGGTCCTCTTTCGAGACCGGAGCTTAGTGCAATAAAGAGAGGCAGGACACAAAAACTCTAGGCAACAACCTTTACACGTATAATACCTCAATCAGAAACAGGACAAATCAGCAGATATTACAGCACAATACATAGCAATATAAAACCTCATCTAGGATATGTGTATCTCGCAGGATACTTGCTTCTCTGATAATAATGACAACAATATCAACCCTAGTGTATCAGGAGTGCAATATACATAGGCGCGCACGGGGGCGCGGGAGAGGTGTTGAAACTCACGAGGAGGAGATAGGGGAGGTGCGGGGAGTGACTTGTGACGGCTAGGGGAAAGTTATGGTAATACTGGAGAGCGGCAGATATTAGCCGTGAAGTTTATATGGTTTCCATTAGCCAAGGGACTTTGGTAATTGATTTGATTCTTGATTCACACTTACTCGGGATATTGGAGTGAGAGAGGGTGATAAACAAGATTTATGGGTAGCGTGGGGGAGGGAAAGAATACCATTAATACTTCCTTTCACAATATTCCTTCACAAAAATGGGGGTATGTCTTTATAGGGGAATCTCCAGGCGGCACAGGCTTATTAGCTGTATAACAGGGATGTCACTCATAAGTATAGTCAATCAGATCTTGTTCCACACGCTCGTCCTTTAACTTCTCACTGTGATCTTATTTACCCCGATATTCACTATATGAAATCACTGCACAATACTTACATTAGGGGAAATCACACTTAACCTAAATCACTCATGCTACAATATCACACGTATTCATCAGGGGGATAGGCAGGAACATGTCGTCGGCGATCCTGCCGGGCTAGGGGCACCGCCAATGCGAAGCGTGCCGAGAGGGCACGGGATAACTCGTAAGGGCGTCCTCTCGCATCCTGGGCTTCCCGTGGCTTCCGGGCTTGGCTCAGGCGTGTGGCCCTTAGGACTGGGGCCGAATAGCTCCAGGAACCTCTGTGATAAGTCCCGGCCTGTCGTGAGGGCCTTACGGCATCGTGGGGGCATAGGGAGATCACGCCCGGGTGTCCTGGGGAGAACCGAGAGAGACTGTGGGCTGCGGTCTCCAGTGTCTAGGGGCGCCGACAGGGGAGGGCTGCGGCAGCGACTTCCACTGGGGTCCGTCAGGTGCGTCTGCTCTAGAGCCAGGCGTAGGGAACAGAGACCAGGGGAGGCTGTGAGGCCTGTCTGGGTCACTCTGGGACAGGAAGCCTGGGCTCTAGTCTCCTGCCGTAGGGACGTCTCTCTCTTTACCTCTCTCTGCACACCCTCGGAGCGACAATAGATCGTCTCACGAGGAAGGGAGCGACAATAGGTCGTCTCTACCAAGACACTCTTGGAGCGACCATAGATCGTCTCACGAGGATGGGAGCGACCATAGATCGTCTCTACCAGAGAGGCGCCGTCTGGAGTGTCTTTTACAACTCCACCCCTAGCTGACTCAACAATTCCACTCCGTGAAGGTAGTGTCTTTCTCCTACGGCGGCGAAGGTGTGGTGGCTGCGTGACACAGGGGCGCACGGCCCGGGCTGACATATGTCGCTGTTGCCGGGAGTGGTTGTGACTGGTGGCGGCTACCCCGTGGGGTCCGTGTGGGGGTGTCGGCGCATCCTCGGGCATACTGTGCTGTGTTTGGCTTGCCCTGTCGTCGGGGGTACTATGGTATATTTCGAGGGCACTGTTCTTTAAGTCACGCATTTTAAACAAATATCTGAGGGGGAAATTTGGGTTAGTAAATATTTTTTGGACATGTTGCATTCAGCCAATCATCATCAACCTGTCAAGTGCATTTTCGCGATAGTTCAGCAAGCTTTACCTTTACACAGCATTCTACCTTTCCTGATACAGAGTAATTTCCACACAGTGTCACAGGTATGGTTCACCAGATGCATTAGGTCTGGAGTTTATGACAAGGACGGTCAAACATATCTCATTTTACCCAAACGCATGACATAGACGGCAGTGTATACTCCAGTCCTTATGTATATACGATCGCGTAACATAGACGGTGTTATGCTAGGTGTTTAAGGGGCGGCTTCCCTTCCCTAGAACGCCTACAGTGCAGCTGGGCTCTCTTTCTAGACCGGAGCTTAAACAAACAAGAGAGGGCCAGGGCATAAAAAGACAAGGCAACAACATTACACGTATATTGACAAATTCAACTGCTGTGGAACAGGTAGACAATCTTACACAATCTCATAGGCAAAAATTAATACATAGGCTGGCATTAATGGGTGTAATGCTAGGTGTTTTAGGGTCGGCTTCCCGTTCCTCTAACGCCTAGTGTGTAGCTGGGTTCTCTTTGTACACCGGAGCTTAGACAAATAAGAGAGAGGCAGGACACAAAAACTCGAGGCAACAACCTTACATGTGTATTGCTAAATTCTACAGTGGAACAGGCAGATGTCATAAATACAGTTATGCTGAACAATTATATTTCTAAGGCTTAGATATCGGGTGTTAGTATCGCACAGGATACTGTTTAGGACAAGGTCGGGTAAGGTGTATAGCCCTTAGGGCAGTGAAGCTAAACACTACTGGTTAGGAAAGTCTAGATTCTGTATGCTGGTGGAGTTTGTGGCACTATTTTCACTGCTGGCAGGCTAACTGGTTTGTCTGTCGTGTCGTTATATCTTACTCTTACACTGGGGCCTCTGTATGATCTTAATGTGAGGAGGAGTCACTATTATATGGTAGCGTGTTCACTTGATACACACTCTTATTTCACTGCCTTGCCATTTTCACTGTTTCGCTGTTATCTTACTTATTCCACCTGTCTTTTATATTATTACTGATGCTTTCTCACTGACTCTTCATATTCTGCCTTTGCTCACTATGTCACAAACACTGTGCTTTCACTTTCACTCACTTTCGGGACTGGGCTTATTGGCGGTCAGGTACAAGGGTGGCGGGAATGGCTCAGCCTCACTACTGACGGGGCTGAGCTCTGCCAGGGGTCTCTGTATTCCGGGGCCACGGGATCACGCGTAGGGGCGTCCTCTCTCGTCCAGGGTTGCTGGTGGCGCAGGGTCCCGTGCTTTCAGGGCTTGGGGCGGGAGTTCGGCCCTCAGGGCTGAGGCCGAACAGCTGCCTGAACTTCTCGCTCAGGCACCTGATGGAGGACGAATATCTTCGGCGTCGGGGTGAAGGGATGTCCCGCCCGGGAGTCCTGGGGTCAGTCCGGAGGTCCCAGGGGCTGCAGTCTCCAGTGGTTGGGGACGCCATCAGGAGTGGGCGGTGGCATTGGCCTCCATCGGGGTCAGCCAGGCAGATCCTCTCAGGAACCGGCTGTAGTGAGAAGAGCCTGGTGGTAGTTACAGGGCCTCTCTAACACTCCTCTGGGCTGGGGTCTCCCTCTGGGTCGTAGGTTGGTGGGCAGGAGTCAGCACCTGACGGAGGAGCCGCTACCGGCCATCTCCTGCCGTAGGGCCTGACTACTGGCCGTGGCCTAGGGGTGCGGGCTACCAGTGTATCATTAAATCGTGAGGACCATGAAAACCTTAGGACGAGGGCACCAGGCACACCCCAAAAATTATCTTCTTGGCTAATTTTCACCATTCACAAGTGTATTCATTGCCATAAAACCTACATCATCGTCTTTGTTGATGTTTTTTCCAGCTGATAAGCATGAAAAAAAGGGGGGGAAATCAAATACTAGCACCTTAAGGTGAGGAAAATATATCCTCACCTTAAGGTGCTAGTATTTGATTTCCCCCCTTTTTTTTCATGCTTATCAGCTGGAAAAAACATCGACAAAGACGATGATGTAGGTTTTATGGCGTTGAATACACTTCTGAATGGTGAAAATTAGCCGAGAAGAGAATTTTTGGGGTGTGCCTGGTGCCCTCGTCCTCAGGTTTTCACGGTCCTCACGATTTAATGATACACCGGCCGTCACTAAGACCTGGCTACTGGCCGTGGCCTGGGGGAGGGAGCAGCTACAGGCCAACTCAAGGGCACCTTCAGAGTGGCTACCGGCCGTCTCCTGATGAAGGCAGGAGCGGCTACCGGTCATCTCCTTGTTACCTTCGGAGTGGCTGCAGGCCGTCTCTTGTAGGAGGGTAGAGCGGCTACAGGCCATCTCTCGAGGGGCACCTTCAGAGCAGCTACCAGCCGTCTCCTGATGAAGGTGGGAGTGGCTACCGGTCATCTCCCTGTTACCTCCGGAGTGGCTGCAGGCCGTCTCCTGTAGGAGGGTCGAGCGGCTACCGGCCGTCTCTTGAGGGGCACCTTCAGAGCGGCTACCGGCCGTCTCTTGAGGGGCACCTTCAGAGCGGCTACCGGCCATCTCCTGATGAAGGCGGGAGCGGCTACTGGCCGTATCCTCGTTACCTCCAGAGCGGATGCAGGCCTTCTGTAGAAGGGTCAAGTGGCTACCGGCCGTCTCGTCTAGGGCATCTTCAGAGCAGCTTCTGGCCATCTCCTGACGAAGGCAGGAGTGGCTACTGGCTGTCTCCTGGTTACCTCCAGAGTGGCTGCAGGCCGTCTCCTGTAGGAAGGTTGAGCGGCTACTGGCCATCTCAGGAGTGCTGACTGGAGCTAGAGTAATAGCTCCACCCCGTGGTTGTCGGTGGTTGGCTCGCCCGGAAGGTAGTCTCACTTTCCTGCTATGGTGGTGGCGGTCGAGCTCCAGGTCATAGGGGCACGCGGCCCGGGCGGACTTATGTCCCTGTCGCCCAGAGTCCAGTCATGCTGTATGTGCTCCTCTGTGGGCTCCTTCTGCAGGTGTTGGGTTGCCCTCGGTGATACTACAGTATACTGCATTTTACCACCGTCCTCTGGGAAAAAGTCATGTCCCTGTGACTGGAGGTGGTAAACTTTGGTGTCGTAGGTGTGGTAGACTGGCTGCAGGTGTTGGAGGAGGGCATGCCAGGCTGTGGTGGCAGGATTCTCATCTAGCTGAGTGTCATAGGTGATGAGGAGGGTGGATGGGTCGGTGGAGGAGCAGAGGAGTCGTAGGAGGTGGCAGGGTCCATGGACTCAATGTTTTCGTCCGAAGGGCAGTACCCATACGGCTCGGCAAATCCTCATGGTGGTAGGTGTTGTCCTCTGTCCAGGGCTGTGCTGAATGCTGGAGATGAACATCAAGTGTTGCGTTTTATGCCGGAGTAATGCGGCGCGACGTCTCTGGGGAGCATAGGTGGCTGGGATTTGGTCCTGGTGTAGCATGAATGTGAGATGATTTAGAGCAGGGGTGGGAGTGTGATTTTGCAGTGAGGTGGGTGGGGTGGGAGTGTGGGTGTATCAGGTGGGTGGGCGGGAGAGGTAGCCGGAGCATGTGATGGTTGTTTTAAGGGTGTATGTGGGTGGTGATGTGGGTGTGCTGTGTTGGCATGTGTGTGAGGTGTGCGGGGTGTGCGAGGGTGGTTGTGGGATGATAGGAGTGGGGGTGGCATGGGGTGTGGAGTGGGGTGTAGGCCTAGTGGGTGGTGGTGTAGTGGGTGTGTTGGCAGTGCAGGTGGAATCGGGGTGTGGGATGGGGCAGGAGGGGTCGAGGGTGTGTGTGTGGGTGGCAGGTGGGGAGATTTAGGGCCAGGGGTGGGCGATGGCTGGGGGGGGTATGGTGGGTTGAGGGGGTGCGGGCACGTAGACAGGGCACATGGTGCTGGGCGTGAGGGATGGAGCGGTTAGTGGCGAGGAGGTGGGGGAGAGGTGAGAAATTGGTGGTGTCGGTGAGCTATCAGGTGAGGTGTGAGGTGGCATGGCAGGGGGTGAGGAGGAGGCGGTGGGGGAAGGGGAGGGAGAGAGAGAGAGAGAGACAGCAAGGGGGAGATATAGCAGTCATAGGAGATAGAGGGAAGCAGCGCGGGGGTAGAGGGTGGGATGGGGTGCAGGGCCAGGGTGGGGGAGGCGGGAGCATGAAAAGGGCATACATGACGGTTTCTGAGAGTGCGAGAAGTGACGTGATATTCAACAGTCACCTGGTAGGGGTTAGGGACGCAAATGATGGTATGGGACCCCATGAAGCGCAGCATGAGTTTGTGGGGAGTGGGGAGCTGCACTATGATAACAGTGTCACCTGGCTTGGGGTTGGAGACGGTGTCGGGGCAGAAGTCCAGGTTGTTTTGAAAGTGGGTTAGCCATCATTTGAGATGGTGTAGTGGGTCAGATGTTGGAGTAGAGGTGGGGGGTTGTAAGTGTTGCCAAAGGGGTAGGAAGAGAGGTGTTTCCCCAAACACTCGCTCGTATGGTAAAATTCCGTCCTCTCGTGGGCAGGAGTTGATGCCCCATTGCACGATTTTTACATGGGCAGGCCAGTCATCATCTTTGGTGGCTTCTGTCCAGGTATGGAGTTGATTCACCAACGTACGATGGCTTCATTCGTATGGGGACGAGTGCGAGATGTTATAGCTACATATGTGGGCTAGCCCCTCCCAGATATTGCTGGTGAACTTCGGTGCTTTATTGGAGTGGATTGCCTGTGAGATACCAAAATATGGAAACATGTGCCGCATCAGGGCGTCAGCTACTGAGACAGCACGGTGTTCTTTCGCTGGGCAGGCTACAACAAATTTGGAGTACGTATCAATGAAAGTGATCACGTACCGATAGCCTGATTTCAGGGGTAGAGGTCCCACTATGTCGATTGCCAACAACTGCCAAGGTTTGTGGGGAGTAATGTGTCCTGATGAGCTGGCGGTATGGGTGATGTCCTTACCCAGGGCACATGCTCGGCAAGATTGGATAATCTCCTTGGCTAGGGTGGAGGGATTGGGTGCCCAGTAGGTGTCGTTAAAGACCTGCAGAAGTTTTTTCATGCCCAGGTGAATGCCGTCGTGAGTATGCAGGTGTCGGAGGGCATTGAGGGTGGTGTCAGTGGCTATGATGATATGCCTGGATGAAGTGAGCAGGTGGTCGCCCTGGCAATATAGCTTCTTGAAGAGATGCTGGGGGATCCAGGGGGGTCGTTTCTTATGATGCCACTGCTGGAGGAGATCTGGTTCCAGCTGGACAGCACTGATGTGGAGCCAGGCAAAAGCATCCGCATTGGTGTGGAGTTTGCCCGGGCAGTACAAGATTTCATAGTTGAACTCCTCCAGGGTTTCATGCCATCTGATGAGCTAGGCGTTGTGGGTGTCAGACTGCTGCAGCCATTGGAGGGACTGGTGATTAGTGATGATAGTAACGAGTCCCTGATAGGTATGCCTGAAAGTGCTCGAGTGCCCAGATGATGCCCAGGCACTCCCTCTTAGTGGTGGCATAATTCTTTTCCGCCTGATTGAGGGTATGGCTGGCGCAGGTGATGATGTGCTCACGGCCCTCTTGGACTTGTGCGAGCACAACGCCGATCGTGATTAGGGAAACGTCGGTGTAGAGCCGGAATAGGAGGGTATAGTTGGGAAAGGCCATGACTGGGACGGAAACGAGTTTGTCCTTAAGTTGTTGGAAAGTGGCTTGTCTCTTGTTCGTCCAGATGAACGGTTCTCCCTTACAGGTCAGGTCGTGGAGTGGCTTGGCTATGTGAGGGAACCCCTTCACAAAATGTCGGTAATAGGACGTTAGGCTGAGGAAGGCTTGAATTCCGTGAATGTGATCTTGTGGTGGGGGTATGTCAGTGAAGGCACGGAGCTTGTCTGGGTCAGGAGATATGCCAGCCTGGGAGATGATATGTCCCATGAATGAGACGGTTCTAGTGGCCAGGATGCACTTGGAGGGCTGGAGTTTGAGGCCTGCCTATTGGATTCAGGTGAAAACCCAGCGGAGGCGCTGAAGGTGGTCGGCCCAGGTCTTGCTGAAAACGATGATGTCGTCCAAGTAAGCTAGACAGATCTCCCATGTGAGGCCGCTGAGGACAGATTCCATTAATCTTGAGGTGGCAGGGGCGTTACAGAGGCCAAAGGGTAAACATTAAATTCACAATGTTTCCCATTGCTGATCGAGGAAGCAGTTTTGCCTCTGTCCTTTGGTCACACTGGGACCCACCAATACCCTGACTGGAGGTCGAAGGTGGAGAACCAGGAGGTGCCGTACAGGGAATCTAGGGAGTCGTCTATGCATGGGAGTGAAGTAGCGTCCTTGGTGGTTATATCGTTAAGCCAGGGTAATCAACGCAGAACTGCATTGTGCCATCCTTTTTCTTCATGAGGACAACGGGGGAGGACCAGGGGCTGGTGGAGGGGGAGACGACTCTGGCCTCAATCATCTCCTGAACCTGGCGGTCTTCCTCTTCCCACTATTTGGGGTTCTTCCGCTGGGATGGCTGTCGGATCAGTGGGCCCATTGTGTGGATCTCGTGAGCCAGGTAGGTGGTATGTTCAATATTGGTGGGTCCCGCTGTGAACAGATCCTGGAAATCCAGGAGGTGGCGGAGGGTGTCTGATTGGTGGGTGGAGAGATGGTCAGGAATGGGGGTCAGAGGGGTGGGGGAGCAGGAGGGGAGGGGGCACAGGGCTTGGCTTTCTCCATCTCTCCGATTATGAGCCCTTTAGGGAGAGTGAGGGGCGAGGGGGCAAGGTTGGCAATTCGGACTGCCGTGTGATGAGGGGGAAGGAAGGTTGGGGGCAGGAGGCAGGCCGAGAGGGTTCCGGGTGGCAGGAGTGAGGAGAATAGGACAGTTGTACCTGAGGGTCAGTTGAGGGGCACCCAGGCTTCATGGTGGGGGGAAATGGTGACAGCAGAGGAAATGGTGGTGGAAAAAGAGGGGGGCAGGGGGGAGAGGGAAGGGAGGTCAGAGAGGGGAGTGAAGGGAGGGGCATGGAGTCTTCCAGCCAGTGCTGGGGCGTGTAGGTGCAGACGGCCTGAGTGGGAGGGGGGGGTCAGGTGATTTCTGGAACTGGAGCTGTCTGTTGCAGCAATCGATGATGGCTCCTAACTTCTGTAGCAGGTCCAGCCCCAGATATCTGTCGTAACTGCAGCAGCAAGAGTCGAACACAATGAACTTGTGGTGTGTCGACGCCGGTTGATGGGTGTCGACGCGCAGGGCCTGTGTTTCCCCAGAGATCGGCTGGGGGCCATCCCCCGCATCCACAAGGTGAGTAGCCGTCAGGAATAGCGGGCCAAAGGTTGACTTGTGGCGGGAGAAGTAGTGGCTATACAGGCAGCATCTGGCCGCTCCTGTCTCGACCAGAAGTCTGGCTTTCACCCTGTTCAGCTTCATCTTGTGGTGAACTGGTGGGCGGTATTTGGGAGAAGTGGCCCCCGCCACCGTGGGAAGGTGCGGGGGCAGTCCTAAAAATCCAATTGCCAGGGGCCTCCTTCTTCTTCCCCCGGCTCCTGTTCCCTGGGTTCGGTCTCCTCCGTGGGTGAGGGTTCATCCTCTGGCTCCTCATTCTCCAGGGAGGAGACTACGTCAGCCTGGGGTGGTGGTTTTTCGCCTGGCAGCTTTTAATTGGTCCCTGATATCGTGCAGAGGGCACCTGGAGCTGCAAACAGAGAACTCCCAGGGATTCTCCAGAATGAGGTTGGAATTCCCTTTGTGATGGGCACTGGTGGGTGGGGTGCACCCTAGGCAGGCTGGTTGCTGGGGTGGGGCTGGTGTGGGGTATAGGCCGACATGGCTTGACTAGGGGAGCCGGGATGTTCGTGGGGAACTTTTTCACCACATTGATTTGCTGGGATGTAGGGCGGGAGGTCAGGAGGCAGCGTATCAGTTGGACATCCTTATCCATGTCTCCAGTAGGGTCATGGATTGTAAAGTGCTCCTTGACCATGCTGGGGAGCACTCTAGGGAGAGTATTGAAGGTGTGTTGCTCCCGGGTTTCATCATCTGCCTCCGGGTAGGCAGCAGTGACCAGGCGTCTGGCCTGGATTACAGTGTCATCCAAATTGCATTCAGAGGTTAGGCTATCCAATTGGGATAGCGCCACCACTTTAACTAGTGATGGAATGATGGCCTGAATCACGAGTTTCGTGAAATTCTGCCAGGTGAGCCCTGGGACGATCTTGGGTGCTATATTAGCTGCCGTTTTGCCCAGTAATGGGAGTGTGACCGAGATCTTTTGCTTGTCATCCTTAAACCCGATATCTAGCAAAGGTTTACTAATTGCCAGGTATGTGTGAACATCATACTGCTCGGGGTCGAATCTAGGCAATTGCACATGCGGTTTGGTTGCCATTTTGCTGGTATTTCCTGTTTACCTCTGTCGTATGTCCGGGTCAAGAACCAACGCTGTCCACCAGTGTAATGCTAGGTGTTTTAGGGTCGGCTTCCCGTTCCTCTAACGCCTAGTGTATAGCTGGGTTCTCTTTCTACACTGGAGCTTAGACAAATAAGAGAGAGGCAGGACACAAAAACTCGAGGCAACAACCTTACATGTGTATTGCTAAATTCTACAGTGGAACAGGCAGATGTCATAAATACAGTTATGCTGAACAATTATATTTCTAAGGCTTAGATATCGGGCGTTAGTATCGCACAGGATACTGTTTAGGACAAGGTCAGGTAAGGTGAATAGTCCTTAGGGCAGTGAAGCTAAACACTACTGGTTAGGAAAGTCTAGGTTCTGTATACTGGTGGAGTTTGTGGCACTATTTTCACTGATGGCAGGCTAACTGGTTTGTCTGTCGTGTCGTTAATTCTTACTATTACACTGGGGCCTCTGTATGATCTTAATGTGAGGCGGAGTCACTATATATGGTGGCGTGTTCACTTGTGACAGACCCTTTTTTCACTGCCTTGCCGTTTTTCACTGTTTCACTGTTATCTTACTTATTCCACCTCTCTTTTATATTATTACTGATGCTTTCTCACTGACTCTCAAAGTCTCCATATTCTGATAACTCACTGTTCTGCCCTTGGCTCATTATGTCACAAACACTGTGCTTTCACTTTCACTCACTTTCAGGACTGGGCATACTGGCGGTCAAGTACAAGGGTGGCAGGAATGGCTCAGCCTCACTACTGACGGGGCTGAGCTCCGCCAGGGGCCTCCATATTCTGGGGCCATGGGATCATGCGTAAGGGCGTCCTCTCTCGTCCAGGGCTGCTGATGTCAAAGGTTCCCATGCTTTCAGGGCTTGGGGCAGGAACCTGGCCCTCAGGGCTGGGGTCGAACAGCTACCTGAACTTCTCGCTCAGACGCTTGATGGAGGACGAAGATCTCCAGCGTTGGGGTAAAGGGATGTCCTGTCCGGGGGTCCAGGGGGCATTCCAGAGGTCCCGGGAGCTGTGGTCTCCGGTGGTTGGGGACGCTGTTAGGAGTGGGCTGCGGCGTTGGCCTCCGTCAGGCAGATCCTCTCAGGAACCGGTTGTAGTGAGAAAAGCCCGGTGGTAGTTACGAGGCCTCTCCAATACTCCTCTGGGCTGGGGTCTCCCTCTGGGTCATAGGTTGGTGGGCAGGAGTCAGCACCTGATGGAGGAGTGGCTACCGGCTGTCTCCTGCAGTAGGGCCCGGGTATTGGCCATGGCCTTCTAGGGGCAGGGCTACTGGCCATGGCCTGGGGAAGGGAGCGGCTACAGGCCAACTCAAGGGCACCTTTGGAGTGGCTACCACCCATCTCCTGATGAAGGTGGGAGTGGCTACTGGCCGTCTCCTCGTTACCTCTGGAGCGGCTGCAGGCCGTCTTCTGTAGGAGGGTCGAGCAGCTACAGGCCATCTCTCGAGGGACACCTTCGGAGTGGCTACCAGCCATCTCCTGACGAAGGTGGGAACGGCTACAGACTGTTTCCTTATTACCTCAAGAGCGGCTGCAGGCCATCTCCTGTTGGAGGGTTGAGCGGCTACCGGCCGTCTCGTCTAGGGCACCTTCAGAGCATCTTCTGGCTGTCTCCTGAAGAAGGTGGGAGTGGCTACTGGCCGTCTCCTTGTTACCTCCAGAGCGGCTGCAGGCCGACTCCTGTAGGAGGGTTGAGCGGCTACCAGGCGTCTCGTCTAGGGCACCTTCAGAGCATCTTCTGGATGTCTCCTGATGAAGGTGGGAGCGGCTACTGGCCGTCTCCTTGTTACCTCCAGAGCGGCTGCAGGCCAACTGCTGTAGGAGGGTTGAGTGGCTACCGGCCATCTTAGGGATGCTGACTGGAGCTAGAGTAATAGCTCCACCTTGTGGTTGTCGGTGGTCGGCTCGCCAGGAAGGAAGTCTCGCTTTCCTGCTATGGCGGTGGTGGGTGAGCTCCGGGTCATAGGGACACGCAGCCCGAACAGACATATGTCCCTGTTGCCCGGAGTCCAGTCGTGCTGTATATGCTCCTCTGTTGGCTCCTTCTGGGGGTGTTGGGTTGCCCTCAGTGATACTAAAATACACACCCCCGCCGCTGGACCCCCCACCCCGCTAAGGAGCCGCAGCCCTACCCCCACCCCAGGAGGACACCATGGCGGGCCAGGTGAGTGCGGGACTGGCCCAGAGCAAAACGGGCACCGGGGTGCCCCTACCTTGGGTCCCTCTTCCCTTCAACCTACCCAATTGCGACGTCACAGGAATGCGACAGTATTTCATGGATGGAGCAGCCCCCACTAGGTTGGGGTGGGACTGCTCCAGATACAGTCCCAGGCAACACTGTGGTAATGGCCACTGTACGTACCGGGGAGGGAACGGCCACTGTACATCCCTCAGCTACAGCCACATCTGGAGACTGCCTCGGTGTGCTAACTATTGAGCACACACCGACAGGCAAAGGCAGGAGTGGAACCGCGACAACGGCCACCGTATGCGTCAGGGAGGAAACAGCCACTGTACATCCCTCATCCACCTACTCCTCCTACTGGAGTAGCCCCACGGTAACGGCCACCATACGTACCGGGGAGGGAACAGCCACTATACGTCCCTCAGCTACTTTACGTTGGGCAGGCAGACCTGCGGGAATGGTCACTGTACATGCCGGGGAGGGAACGGCCACTGTATGTCCCTCATCTGCCTCTTCCTCCCTCGGGAGCAGCTCCGCGGTAACGGCCACCGTACGTACCGGGGAAGGAACGGCCACTGTACGTCATTCTGCTGCTGCCCTTAGAGACTGGAACCACAACAATGGCCACCATATGTGTTGGGGAAGGGACGGCCACTGTACGCCCTTCGTCTGCAGTCTCGAGGGTTTTCCCGGAGGGAAAGGCCCCTTGCACGGCTGGCTCACTACCTCTCGGCTGCGTGGGACGCCCTGCTCTTTCTCCCTTTAGGTGTGGTTCCCCGGAGGTGCTGCTGTTCCAGGAGTGGTGGCGAAGTCCTGTCCTCGAAGGCCGGGTTCCTGCCCTACAGCCTGTTCCTGAATGATGCCGGCCCCTGACGGACACCCTGCAGCAGAGGTGCTGCAGCCAGCCCCTAACGGCACCCCACCCCATAGGCAACCGCAGCACCAGGCCTCCCAGGGCCAGTCTGCAGACCCCAAGGCGGGACCGCTCAGGCCCCATTCTCCGTTGGCCCTCCGCCTGGAGTAAGAAGCAGTAGGCCCGACTCCTGATGCTGTTCAGCCCCAGTCCCAAGGGCCACTTGCCAGGTCGAGGCCCCCAGACAGAAAGGCCTCCCTGCACCCCAGTCCGGACACGCGCCCGGGTGGTGACACTCCCAAGAGCTATGCCGTGCCTCCTACAGGAAAGCTCTCCTGAGGGGTCCCCTCCCACTCCCGGGCACCACCTCCACTAACCCCAGGCACAAGCTGTCCAGTGACAACACCTTCCACCTCCCGAGTCTTGTCAAAGACTTAGTGAATGTGATAGTTGGTGAATGTGAACAATAAGACAAAAACAATATACTAGAAAGTGACGGTCAGTGAATATGAACTGTGAGACAGAAATGGTCAGTGAATGTGAACAGTGAGACAAAAGTAATATACCAAGATTCCTACCCTAACTGACCCAAGGTACCGTGTCTATACCTAAGCCTTATGGAACCAGGGGAATGTATCAGTGGCAGCCTGAGACTAAGAACAGTCCATAATGACAGAACGTGCAAACAACGTCGCCACGGCTAAGTGACATTCCTGCATGCCGTGACTCGGGTACAGACATTGCCTCTATGTGATATGTATGGTAGTATTAACCTGGTGCTTCACTTCATCCATATGTAGCGTACCCTGACGAGTGTATTAAACAGCAATTGTGCATTAACCCTAACACTTATATTGTGCCCTAGTGACCTGTCATATCTATGTGTATTGAAGAAGGCATCAATACTGTGCTTATGGACACATTATACCAATAGAATATCTCTGTCACTTTGTCCCTTCCATATTCAGTATACCTTTGTTTATGTATTGTAAGGAGTTTGGATTAAGACACTAGATGTGTTAAGGTAAACTGCCGAGTTTTTATGCCCTGTTCCTTTGTAAGTGTTCTACTTCCGGTCTAGAAGGAGGACCCCGCTCAGTCGCTGGTGTTTTTAGGACTAGAAGTCGGACTAAAAACACCCAGCATAAAACTGGTGGCAAACGGTGGTTATGAATCCGATTAGAACACGGAGGAACAAAAAGGGAAATATTGTACAGTCGCCCCAAGAAGTGATGGCATAGTTTCAGATTGCTTCGGTCACTCTGCAGTCCCATACGTTCAATGAAACAGTGAATATAAGGTAAATATTCAATGCCTTCATCACGTCATATCAAATAAAATATATATTATATCACGGTAAGAATGATGTAAAATAAATAACAAGAGGCAGTGAGATATTAGAAGTTAACACTTATATAGTTCCCTTTCCCGATTTGAATGAATGTGAAATGTATTACTCCGCGCGCGGTGGGCAGTAGGCTTATAACTCCGTGTTCCTGATTTATTTGTTTCCCATGTTTTCAAATACAGATGCTCTAGTTTTGAAGACCAGTTAAGGAAAATTCTTGTGACTGCAATACACTGCCTTATTTTCAAATGCTATGGTGATGCTACAGCAACAATAAGGATGCCATAACAATGAAATTATTATTCGTAATGATGCCCTACCTGCGGTAGCAGCAAGACCATACTGCCTTTTATTCAGTCTTTCTCTCGCCAATAATAATTATAATTAGCAATTTTATTCCCTACTGATGCAAAATTATTTTTACTTGTAAGGAGGTATGACAGATTCTGCCTTTTTCTCTTACACTAGGCAATTAAGAGGACCAAAACATGAGTTCATAAACTCTTGCAGTGCAAAAGCACTAACTCTACTCCATCTTTTAACCTTAATATGTCTTTTTAAATAAACTGTAATGTCCTGCTGAACAGAAAATGCAGATTTGGAAGTTTTGAACTCAATGATTTGTTTGTGAACCTCTGAATTTTATTACTCTTGCTAATCGATTATGCACTGAGGATATCAGACTATGACAGAAGTTAGCATTCTCCAAGGAGCTCCGACTCTAGGGAAATTTCGAGGTTCTTTTTTTTTATACTTCTTTCACCGACAGCCCTCTGGCATATATTAAATAATCCAGATATTTTTCTTGATGGAAAACTGACCAAAGGCAGTGTAATAACTTCATATCTTTGAGTAAATGTTATCTCCTTTCGTGCGTGTTGATCGAAACATTTAAAATAGCTTACTGGCTTGCGCCGCTTTCCCGCTTTCTGTCGTCGTGCATGGAGATATTGAAAACGGAAATAAATGACTTTAAATTATTCCTTAGTACTGTAACGGAAATTATTTTATAAATAATAATTATTATTTTTTATTGTTTATTGAAGGTCCCTTTTGTTCAGTCTTACGCTACTATAAAATTATTGCGTGTTACCATACTAGACTGGAACTCCACAAATTATTCCTGACTGTCCCTGAGCGATAGTTGTGAAATTTCAAATAGTTCCGTTTAGGATTTCCTATTATCGTAACTAACGAACTGCTTCCTACAGTTTTGAAATATACAGGTACTTTAGCATTGATTTATTGTTTTTTGTACCAATTTTACGTATTAGGTTTCACCTCGCAGAGATATAAGCAAGAGTATGTGCACTGTCGCTGACCGAAAACTTCTGGATACTCTGCCGTCACTTCTTAGGCCGACTGTACCCTGAACAATACGACATTGATGTCCACCTGGATATGGTTAAACCCTTTTTAGACTTAGGGTTTGACAGCGACAGAGAGAAAATCGCCGTCACACTACCGAACCTGGGCAGCCACAAAAATCGTCCCCGATTTGACATGGGACCAATTCACACGTATCCTGAAACAAGCTGATACGCCTTCATTGGGCAGAGTTGTCGCCCTTTCACAACTCGACGCCTTAACATACGATGGCAGCCTGGACGATACTTTCGTCCGGGCATGGCGACTCGTCACCGACGCCTATCCCGAAGCTACCACAGCCATTCGGGACCAACATACCTTCAAAACCCTCCTGAGAATCCTCCCGAGCACAGTCAGGGAACATTTTACTATCTATGATCCATCGGGAGACGTGGACCGTGACCTGCAACTAGTACGACGCCTCCTTGCCACCCGCCCCACAAGCCAGCCTATCCACGCTGTCAGTAAATTCCCCACGACTAAGGCAGCGCCATCCAAGCAATGAGCGCCCCCCTCACAACCCATTACGGAGCCGTCACCTGCTGTACCCAGGGCTCACTCCCAGAAGAAATGCCCTAACCCCAGGGAAAACTCCAATTTAATTTCCATTAACCCCTGGGAATTTACCACCTGCAGTCGCAGCTGCCTGCTACACGACATCCACAAGCAGCTGAAAGACAATTGACGCAGGACAGTCACACAAGGGCATCGCAAGGTGTCATCTCTGGAAGATGACGCTCCACAAGACGATGCTCCACCCATGATGTATGCAGACCAAGGGGAAGAGGAACTCGACGAGGAGAGCACCGTACAGCAAATGGATTTTTAGGTCCACCCCTGCACCTCCCCACGGTGGTGGGGGCCACTTCACATAAGTACAGACCCCCAGTCTACGACAAAATAAGGCTGAACGGCGTCAAGGCAAGGCTACTGGTGGACACGGGAGCTGCCAGGTCCTGCCTCTGCTTGCATTTCTACTCCCGCCACAGCTCCACTTTCGGCCCCCTTCTCTCCACCTCAGCCAACCTCGCAGATGCGGGGGATGGCTCCTTGCCTATCTGTGGAGAAACCCGGGACCTGCGGACTGAAACCCACCAGCAAGCCACCACAAGACTCCCTTCATCATATTCAATTCCACCTGCCATCCATATGATGGCTACCTGGGGCTAGACCTCCCGCAAAAGCTGCATGCAAACATCAACTGCTACAAGTGCCGCCTTCACTTCCGTCCAGCCCCCTCAACCCCCCCCAACCACTCACGCAGTGCGTGCACACCTTCACCTCATACACCACCCGCTCCTCACCACCCCCAAGCTCTCTGCACATGCATCACACCACCAACCACAGCCCTCCCATCACCCAACACCATACCTTCTCACCCCCATTCCTTCTCCTCTGCCTCCCCTATTTCACCTTCCCCTCCAACTTTTCCCGCCACCATCACCTCCGCTATTACCATTCCACCTCACCATGAGGCTTCGTTACAACTAAACAGACCCTCTGGTACCTCCGTACTCTTCTCTCCCACCCTACCACCTGGGCCCCTTTTGTCATGTTTAGTTTCTCCCACGTTTCTTCCTTCCCATGTCCGAGCGGTGCGAATTGCCAACCTCACCGCCACACCACTTACCCTTCCGCGAGGGTCCGCCTCATATCCCATGCTGCGCAGTAGAATGCCCGGAAATTTCTGTGCATCTACATCACGACTGACGTCATGATGGATGCGTTGTGTGGGGGTGTCAGTCGCATACTCAGGGAAAATGGCATTTTTGTGCCACTCCTTGCCTCTGCCTTGTGTATTGTGGGCTAAACCCATGCAGTCAAGGATTTTGGGTTATTATTTTTGGTCACTCGCGTACTATGTGATTTGCATACTCTGAGCTCGCATACTGTGCAAGCTTACTGTATATATATATATATATATATATATATATATATATATATATATATATATATAAGCAAGTTTACTGTATATATATATATATATATATATATATATATATATATATATATATATATATAAGCAAGTTTACTGTATATATATATATATATATATATATATATATATATATATATATATATATATATATATATATATATATATATATATATATATATATATATATATATATATACACACACACAACACGATGATTGGTTGAAGAGTGGAATTGTAAATGTGTATAAAGGGAAAGGTGATGCCCTGGAAAGAGGAAATTATAGAGGTATAAAGCTCTTAGACTAGATAATGAAGGTAATGAAGAGAGTTCTAGAAGGTATGATTAGAGAAAGAGTGAATATTGATGAGATGCAGTTTGGGTTTATGCCAGGCAGGGGGACCACTGATGCCATATTCATTGTTCGACAGCTTCAGACAAAATATATTGGGAAGAAAAGAGATCTGTATTTTGTGTTTGTTGATTTGGAAAAGGCTTTTTACAAAGTCCCTAGAGAGGTGGTGAAGTGGGCAATGAGAAAGCTTGGCATGGAAGAGTGACTGGTTAGGGTGGTTATGGCCATGTATGTGGGTGCTCGCACCCAGGTAAAAGTGAATGGAGATTTGAATGATGAATTATCTGTGAACGTTGGTGTGCATCAGGGGTCAGTTTTGAGTCCCATGTTGTTTATCATTTTACTTGAAGCCCTCTCACGTGACTTCAGAAACGGATTCCCTTGGGAGATGTTGTATGCTGATGATTTGGTGTTGATTGCAGAGAACAAAAGGGAGGTGGAGGAAAAATTTAGGAAGTGGAGAGATGGTATGGGGCATAAGGGCTTAAAGGTAAATGCAGATAAAACAAAAGTGATGATATCTAGGGTTGGTGGTGGTACTGTTGAAGATGAGGGAGAGTGGCCATGTTCAGTTTGCCACAAGGGCATGGGAAGTAATTCCATCTTGTGTAGTGTTTGTGATAAATGGGTGCACAAGAGATGTAGTGGTATCAGAGGTAGACTGCGAGATAATGCTGATTTTATGTGTGCAGCGTGTCGAGGAGAGCAGGTGGAGATTGTCAGACATGAAAGAATTGAACTTGCTGGTAAGTCTCTTGAGTGTGTGGAAGAGTTTTGCTATTTGGGAGACATGTTGTGTGCTGGAGGTGGGGCTGGAGCTAGCTCTGTGACTAGGGTAAGAAGTGATTGGAAGAAGTTCAGGGAGCTGTTGCCTCTCCTGACACTGAGAGGACTCTCCCTACGTGCTAAGGGGTCTTTGTATGCAGAATGTGTTAGGCGCGTAATGCTGTATGGTAGTGAAACCTGGGCAGTAAAGGAGGAGGATATTCGCAGGCTCAGACGTACAGAAATGACAATGATTAGGTGGATGTGCAGTGCGTCCCTGCGTGCAAGGCCTGGGGGGGGCTGGGTTTACGATGGAAGAGTTCAGAGGTAGGATGGGACTGGAGTGTATTGGTGTTGTGATAAAGAGAGGCAGATTGTGATGGTTGGGGCATGTGGAGAGGATGGGAGATGATAACTGGGTGCAGAAAGTGAGAAGTGTTAATATTGGGGGTGGGGTTGTGAGGGGTAGACCGAGAAAGACGTGGGATGAGGTCATTAAGTGTAACCTCAGGGTTAAGGGACTGAATAGGGAGTCTGCAATAGATTGTGCAGCATGAAGACCCGCCGTTAGGTGACCAAAGCCGACGCATGCAAACATGTTGGAGCCTTCAAAAACGAAAACGATATATATATATATATATATATATATATATATATATATATATATATATAATTTCCTGTGGCACCCCACGGGATGCACAGGGCCTCGATGAACTCCCTCCACCAATATTTGTCTCTTGCCATCTCCTTCTGGTCCCACCAACACTCCTCTCCAGCTTCGATTTTCATTGTCCTCAACCAGGTTTCCCTCGGCCAACCTCTACCTCTTCTTCCTCTAGCAGTCGACTCCGACACATCCTGTATTAAACTGCCTTCTTTTCTATATATGTGCCCCAGCCACTTCCAGCGAGACAGTCTCGTATATTCATCAACTGGTTCGACTCTCGTAATATCCCTTATTCTTTCATTTGTAACTATGTCTTGCCACTTTAACCCAAGAATCCTTCTCAGTATTTTGTTCTCAAATCTTAATACTTTCAGATCTGTTGCAATTGTCATGTACCATGACTCACGCCCATAAATTAAAATTGGTCTAACCATGGACTTGTAAATTTTTACTTTAGTATGTTCCGAAAGCATATTAGTATTCCAAACAGATTTCAACATTCCAACAGCATGCCAAGCCAGTCTAATCCTCTCCTCTTTCACTGTGTAATGATCCGTTAGATGATACAATCGTTCCGAGATATTTAAAATTTTCTACATTCTTCACCACCTTATTCCCAATTACACAATCGATTTGGTTCTCCACGTTCATATTAATAATTTCAGTCTTTCCACAATTTATTACCAATCCAACTTTTTCTCCTTCCTCCACCAGACAATCAAGCAACCTCTGCATCTCGTAAATACTTCCGCAGATCAGTACATTATCATCAGCATAGTTCAAATCCATCAGCTTCTTTCTTTCCAGTTAATTCCTGCACCTGTTCTCCTTACAACCTTTCTCATAACAAAATCCATAACCAAAACAAACAGCAAAGGCGAAAGAACTCCTCCTTGAATCACTCCTGACCTAACTTCAAATGGATCACTCAAAGAACCACCCACCATTGCCTTACAAAAAGTACCTTCATGCAGGCTTCTAATAATATTTACAAACTTTTCTGGTATACCATAGAATCTCAATTTTCAACATAGCTCCACGTGAAACACTGTCAAACGCCTTTTCAAAATCCACAAAACACATAATAAGTGGCATTTTCATCTCATTAGCTTGTTGCATTAGATGTCTTACAGTAAAAATCTGATCATTACAACGTCGACCCTTTATAAATCCCGCGTGTTCTTCTACTCTTACAATTTTTTCAATTACTGGCTCTATTCTGTTCAACAAAATTTTGGAAAAGACTTTTGCAACTACAGGTATCAAAGTTATCCCCCTCCAGTCGCCACACACACTTAAATTTCCCTTTTTTGGTATTTTTATAATCACACCAATTTTCCACTCTTCTGGAATTCCACCATTATCCCAAGCCACATTAAAAAGTTTCAAAAGTGCATTCATCAACTCATCAGTTTCCACCTTAAGCATTTCAAGAAATATTCCATCCTCTCCTGGGGCCTTAAAATTCTTTAACTCCTTTATAGATTTTGCTACCTCTTCCAAGGTTGTATCCTCTGTTTCTATCTGCAAATCTCTCTCGGCTGGCAAAATGTCCTCTTTAGCTGGGATTGGTCTCTTTAGAACAGATTCAAAATGTTCTATCCACCTTCCTTTCATATCAGAATCTTTAGTCATCAAGTTACCATTTATATCTCGTACAGGTATTTCCTTCCTTCTCTTTTCAGTCCCAGTGAACTCCTTTATGGCCTGATACGCTGCTCTTGTGCTCTGACCGTCATTCTTACTTAATTTAATTTCTGTCTCTGTTGCCTTTTCATCATACAGCCTCTTCTTATCACGTTTAACGAGTCTTTTTACTTCTGAATGTAGATTCCAGTACTTTCCTGTCAGTACTTCAACTACCTGGCCATCAACATGATGCTCTTCACTTCTTAACTTCACCTCTTTTCTTTTCTGAATTGCATTCCATGTTTCATTTGACATCCACTTTTTCCTTCTCGCTTTTCCTTTTTTCTTAATAGTAAACTTAACACTCATGCAAAACCTCTTTTACCTCTCTACACATTTGATTAATATTGTTGTCTCCAGATTCCATCAAAGTCTGCGGGACTAGAAACCTGTTATATATATATATATATATATATATATATATATATATATATATATATATATAATATATATATATATCTATCTATATATATCTATATATATCTATATCTATATCTATCTATATCTATATATATATATATATATATATATATATATATATATATATATATATATATATATATATATATATATATATGTATGTATCATCAGCATAAATTATTGTTTTCATCCCTTGTCCAAAACGTTCTTTTGTAAGCTTGGTCATTAAGACATGAAAAGCATCGGACTTAGTACTCCCTCTTGAGGTGTTCCCAGTTCAAGGTCTTTTATATGTGAAAATGTTCCCTGAAATGAAACCCGAGCTCTCCTGCCATGTAGGTAGTCTCCTATCCAATGTAGCAGCCTCCCTGACACACCCCTATTGGCTAGCTCATACAAAATAATCTCTCCACTTGCTTTATCAAATGCCCTTTTTAAATCTACAAATACCCGGCAGTAGTCAGCATCATTTGATAAGCATTCAATTATAGCATCACTCGTGCCTTTGCCTTTTACAATGCCAAACAGATTATCACTAATTTCATCTCCTAGAATGTAGATAAGTTGTGGGAAATATTTTCCCCCAGAGCAGTTGCGCTCTCTAAATTTATCACAGTCATCCCTGGTTAAAGGCAGAGGACGTAGAGACTGATGTTAAATATTCAAGCGGTTTTAATAACCCAGAAACGACGTTCTCTTTAATAATTCTTGTTATTGATAAATTAAATGCTACTGCATTTAACTCCCGTGGACAACTATGCATTGTAAATACATGTAATTATGTGGTATTTTCCACTGACCTAAGCTGCGTCTGGGCGATAGGTGACGTGGCAAGCAGGGAAAGATTCCCCTGTTAAGGCAGATGTGGAATCAAGATATTTACATAGTTAAAGGGAATATTTGGTCTAACTTTAGTTTAAGTAAAACTAAGATTAATTTGTTAGATTTGCCCTGTACATATCATGATGTAATTTAACTGTATTTAGTACTGTACTTAAATAAGAGTTGGCAACCCACAATTCGATGAAGGGTTGGGGTTTGCCGCGTTCACTCACTCTGCTCCTAGCTCTCGTGGAGTTAGCTCGGTTGTACATACACACCATAAGGACGCTTGCTTCCCCAAGCAACTATACCAGGCAGCCTCATCGTCATTGGTTAACGATCACTCCCTCTTCATATAGCTAAGTAACCTTTACGAATTGGCCAATTCAAGGGGGGATTAACGAAGAGATAAGATAGAAGATAGTATTGTAGGTGAGTTAAATTTAATTTACGTATCACCTAACTCTGAGACTTGTTTGATTTACTTAGACAACTTTAGGGAAGAGTAACAACCTACGAGTTGTGTAGCGAGAAAATTCTTGCATAGCGGTGTCCCGGCAGGGATACCGACTTGGATACATTTAACATTTCTCACATTTTGGTGCCCAGAAAGAGGGCCCCGATTTGTTTACCAGAACTAATCAACATTTTTCACATTTTTGGTGCCCCGACCGAGTGAGGATAACCGATGTGTGCCGAGGCGCTGAATGTGTTTAAAGTTGCTTTTGTGGGGCACAGTTTACTACCACGTTCGGTTGAAGTGGAAGACGTGGACGTACGTGTCTATAGAGCTCCGGGAGGAACGGCAAGCGCTTTCTCTGAAGATGAAAGACTGAATGCCGTACTAGACTAGAAGCATGACCGTACGGTCCTTTTCCTTTGAGGAAATGATATCCATGAGGACGTGGAGGTCAATGAAGTTGTGGAGAATATTTTAGCAGTGGTAAGAGCCATAGAGGGCTCTTGTAAATTCTCAGTAGCCATAACCCTCCTCGAGCCAAGGAACCTGCCATATGGCTCTCCAGTTTGTTATGGAACATATAAATTAGTTAGCAGAGCTGTAAACCGGAAGTTGCAACGGGCCAGGAAGGGAAGGGATTTCATACATTTTAATGCCAAGCCCTTCCAAGCAATGTTGAAATCTGATGGTATACATTGCAACCATCATGGTAGGGAAGCGGTTCTGCAGAAATTTATAAATTATGTAGAACATAAGAAAGGAGAGTTCTATGCTGTACAAGCTATGGGTGGGCCTATGGAGTATTGAGGTTATTAATTCTGAGCTCGGGGAATGTGGGTGTTTTGGCAATTGAGTGTGGGGATGAAATAAACCCTAGAGGTTTAATAACCCTGGGGAATAGGTTGAAATTGTAGACATAATCCCTACACTCCTCAAAATTAAATTAAATAATTAGCTGAGCTGTAATGAATATTACGAAATTGGGAGAGGGGATAATTTGCACAATGAGGACTTACTGTAATCCCTACCCTCTTCAATATTTAAAATAATCAAATCATTACTAAGTTGAGGTAAATTTGTGGTTGGAATTCATAATTGAATTATTAAATTAGAACTCCGTCAACATGTCTGTTTCTTTATTGCAAAGATCTTCTAGCAGAGAGGCAGGATGGGTAACTAGAGCCATAAATGATTGTAACCAGTCGTTGGACCAAATACCTCTGTCCAAGGAGAGAATAACCAGTCTCCTAAATATTCTGAAAGATCGATGGAGTAAGTACGAAGAGAGTTACTTAACTTTAGAAGCGGCTATAGTAAAGGCTGAGAATAAGGAACTCTTAGAGTCAGAAACTACGAAGTTTGAAAACCAATTAGAAGAATACTTAACTGTAGTAAAGACACTAGAGTTAGAATTAGCTGACACTGCCGCGGAAACACAAGTTGTGGGACAGCAGAGTAGAGCTGTGTTACCACAAATAACGCTTCCGGAATTTGATGGGGAGCAGAACTGGAAATCTTTCTGGGATCAGTTCAAATATTTGGTACACGATAGAACAGATCTCCCTAAAGTCACCAAACTTACGTATTTGTTAGGACAGGTCAAGGGAATACCATATCAACTGATAAAAGAATTACCAGTAAAAGAAAATAACTATGAAGTGGCTTTGACCATCCTTAGACAAAATTACGAAGACAGGGAACAAATTATAAATCAATTATTGAGGGCTCTAATAGAATTACCCATGCCTAGGCACGATTTTGATTCCTTGCAAAAATTTAGAATTGCACTAAATTGTAATTTAAAGGCCTTAGGTACTTACGAAGATATTAAGACATCAGATTGGGTGCTTTCAAGAATTGTGTCCTTAAAGCTACCACCAAAAACCAAGGATGCTTTGTATGGTAGGTACCAGAAGGATAATTTCTCCTGTGAAGAGATAGAGGAAGGCTTGATGCAACTCTGTAAACATTTGCAAGGAACATTAAACACTACTGAGGTCAAACGGAAGACTGAAGTAAAGAAAAACCCACTAACCAACTGATAGGGAAAGTTAAGTCAGAGAAGACTAAGTATGTGCCTAAAGAAGAGATAGGTACTTTCCTTAGCAGCACAAAGGCCGAGGATAAAGTATTAAAGATTAGGAATAGACATGCTGAAGATATTAAGGAAATAAAACCTTCCATGGTAAAAGACAGGAAAGTTTGTGTCTTTTGTGGTGAACAACATTCCAGTGTATTTTGTCAACACTACCCTGATTATACTTCTAGAGTAGGGAAGCTTCAGGAACTGGGGTGTTGTATAATCTGTATGAACTCCGACCATACTGCCGCGGACTGTAAGACTAAATTAAATCTTTGCTTTAAATGCAAAAAAGATCATCATCATAGTGCTTTATGCCCTAGGATGAAAATTGAGGTTCCTAAACCTGCAAGCGTCAATATGACAATTGCAAAAGGGAATGCTCCATTAGTAATGCCAGCTGCAGTACCAATAGCAGATGTGAAAGTATTGTTTGAGAATAGAAACCAATTAGTATGTACCCTGTTTGATACGGGTGCTCAGAAAACCTTCATTTCTGCAGACATTGTGGAGAAATTAAAGTTACCAGTTATCGGCAAGGTAAATCTAGCCATTACAGGATTCTTGACAACTAGGAAGGCTCAGTCTTTTGAATTAGTTAGACCTGTAATACAATTAGGTAGATATAAATGCCGTATAACAGCAGCGATGCTTGATACTATGGAGACAAGTATATACATAAAGAGATTGAAGGAAACCTCTGATCATTTGCAAGGCTCAGGGATAAAGTTGGCTAAACGGAATGTTGAATCAGATACTGTGGGTCCCATAAAAATGATAATTGGTTCTGATTATTGTGGAAGATTCCTACATAGGACTTTCAAAAGGAATAAGGTACAGTTGTTCAAGAGTCCAGGAGGTAACCTTATTATGGGTCAGTTGCCTTTTCCAAAACAAGTTAAAGGAGAGGCCAAACTAGTAGACTCAGTCTTTGTTACCCCCACACAGTCATTGATGGTAGCTAGAATAGGTGCAGAATTAGAACCTACTCAGATAAATGACTTGTTGGATGAAAATATTGAACCTGTACACAAACTGTGGGACCTAGACAGTGTAGGTATACACTCTGAGGAACCAACCCCTGAAGATAAAATAACATTGGACTTGTATAATCAGTGTGGAATTTAAGGATGGACAGTATTGGGTAGGATTACCATGGAAACTAAACCATTCAGAGTTACCAACAAATTACCAAGCAGCTAAAGCTCAGTTAAATTCTCTTCTAAGAAAGTTGAGAGATAAACCAGAACATTTGATCCTATATGATAATATTATAAGGGATCAATTGAAGAATAAATTTATAGAAGAGGTAGAATACCCTGTTAACCACAAAGAAGGACACTACTTTCCACATCATGCTGTAAGCAAGGATTCAGTAACTACTCCCATAAGGACAGTATTCAACTGTAGTAGTAAAGCGTCCAAGGGATCAGCTAGCTTGTACGATTGCATATACTCTGGACCTACACTAACAGAGAAGTTAGGGAATGTGTTACTAAGATTTAGAGAGAAACCTTACGCTTACACAGCAGACATTAGTAAGGCTTTTCTCAGAATAGGACTGAGAGAGGAGGATAGGAAATTTACAAAGTTCCTCTGGCCTCATGATCCTCAAAATGAGGATAGTCCATTGAAAACTTACTGTTTCCGATCGGTGCTCTTTGGCTCTTGTGCTAGTCCTTTCCTACTTTGCAACACTTTAAAGCATCATTTTGAAAATGCCAAATGTCCAGAAATAGGGCAGGCTTTTTACATGGATAATTTGCAAGGTGTTGCTGATACAGAATCGGAAGCTTTGAAGGCTTATGAAGTAGCCACTTCCGAATGTGGGAAGGCAAATTTGCCGTTACAGAGCTGGAATACAAATTCACCGCTTTTGAGGAATAAAATACAGGAGGACTATCCAGATTCTGACATTCCCAAAATTCAAAATGTGTTAGGTCTTAACTGGGATACAACAGCTGATGTAATAAGTTTGAAACCAATTAAGTTCTCTGACGTCACTCTCACCAAGAGGTCCTTGTTAAGTCAGGTTTCCAAGCTATTTGACCCATTAGGATTTGTCAGTCCTATAGTTATTAGGGGCAAATGTTTAGTACAGGAGGCTTGGCGAGAAAAATTAGACTGGGACACTGAATTGGGTGAGACATATGTAGAACAATGGGAACAGATTAGAAAGGAGTTTGAAACTACATCAAGCATATGTATTCCCAGGAAAATAAACAGTAATGAGAAGTCGCACTTACACATATTTTGTGATGCTTCTCAAAGGGCCTACGGAGCAGTAGCTTATTGCGCAACAGGAGAGGATAGTAAGCTTATAATGTCCAAAGCCAGAGTTGCGCCAATTAAAGAAAGAACCCTACCTCAAATGGAATTGGCTTCCATAGAAGTAGGAACTAAATTGGCCAGGTATATAACCATTACTCTTGATACTCAGTTTGAGGACATTTACATATGGACTGACAGTGAGATTTGTCTTTACTGGATAGGGAAGGAAGACAGTAAAATTCCTTTCGTCTGTAATAGAGTGAAGACTATTAAAGAGCTGTCTTCCAAATTTAATTTCATGCATGTGTCCTCCAAACAAAATCCAGCTGATCAGCTCTCGAGAGGTTCGACCGTAAGGAGACTGATCAAAGATAACTTGTGGTTTAAAGGTCCTAAATGGTTACTCACTAAGGATTGGCCTGAACAGAAACAGTACAGTATTGCTGAGATTAGTGTAGTGAACTTGGATCCTATAGTACCTGAGCCAGAAGTAATTGACATCAGCCGATTCTCATCAATAAGACAACTTCTAAATACTACTAAATTGGTTGTTGAATTTTTGAATAAGAAGGTGGGGTTTCAGAAATTAGATCCCCTAGAATACTGGCTGAAAAGAGTACAAAGAAATTCTTACGGGGAAATATATAAACTTTTAGGCCAAGACACTGGAAAAGGGAATAAGCTGATGAAGAATTTAGGCTTGTTCTTAGACGGAAAGGGTCTGATAAGATGTCGAGGCCGATTGGTAAAGGCTGACTTGCCCATCCAAACCAAACATCCCATTTTATTACCTAAGAGTGGGTGCTTTGTACAACTTATTATAAAGGAAGCCCATGATTCCACTCTCCATGGAGGTGTACCGCAGACCTTAGCCCAAATTCGGGAAAGGTACTGGATTCCTAAGGGTAGACAGGTTATTAAAAAATATCTCAAAAACTGCATCATTTGTAGGAGGTATGAGCAGCGACCCTATATCTACCCAGGTCCACCAGCCCTACCGAAGGATAGGGTGAACATAAGTCGGCCCTTCCATATAACAGGAGTGGACTACACAGGGGCTATAACTGTTACGGGTGAGGAAACTCCCCATAAAGTTTACATTTGTTTATTTACTTGTGCCTACACAAGGGCAGTCCATCTAGAGCTAGCGGAAGACCTAAGCTCCGAGACATTCCTCAATGTCTTTCGCAGATTTGCCGCTAGAAGGTCTTGTACTGGCAAGTTAATAAGCGACAACGGAACTAATTTCGTTGGAGCAGCACCTTTACTGTTGAACCTAATGAACGACCCAAAGGTTAAGTCGGCGCTGGGAATCCGAAATTGTATTTGGCAGTTCACAGATCCAAGAGCTCCATGGCAAAATGGATTTACCGAAAGAATGATTGGTATTGTCAAGAACTGCCTGAGGAAAACATTACATAGAACTAAGATCACGAGAGAAGATATAAGAACAGTAATAACTGAAATTGAAGCCAGGATTAATAATAGACCTCTGACTTATCAAGATGACACTAGCGACTCACTAGAGGCCTTAACACCGGCTCACATGTTATATGGCAGGAAGCTCCATCCGATGCCTTGTGTGGATATCCAGGAAGAAGTTGATGATCCTAACATAGAAACTAATGATTTAGGACAACACCTTCGGGAGGGATATCAACGTCTGAAAAGGGTGCTGGATACATGGAATAGACATTGGAGCGAAGAGTATCTTTTGAGCCTACGCGAGAGGTATTATGGAGCTCAAGCTGCCAGCAACAAATCAGTTATTAACATAGGAGATGTGGTCTTAGTGAAGACTGAACAGCCAAGATCTCAGTGGCCATTAGTTAAAGTGATCTCCACACACCCAGATTCTGAAGGGGTGCTGAGACTCGTAAAAATAAAATGCAGGGGACATACCAGTATAAAAACTACTGATAAACTGGTACCCCTTGAGTTAGCAGCCACTCCGGATTCAGAGAATGGTGAACATAAGAACATAGGAACATAAGGAGAGGATAACTGAAGTAGGCCGGTTGGCCCATGCTAGGCAGCTCCTAGAAGAGTAACTAAACTACTAGAATGAGATAAGGATAGCAAAGAAGAAGGCTCTCCCCCGCCCTCCAAACCCTCCAGCCGAAGCCGGCGGGAAAAAGTCAGAAAGAACACCACGCCGTATAGAAAAACTGGCGTGGACATTTTACAGGAAAGTGTGAAAGGAGAATAGAGACTATCATAGTGTAACCTGAAAAGAAATTTTTTTCGAATTAGTATTGGTTATAAGATTTTCTTTATTCTATATCCAATATCCTATATCCACCCCTTATTTGTCATATGCTTATCTAGCCTATGCTTGAAACTCTCAATGGAAGAGGCAGCAACTACTTTACTAGGTAGCTTATTCCATTCGTCTACTACTCTATTACCAAACCAATTTCTACCGATTTCCTTACTGAAACGGAATTTTTCTAGTTTGAAACCATTATTTCTAGTTCTATCCTGTATGCTCACTTTAAGTACCTTGCTAATATCTCCCTTATTTATACCATTCATCCACTTAAACACCTCAATTAAGTCTCCCCTTACTCTACGCCTCTCTAGCGAATGCAGACTTAGTCTTTTCAGTCTGTCTTCATATGACAGGTTCCGGACGTCATGTATCATTTTAGTCATTCTTCTCTGTACATTTTCTAACGAATTAATATCCATTCTATAGTAAGGACACCAGAATTGTACTGCGTAGTCTAAATGTGGCCTTACTAATGCTAGATAAAGTTTTAGTATTACTTTAGATGATCTATTGCTCACGCTTCTCGAAATAAATCCTAGGACCCTATTTGCTTTATTCCTCGCATTAATGCACTGTTGCCTTGGTTTAAGGTCGTTTCTAATCATAACTCCTAGATCTCTCTCGCAGTCCGATTTGCTAATTTCTTTGTTATCTAAGCTGTATTTAGTATCTCCAATGGTCTTGCCTACGTTAAGTACTTTACATTTTTCAACGTTAAATTCCATTTGCCAAGTTTTAGACCATTTGGACAATGTATCGAGGTCTTTTTGTAAGTTATGGCAATCGTCAGTAGAGTTAATGATAAGCCCTATTTTTGTATCGTCGGCAAATTTGCTGATGCTGCTATTGACTCCTAAGTCTAGATCATTTATATATATGATAAATAATAAGGGACCAAGTACTGAGATCAAACGGGTCAATTTATATATATGATAAATAATAAGGGACCGAGTACTGAGATCAAACGGGTCAAGAGGCGCGACCTAGTAGGGCCGCAGCACAGGGTTCTCGAGAATTATGGAGGGAACTCTTGGCTAAGGGTCATATTACGTGATACAACGTATCATTTTCCGCCGGCCCCAAAACTGTGGGAAATATTTTCCCCCAGAGCAGTTGCGCTCTCTAAATTTATCATAGTCATCCCTGGTTAAAGGCAGAGGACGTAGAGACTGTTGTTAATTATTCAAGCGGTTTTAATAACCCAGAAACGACGTTCTCTTTAATAATTCTTGTTATTGATAAATTAAATGCTACTGCATTTAACTCCCGTGGACAACTATGCATTGTAAATACATGTAATTATGTGGTATTTTCCACTGACCTAAGCTGCGTCTGCGCGATAGGTGACGTGGCAAGCAGGGAAAGATTCCCCTGTTAAGGCAGATGTAGAATTAAGATATTTACATAGTTAAAGGGAATATTTGGTCTAACTTTAGTTTAAGTAAAACTAAGATTAATTTGTTAGATTTGCCCTGTACATATCATGATGTAATTTAACTGTATTTAGTACTGTACTTAAATAAGAGTTGGCAACCCACAATTCGATGAAGTGTTGGGGTTTGCCGCGTTCACTCTGCTCCTAGCTCTCGTGGAGTTAGTTCGGTTGTACATACACACCATAAGGACGCTTGCTTCCCCAAGCAACTACTGTATACCAGGCAGCCTCATCGCCATCGGTTAACGATCACTCCCTCTTCATATAACCTTTACGAATTGGCCAATTCAAGGGGGGATTAGCGAAGAGATAAGATAGAAGATCGTATTGTAGGTGAGTTAAATTTAATTTACGTATCACCTAACTCTGAGACTTATTTGATTTACTTAGACAACTTTAGGGAAGAGTAACGACCTACGAGTTGTGTAGCGAGAAAATTCTTGCATAGCGGTGTCCCGACAGGGATACCGACTTGGATACATTTAACATTTCTCACATTTTGGTGCCCAGAAAGAGGGCCCCGATTTGTTTACCAGAACTAATCAACATTTTTCACATAAGTCTTTCTAACAAGATCCTCTTCATCTTACAGAAGCATGATGTTAGCGATACTGGACTGTATTCCCCATTGGCCTTGGGGATAGGAATTATTACTGACTGCTTCCATGCTCTGGGTAGCCTACCTAGCCTGAAGCTCATGTTGAATAAGTCCAAAAGGGGACATTTTTCCATGCTTGCTAGGCAGTTAGTATTTCATAGGTAACTCCATCCTCACTGGGAGCTGTAGATTTTCCCCTTTTCATTGCTCGTAGCATCTCATTGCGTGTAATTTCTACGCAAGTTTGACTTCCCATATTTAAGACACTCAGAATAAAGTGTCGTCTACTCCTCTCCCAACTCCTGACTGCCTCTCTTATGTCTTGGGGGAGACTCTCCATACTAGAGGCTGAAGCCCATTTATTAATAAGGTGATTAGCCATGTTTTAGGGATTAGGATGAGCCACGCTGCTTGATTTCTTTCCACTAACTTTTTTAACTTCTCTCCAGACTTCCTTAATGTTTTTAGTGTTCCCAATTTTGTTGGCAAAGTCACGCCAGTACTCGCCCCTTTTTTCTTTCTCGCCCGTCCACAGTTTTGCCGTTTCCAGCAATATTTCTTTAGTTGCGTTATACCTGCCCGAGTTTACCCATTTTCTATACCCTGTTTTTAACATTTTTGACCAACCTTGAAGTATTTTATCATTTCCATATTTCCTTCTCTTTCTTGGCTCTCCTTTCCCTTTGTATGATGGAGTCCCATTCCCTAATAGGCCCTCGATCATTTGGATCATATCCTCATAGGAAGAGTCTATGCAGTTTAGCTGATAATTTGAATACCAAGACCCTACGTTAACTTTAAACCTCTCTATTTTTTCCTTAGGCAATACTATTCTTTTTCTGTTGGAGTTAAACTGTCGTTTTCCCAGCGGTATGCTTATTGCCAAAGGAAAGTGGTCACTCATCATTTCGGTGACAACCTGACACTCTCCAGGAACCCCTTTAATCATTCACCAAACAGGCATAATCCAGCTTCCCTCCCTTGATGTGAGTTGCTTCTCTCGTCCCCAGCAGGTCTGCCTCTGGATGATCGTCTAAGAATTGTAAGAGCCGCCATCCGTTTGTATTACATTTGCCTTCTTGTTCTAGCAGACTGTGCCTAGCATTGAGATCACCTGCTATTAGAGTTACTTCGCGAAAAACACAGTCTGGCAAGAAATTTACATTAAAGCAGTTTTTAGAAATGTAGAGATTTGCTATGTTTAATACTCCCTCCCTTAAATATACTCTGACTGATACACTCTCAATACCTTCTTCCTTGTGTGGCCCTTCTACAAGCTCTGATGGGATGGAGTTTTTTTTTTTTTTTTACATAAGTTGAGACCCCTCTTACTCCCTCACGAGATAACAGGTAGTAGTCCCTATACCCATTAAGCATGAAAGTGTTACCATTCCTATCCCCAGTTTCCTGTAAGAGAACAACATCAGTATCATAAGTAGTCACATAGTAATGAACATCAGCACTCCTACTGTTTACACCATTTACATTCCAGGACAAAAGTTTTAAAACATTATGACCCATTTTTAACTGGTTTATCCAATCTGGTGTTCACCATTGCCTCCATAGACTTAACAAATTTATCCACATGACCCTGTAGCTCATTCCACTCCGTGAGGATAATACATTTCTTTTCTTCACTGTCCTGACATTTTTCCAAAATACCAGTAATTTCAGCAAGTCCGCCACTAAAAAAGTCATGTTGTCTGAGGGTTTTCTCCTCTCCTTATACTTGGAGCTTGCAGTGGTTTATGGGACGCAACTGCTTACTGGGTTTCACTCTTTCTATGGTTCCATGGGCTTCTTGATTATCACCACTCATCTCTATATTAATGCTACTTCCTGCTTCCTCGACCACTTTACGATTATCGGCCTTTTCATCCTTACTTCTTTCCTCTGCAGTCTCTGCTGAAGCACTATTTTTTTCAACATATACCTGACCAAATGAGTTTTCCATTATCATATTAACTTTCCTTTCCAGAGTATCAATTTTATTCCCGAGATCATGCATTAACTGGAGTACTGCATTCATGTCCACTTCCTGGTCAGGTTTCCCTTGGCCCACCGTGTTGGTCATCGCAGCTGCACTACTGCTTGTTGCTGGTGTGTGATCTCCGTTGTCATTACGCCTGGCAGCCCTCGATACCTCCCTTCTTGCCCAGACACTGCCTTCGTTAGGTGATGGTCGTTGCGGTAGTTGGGATAGTGGTAGAGGGGGGTAGTGGCTTTGTCCCCATGGGAGGGCTACTTTGTTCAGCCCTCACCTGCACTGCCTGGCGCACCTCACTCCCTCCATCCGTCCACCGACTTACCTCCCCAGTCCCACCCACATGCTGATCCCTACCATGCACACCTGTCTCGGGCTGACCCCATCTGGGAAGGTTAATCCTGGGTCTCCAGGGGCAGGCCAAGGAGGCGGCATTGTGATTTCCACCACAGTTACAGCACCGGGGTTCCACTCTGATTCCCGATTTTATTTCCTGGCTGCACACCGTGGAAAAAGTGATTTTTTGCACAAAATCTGCACAGAGCATCCAGCTGGCAAGTCCATGTTCTGTGGTCCCAGCGACTGCATTTCAGACACAGGTTGGGTTCTTCTATATAGGGCTTTACACTCCTGTACCCTAACCCAGGTATAAAGATTCTGTCCACAATTTCTCCAGTCATTAGGGCAATAACCAGACTTCTCTCCTGTCCACGGACGGAGTTTCTTTTCGCCGACAAAAACCTTGGCTCTGATAGCACCTACTCTGGGTCAAGCCAAGCAGGGTACCGGAATATGATGACTTTGGTAATTTTCTCATTCTCATCCGGCATACTGAGCACAATTCCTTGGTAACCCATGGTGGTAAGTTTGTCCACTGCTTCCTGGCTCCCCACTGTCACGTATGCTCCGTTTCTCCCATGTTTAAGCAGGGGCTCAAAGCTCCTGTGCTCAATCCCCAGTTTTACCGTCCACCGCACTTTTTCCTGGTACAAGAGGTCACAGTCCCTGGGGAAAAGCAGCCTCCTCCTCCTCGCCATCTTTCCACCACGTGGTTCCTCATCCAGCTCCCCCACCTCCTCTACGTCTCGCTCCGTCACTGCCTCATTGTTACACTTGTTTCCCGCCTCCCTAAAACCATCATTCTTTTTTCTCTTGCCATCTCTTCTCTCTGCGTCGGGGCTGCTTATTTCTTGTCCGGCTGCATTATTCCTCCTTTTCCTCTTTTCAGCCACACTAATGACTGGGGTGATACCACCTTCTTCCATGGCAGTGTCATTGCTCAGTACCTGGAACTTATTATTCACTTCCACTGGGTCAGGATCACTTGCGGCAGCCATGGTTATATAACCCAGTACAGTTTGGGTGACAAATGCAGCGGTACGGCATATACAGGTGCCCACCGCCACCTAGCCATACGTGTGTGGGCAGTATTTCCGTTCACGGAGCTGTCACCCTCATGTCTTGCCTCTACAAGGGTCAGAGGTCAACTGCATGACAAAGGAGGAGGGACTAGGGAGTAGGAGGGGAAGAAAGGGGAGGGGGAGGGAGGGGGAAGGGGGAGGGGAGGAGGGAGTAGGAGGGGAAGAAAGGGGAGGGGGAGGGAGGGGGAAGGGGGAGGGGAGGAGGGGATGGGGGAGGGGGAGAGGGGGGAGGGAGGAGGGGATAAATACTGCTGCTTAACTTAAGACCTAGAGGATTAATACTTGGTGTGTCCCACACAGGTGTGACTACACCACCAGGAGATGACAGGGAACAATCACGTGTTAGTCTGGGGGATACTGCTTTAAAATTAATTCAGTTAACAATTTATCACACTTAAAATGACCATAGCTCATGTTTACATTCTTTTCATATGTGCCAGAAATTAGACAAGATTATATTACATTTCTTTCATCTAAGCTTTTTGATCTTGCTAGAATCTTGGAGCCTGTCCAGTCAGTATGGTGATCACTGGATGCTTTGTGCTGAAATAAACCACTACTCTGTTGGGCTGTCCTTACACTGTATTTATGTTGTGAGATTCTGGTTTCCAAATCTTTTCCAGATTGTCCTATGTAAAATTTGTCACAGCTTTTACACGGGATTTTGTAAACAACGCCTGAATTACTGAAAGGGCTGTTCTTGATGAGGGTTTTTTTTGATGATGTTCTCATATTTGAATACTACTTGTACATTGAGTTTCCTCAGTATGTGAACATCAAGAAAATTTTCATGGAAAGGGAAGACAAGGGTTCTTTGAATATTCTGGCGATCTGGCTTATTAGTTTTCCCTTTAAGGAATCGTTTCTTGGCTGTATTGTGGCACTGAGTTAGTATGCTTTGTGGATATTTTAGTTTCTTTCCAATACTCTGAATCATTTTTAGTTCATCTAAAAATTCTGGCCTAACAGTCTTCCCATTGATGATTTTCTCCTGCAGTTAAATTCGTTAGTTCCATCGATTAATTTTACTCATGAGAAGGAAATGGATAATGAATTGCCTTTTTTGGATGTAAAAGTTATCAGGGACCAAAATGTTTTGAATATACATAAAACCTACAAATATTATGTCATATGTGCATTCCTATTCAAACCATCATATTAATGTAAAAAGATCTGTGTTCATATCCATGTACCTAAGGGCACATAGAATTTCAGACCCAGAATTTTTAGATGATGAACTAAAAATGATTCAGAGTATTGGAAAGAAGCTAAAATATCCACTCAGTGCCACAATACAGCCAAGAAACGATTCCTTGAAGGGAAAAGTAATAAGCCAGATCACCAGAATATTCAAAGAACCCTTGTCCTCCCCTTCCATGAAAATTTTCTTGATGTTCACTTACTGAGGAAACTCAATGTACAAGTAGTATTCAAATATGAGAACACCATCAAAAAAACCCTCATCAAGAACAGCCATTTCAGTAATTCAGGCGTTGTTTACAAAATCCCGTATAAAAGCTGTGACAAATTTTACATAGGACAATCTGGAAAAGATTTGGAAACTATAATCTCAACATAAATACAGTGTAAGAACAGCCCAACAGAGTAGTGGTTTTAGGACAAAGCATTAAGTGATCATTTTGACTGGACAGGCTCCAAGATTCTAGCAAGATCAAAAAGCTTAGATGAAAGAAATGTAATAGAATCTTGTCTAATTTCTGGCACATATGAAAAGAATGTAAACATGAGCTATGGTCATTTTTAGTGTGATAAATTGTTAACTGAATTAATTTTAAAGCAGTATCCCCCAGACTAACACGTGATTGTTCCCTGTCATCTCCTGGTGGTGTAGTCACACCTGTGTGGGACACACCAAGCGTTAATCCTCTAGGTCTTAAGTTAAGCAGCAGTATTTATCCACTCCTCCTTACCCCTTCCCCCTCCCACCCCCTCCCCTTTCCTCCCCTCCTACTCCCGCCTCCTTTGTCACGTGCATCCCTAAGGAAGGTAAAAGAAAGGTACCTATCATCCATCACCCATTTTTAGATTCAGGTCATCCTTTGTTGTGTTCCACTCCCTGCTGCAGGTGACCATAAGTTAAGCCGCAGGTAAAAATTCAGGTCATCCTTTGTTCTGTGTGCCACTACCTGCTGCGGGTGTGCATAAAAGACCTCTACCCTTTACGTTTCTGTCTCACTCTGTCTGAAGATGTAATATACGAAAATACTCACTGTTGCTCCTTTCATTTCTCCTGTGGTTATTTTGCATATATATATATATATATATATATATATATATATATATATATATTGTAGGTAGATACATAGATAGATACAGATATAGATACAGATATATACTGTAGATAGACACAGATTTTTATTTATATATATTTAGTGAAAGGTAAGGCTGTGTTTTGTGTGTTCATGGATTTAGAGAAAGCGTGTGATAGACTTGATAGGGAGGCTTTGTGGACTGTTTTAAGGTTATATGGACTTAATGTTAGGTTACTAAAAGGGGTGAAAATTTTTATTTAAAAAGTAGAGCATGTGTAAGAGTGGGAAAAACTGAGTGATTGCTTTGCCGTGAGAGTGGGGCTGCGGCAGGGATGTGTAATGTCGCCTTGGTTGTTTAATATTTAAATGGATGGTGTTGTAAGGGAGGTGAATGCAACAGTCTTAGGTGGAGGTCTGAGTCTGGTGAATGTCGATGATGGAGAGTGGAATCTGAAGCAGCTGCTGTTTGCAGATGATACTGCACTGGTGGCTGATTCAGAAGAGAGATTGAGACAGTTGGTAGAGGAGTTTGGAAGGGTGTGTGATAGGAGGAAATTGAAAGTAAATGAGAATAAGAGTAAAGTGATGAAGTGTACAAGGTTGGTAGCTGGTAAGAGGATGAATATAGTTTTGAATGGTAAGTTGCTTGAGGAGGTAGAATGTTTTAAGTATTTAGGGTCACATGTTGCTGTGGATGGAAGATATAGATGCAGAAGTGAAGTTTAGATTGAATGAAGTAGGAAAGGTGCTGGGAGGAACGAAAAAAGTGTTTCGATGTTGTTCACTTAGAATGGATGTAAAGAGAAGACTGTATGAGGGTGTTGTGGTACCGACTGCGTTGTATGGGGCTGGAACATGGAATATGGGTGTAGCAGAGAGGAAAAGTTTGATTGTAATGGAGATGAGGTGTCTGAGGAGTATGTGTTGGGTGACGCGTATGGATTGAGTGAGAAATGATGAAGTGCGAAGGAAAACTGGAGTTGTGCGCGAGATGAATGATCGAGTTGAGAAGAGGGTGTTGCGATGGTTTGGGCATATGGAGAGAATGGATAATGAGCAATTGGTGAAAATGATAATTAGATATGATGCGAGAGGTGTAAGGCTGAGAGGAAGACCACAAATAGGATGGATGGACAGTGTGAAGGGAGCTTTGGATGCAAGAGGTGTGTCTGTTGAGCAAGGAAGAGTGGCTGTGCATGATAGAAATGAATGGAGGGAAATTGTGAATGAATAAATGATGATGCAGCCCTGAGGGGATATTCTCCCGCTTTTGGCCTGATCAACTGATCAGGTCAGGTGCAGGTAAGGGGATGGGTCCATTATGATGTGACAGGGGTCAACCAGCTCTGCTGTCGGGCCCTGCCACGGATGTCACTGATTGCACTGTGCAGTTGACCCTCGTGTGGTGTGGTGTGGTGAGGATCTATCCCTTCTCCCCTTGGGTCTAAGATGCGAAAGATGCAAATGAATGTGACTGAGTGGATGAGAAAATTGGAAGTATGTCGTCCTGTCTCGGCTACCTCCCTTTCCTTGGGGGAAGCAGCCTAGGTTATATATATATATATATATATATATATATATATATATATATATATATATATATATATATATATATATCCTCCCCTTTCCTTGGGGGAAGCAGCCTAGGTTATATATATATATATATATATATATATATATATATATATTATAATATACGGTGTGACTGGCGTTTTGATCAGTACTCAGTATAAATATTCTAGGCCTAATAAATATGCTAAGTACTTAGCTGTGGTGTTGACGGTAATAAATGCAGAGAGATGGCTGATCGTTGTAGAGAGTTTGAGGCACGTATGTATACTGTTTAGTGGCAGGTTGAGAACTGTATAGTCTGGTAGCAAGGAAAGAACTGTATAGTCTGGTGGCAATGAGAGAACTGAACTCTCTGGTAGCAGGGAGAGAACTGGTCAGCTTCGAGCAGCTTCGTGCACGAAGTAAATGAAATGAAAACATTACTGAATAATTATAACTAAATACATTGTTTTCTCCATGACCAGATTTATCTCTAGCGATAAATAATATTTTACCCAATTTATGCAGTACATGAAATTAATTACAAAAATGTGCTGTCGTGGGCGGGATTATTTAAACCCGAAATCCACGACATATGGTACTCCCCCGCCCAGAATACTGTATATACAATATTTACAACCGTCCCGTCCCAATCAGGGTACGCCATAGTTGGGAGGAACCTAAGGCGGTCCGACGTGATGTCCTCAACGGGGCATCACATCGGTCATTTATGGGTGTAGGGAGGTGTTGGGTAGCGCCGGTTTGGCTGTCATCTTCTTTCCTTTCTATATCAATTTTTAAGGGATACAGCTTACCACTGGTCTAGTGGTCAAACCGGCGCTTGTCCATAGCTGTACTACCCTACATTCTTGATCGGGACCATGTAACAATTTGGTAACCCGACCTAGTCGCCAGAGAAGTCGAGGCCCATCGTTGTATATTAGCACGACATCCCCAACTTGAGGTGCTGCCTTCCCTTTCTTGTATGTCAATTGGCGGTGTTGCTCCCTGAGAGATATTAGGTAGTCGGTGGTCCATCGCCTCCACAGATCTCGTGAAATCTTTGTCACTTATAGGAGACGTCTGTTTATTCCCGAATTAGTCCGCCAGGTGATGTCCGTGAGATCATCATCCCTGACTTCCTGTTTCGGGAACTGTCTAAGACGCCTCCCATTAATAAGTTGTGAAGGAGTAATAGGGAGTGGCTCTTCAAGGTCACCGTATGTATATCCAAGTGGATGGTCATTGACTGTGGCCTCAAGTTCCAATAATACAGTATCCAGTTCTTCACGGGTTACTAAAGCTCGACCAAATACCTTTCTCAGGCCAGCCTTTAGGATACCCATCACTCTTTCCCAGATGGCACCGAACCATGGCGCCCTGGCCGGTATGAACCGCCACTCACAATTTACCTTTACCAATTCACTCTGTAACCTTGGATCATTTTTTAACTCCCTCAACACACTGCCTCCACTTATAAACGTAGTGGCATTATCACTAATTATGAGTTCAGGGAAGCCTCTCCTGCTACAGAACCGACAGAAGGCATGAAAGAAGGACTCGCAAGAGAGGTTTGACACCGTCTCAGTGTGTATAGCCCTAGTAACTGCACAGGTAAACAAGACTACACAATTTTCCTACGATACCCTTTTCTTTAATGGGTAGAACACCTGTGTAGTCTACTCCTGTTACCTGGAATGGGTTCACTTCCTGAACCCTGAAGTAGGGTAATGGCAGAGCCTGTACAGCACAATATGGGGCACCTTGTAACCTTTTACAAGTTATACATTTCCTTAAAACCTTCTTGACAACTTGTCTGATCCTAGGAATCCAAAATCTTTGTCTTATTTAACTTACAACATAACTTACTCCACTATGGCTACACACCTTGTGGCATTACTCAGAAAGGAGAGCCGCTATCCTATGTTTACTAGGTATTAGGATAGAGCACTTATCCTCCTCTTTTAAGTCCGACAACTGTAACCTACCATTACAGCGCAACAGCCCACCTTCCATATGGAGGCCTAACTGCTTCACAACATTACCTGGTGTGCCCTTTCCAGTGGATAAATAATGGTAATCCTCAGGGCATTCTTCCATTTGAGCTATCTTAATCATTACTGATTCTGCTGTCCTTATTTCCGGCATTGTCAAATAAGCCGGCATTGCCTCATGTGTTCTTTGTCTCCTGTCTTTCAGTGTCTTGATAAATCTCAATACCCACGCCATCACATGCCTTGTCTTCACATAAGAACCATATCGGTCCCAATTCAATATGGCAGGAAGGGTTACCGATACTGGCAATGACAGGGTCTCTTCGAGGAGACAACCCGTGGTGACATCCCCAACTTCCTCAAATGGACCATTTTCCGGCCACATTTTTTGGTGAGGTAGCCATGTGGGCCCTCCCCACCACAAAGAAGAACTTATTAAGGACGCATGTGATTTCCCTCTGGAAACCATATCACTGGGGTTGTCCTTTGTAGACACATAACGAAATTAAGCATCAGGGACTAATGTCTTTATTTCGTCAATTCTGTTCTGAACATATACAGGCAACAGTTTTTTACTATACAACCAGTATAGGGTTATCTGGCTGTCCATCCAGAGGTATGTGTTCTCTATGCTTAACTCATCCGCATAGGCCTCATAAATATACTTGGCGAGACGAGCTGCTAGCATGACAGCATTTAGTTCTAATTTTGGTATAGTGAGGGGTTTAATACGTGTTACTTTGGCCTTTGCCATAACTAATTTACTACTTCCCTCACTAACTAAGTAGGCTGCTACACCATAAGCAGTGGTGCTTGCGTCACTAAACAGATGCAGCGTGACCTTTTTACTATCAGTGACTTGGCGGGGAAATACAATACTGGTACTGTTCATCATATCCTCATATATCCCCTGCCATTCAGCCTCCTTATCTTCCGGTATGGGAACATCCCACCCACATTCAATACGCCATAGATCTTGCACAAATTTTCTTGCACGGATGGTCATCGGGAATAATACTCCCAGAGGGTCAAACACACCTGCAGTTATGCTCAACACGTCCCGTTTGGTCAATACTGTGGGTCTACTTTCGTGTCCCATCACCTATAACAAATCCATATCAGTTAGCCAATGAATGCCTAGTACTTTTACCTTGTCCTGAACTTCAGAAGCCAAACCTTTTAGGTGGAGTAGTTTCCGTAATTTCACACTGTTTGTTACCCACTCTCTTAAGGACAAATTGGCACTTGAAAATACTCTCAGGGCATCCCAACACAATTGTTGTAAAGCATTCTCATCTTCCTTGGTTCCTTGCAAATTGTCAATATACAACCCTTTCCTTAATTTATCAATCAAGGCTTTATCCTCCTGAACCACTGATAAATGTTTCTGTATGGTGGCATTCAAGAGGAATTGGGAACAAGTGGCTCCAGACAGCACTGCCTTGAACCTATATATCATGTAAGGGCTATTTAGATTTAAAGGTTCAACAGGCCAAAGAAATCTAGTGGCCTCCCTATCCGTTTCACATAACCCCACCATAAGAAATGCCTTCTCGATGTCACTCACCCAGGCAAAACGATGACACCGAATTCGCAACAATATCTGCGTAAGGGCCTGCGTGTAAGCAGTCATTCGGACTATATGCCCTCTCATGCTCTCTAGCTGAATAATCAAACACTACTCTAATTGGTGTTGTTAAGCTATCTTTAGTGACACCATGATGAGCTAGATAGTGTACAGGATGTCCTACCAGACTCTTGTCCTCCACCTTTCTATGAATGTTCTTTCTAATTGATCCTGGATGACTTTACTATACTGTTTGCAATAGTTGGGGTCCTTTATGAATTTACGCTGCAAACCTTTCAATCTGCCTAAGGCTAACTTGAAATTATCAGGCAACTTATCAACGTTTTCTTTCCACGGTAATTTCACAACATATTGTCCCTGTTCTTTGAAATATTGCACCGTTTCATAGAAGTTATCTAATACCTTCTCTCCCTTCTTATCGGTCTCACTGGGACTAATACCTATGTGATCTAAGTCCCATAGAGCTGTCAGATCCTTGATTTCTGGAGTAGTATTCCTGCCATCAGTATTTGGTAACTCCATTATCGGATCTACTGCCAGTTTCAGAACAGTTACCAGCTCGACACAAGTACCTTCTTCTTCTGACCGATAAGTGCCACTCAGTGTATAACCATAAATTGTGGGTAACAAAATTATGCCTCCTTCCCTTATATAGCCAGCGTGTACAAAGTGATAATAAAAGTCCACCCCAATCAGCAGTTCGATTATATCCCCACTAGTGACACTTGGATCTGCTAACTTGTAGCCCCGAGCCTTCAGATCCCGCATATTGTGTTGCAGCCCCTTCCCTGGCTTATAGTTAGGTAGTTCGTCTACAATCACCGCCCTCAACTTGCGCACCTTTCTACGATGGCGGTAAAACAACTCCACTACCTCATACTCAGCACTACCACTAGAGCCAGTAGAACAGTTGTAAACGTTCTTTTCTCATCTTGTTTTCCTTCAAGTTTGCTAAACTTGATCTTAAAACAAAGGTACTTTGTGAGCATTGATCTAATAAGGCCCTAACCTTGTTCTGCTGGCCCGTTTGAGTAACCAATGGGATCTGAATCGTTGGCAACAACACTGCATTATGACTCGATGCCACAGCCATTGTCACTGTTGGTTCTTGGGTTACTGTTTGTTCATGGGGTTCAAAACGAGCAGTCGGACACAAATAGTTGTAGTGTTTCTGCTGGCAATATCGACATGGCCTTACTTTGAGATTTGTACAACCCTGACTACCATGATCTGCCGACAAACACCCGACACGCTTTGCTCTCTTTAATTTTGCCCCTTTTACTTTATACTTTGTACACTTAGCCCAAAAATGTCCTGGTTTAAAACACAATTTACCACCATTCCTCTGCATAGGTTCAGGGTGTTTCACTTGCTTCACTGCATATGCTGCCGTAGCGGTCTCACCCAAATGTTCTAAGGGATTCTGTCTACTTTCGATGTTACATACCTCCGTCTTTAACACACGAACATAATCTACATCCAACCACTTCTCTTTAAGTTCACATTTGATCACTTCCGAAAGTGTACCAGGGAGTTTATTATGGAGTAAAATAGCACAAATTTCACTCAGTCACGCCCATTGTAAGTAGTGATTCTAACGCACATTCAAATGATGCAGAAAAGTCCTTTAGTTCATTCACTTCATGAGGTGGAGGAGGTAAATTACATAATTTAGCAATGTGAGCAGCCTTTATGCGATCTTCTTGACAGTAGCTATTCTTTAAAACTGTGACTGCTGATTCATAACTAGCTGCTACCAAACTGAATCCACTAATAATTTGGAGCACTTCACCACTTAATTGTCCCTTAATATATGTAAATTTCTGGATGTCTGTCAGATCTGTTCGGGAGTGCACACTGCAGTCAAATAGCTCCCCAAAACCCAGCCACTGAATGGGATCACCTTCAAATACTGGCAATTTCAGAGACGGTAATTTAATTCCCATTGCTTTCCGACTCTGCCTGTTCCTGTACTACCAAGTCCTTGGCGGGTAATTCGAGAGCACTCTCTAATTCGATAAAGTGTCTGTTGACCTTATTAATATATTCCATATCACTGACCACTCCTTCTTCTAGGTCTTCATCAGGATATAATTCATACAACTGATTGTAAGACTCGATCTCAGCGAGGATTTCCTCAATCGTCACTTTCATTCCTTTGATATTAAGAACGGTTGCCGCATGGTCTATAAATTCTGTCAAGTTAGTGGTCAGTTTTGTGACTGCTCCCTTTTTGGCAGCTCTAAGCCTCTTTAATGATTTTATTTTATCCATTTTAATGATATAGGCAATTAAGTGAAAGAAGATGACAACGATGCAGATTTTCAAGTTGAATGTAGTCTTTCTTGGGCGAATCCAAATAAAATAAAATGAATTAAAACTAGGCCAGATTTCTATATTAAAATTTTGACATAATTTGGTCAAGAACCTTTGAGGGTAGTATGTTAGGCAGTCCAGGAGATCAAACCTTAAACCCCTTCACAAGGAGCTTACTGTCCAAGAAAGCAACACGCTCTCCTCAGAGGGCCATCGAACACCCTTTTGTTGCCTGGTGTATCCAGGTGTACCCCATCCCATGACAGGTCAGACTCATTCATCCCCATGAAGATAAACCGAGCCTTTGCGAAAGGAAAAGTTTTCTTCAGGCGCAGGTTCACTCCATTTCTGGCCCGGATGTATTCTTCATATGTCATATCTCGGGGGTTCGTCCTTTTCTCGATGCCGACAATGAGACAGTGGCCCCCCTGTTTCATCCTCAATTTCCCTAGCCAGGGCTTCTATATCGAGGGCCAACTGATTCAAGTCCGCATCTAGGGATAAGTCGTTCCCCTCGACGATCAGAATTGTTAAGTCTGGCTTGTATGTTAGGAGGTCCTGGTATTCCTTACTGTCTCTAATTGTGCTGACCGTAGCACCAGGCACGCCAAATTTGCGGACATAAAAGGCCGGAGCATCGTCTGGATACTGCAACGGACGACCTAGTGGGAATCTCTGGACATTGGAATGCCCAAAGAAGGCTACTTTCTTCAAAGGGGACGGATAATCTACTGGGGAGGGTTCAAACCCTACCCCGACACCCCCCCAACCACGCGCAGCCTCCCCTGGTGCCCCACGTAACATATGGTTGTTTGCCGACACAGCACAAACAATGCTCGGCTCTCACACCCGCAACCCCCTATTATTTATCACTAGATATAATCCTGGTCACGGCACCAATTTATGTTAGTTATTATCACTGTAGGGGGTCTTAATTATAAACTAACATAAAGCGAAACAACAACTCACCATTATAACATACGGTATGTGACTGGCGTTTTGATCAGGACTCAGTATAAATATGCTAAGCCTAATAAATATGCTAAGTACTTAGCTGTGGTGTTGACGGTAATAAATGCAGAGAGATGGCTGATCGTTGTAGAGAGTTGAGGCACGTATGTATACTGTTTAGTGGCAGGTTGAGAACTGTATAGTCTGGTGGCAAGGAAAGAACTGTATAGTCTGGTGTCAATGAGAGAACTGAACTCTGGTAGCAGGGAGAGAACTGGTCAGCTTCGAGCAGCTTCGTGCACGAAGTAAATGAAATGGACATAACAGGTCACCAACATCCAGTCACTTGTAATTTTGAACATCAAGTGAATGCACACACATACACACACAAAAAGCACAGAACCAAACCCACCACAGCAATACTCCCGCCGGTAGTGAAGGTTGGCTGCCACTGCGTGAGCCGTGAGATCCTGCCGGGAAGGGCCTGGCTGCAGGCGAAAATCATCTAAACTGCGCAAGCGCCGGAGAGTCTCGTCGCTGATTGGCCCGTGTTTTCTCTCAGAAGGCAGATGTAAACAACAGAATTTTAAGCAAATACAGTAGTAGAAACTAACAAAATTTTGCACCTTTTGCTCGTCACAGCTTTAGATGGGTAGGCTGTTATAACATTATTGTACTGTCTGTCACTCACACACAGCTTTGGAAGCTTGAAAATATATTTCCTTTAGTAATCGACGATTTATAAACGAATTTGATAACCAGGTTGCAAATGACAGGTTTGGACTTGAGTTGTCAGATTGGCTTAGAAGTAAATATACATTTTTTTTTGACAAAAATTTTCTTATAGGCTAAATGCCTTATGCACGTTTCTCTTAGCCTATGGTCCTTCCAATTTATCCGGATCGTTTGGGCGTTGTCCCTCACGGGACTTCCCCTACGTGCGACGTTGCCACAGTTTCTACTGGGCCAGTTATCGGATTAGAGACAAGGGTTAACCCTCACTCCCAGCTCTCTCTCTGCATATAAAATCAACATTTTATGGAGATTTATTTCTATAAAAAGTCTGTACGGTTTTATGAATTATTAGAATTTGAGGAAATGCCTCCTGACTTCGTCTGTCTGTCTGTCTGTCTGTCTCTCTGCATATAAAATCTACAGTTTATGGTGATTTATTTCTATAAAAAGTCTATACGGTTTTATGAATTATTATAGTTTGTTTTGGTGATTTTTGTGTAATGCAGGCTTGACTGAAGAGCAAATTCGTCTGACTGTTACTTCACTCATGTTGGTGGCCTTAGCTGTTCGAGCAACAGCTTTTGAGGGATCAATTATAGGTCCCCTGTTTGCCTTCTCTTCTTAAAAAAAAAAAAAAAAAAAAAAAAAAAAACTTATTTACTCTGTAAATAAGTTCTTTTTCTCGACTGTGGAGCAGACGAGGGCGAGTAGTAGGGGTAGGAGCTTGCGGATTGACACCTGACCTACCCTCACTGACTCACCTACAAGCGCGACAACGTTGAAAAGCAACACTGCCAAGGGTTGAGGTATTCATAAAAAGTCATTGTTATTATTAAAAACAATAGGCATTTTCTTGCACTATATAGCCATATTAGAGAATTATATATATATATATATATATATATATATATATATATATATATATATATATATATATATATATACTGTAAATAAATTTCATTTAGAAGTAGTAAATAGCTGACATGAGACAGTGAGGTGTGTTTTGGTACAGATTGGGCAGGGTCGCTCGAAGGGGAACTCCCGTGAGGGACAACGCCCAAACGATCTGGAAGGACCATAGCTTATTCTACAGGAGGTTGGGCTTGTTTTTGTTATTCTGGTTTTAGTGTCTAATCTGCGGAATATGAGGTTTTACCCTATAGGCCTATACTGATATGTTTCGAAGTCATTCTATGATATTTTCTTGTGTATTTGGATGTTTCCGACAATAGGTTATATAAGGTTAGGTTAGGTTAGTATGAGTAGCCTAATATTTTTATCATTTCTAACAGAAGTGAATGTCAGCTTTGAACTAATCACATTATAAAACAAAAAAAAATAAAAAATAAAAAAAGATAAAGTAAAGCTTCAAAGTGAGTTGGGTGTAGTTCTGGAAATTTACCCTTTTAGTATTCGATGATTTATGAACGAATTTGATAATCGTGTTGCAAACGCCAGGTTTGGACTTGAGTTTCTCTTAGCCTACACTACAGCAGCTGGGACTTGTTTTTGTTATTCTGGTTTTAGTGTCTAATCTTCGGAATATGAAGTTTTACCCTATATACTGATATACTGATATATTCACACCTACAATAACGACTTGTCTTTGCAGCAGGCTAAGTGGGCAGGCCTTGATGCAAGGGTAAAGGCATAAGAAATGGGCATCATTTAGAAGTTTCGTTATTAGTGGAAATATGAACATTTTTGTTTGTTTTGTAATATGATATTAACTTGTGTATTCAGCCCTCAGGCTGACTCCCCCTGAAGAGGGGAGGGCTTTGAAGAACAGGGAAAATGTGAGGTGAGATACACCAAATCGAAGCTAAAAGAATCACAACATACATAACAAATATATTTAAAAAAAATAATATATTATTTCTTAAACCTAACTCAACATAATAACCTAACCTAACCTGACTTAGGCTAATGCAGTCTGTCACAACATTAAAAATTGCTTTAAAAAATACAGTAACCCAAGGATGGATTTGGTGGTTGTGAGATGTGGTTTCGGTAAAAACTAAATTACACGTCTTTATTCATGCCTTGGGGTTACTCATATGTATAGCCATGACTGTGCATAGCAAGCCTCTTAAGAAGAATCTTTGCTAGCCTATGCAGAAAACTACAAATAACTGGAAAACGTCCATGTGAAATTATCCTGAAATAGTACCTTTTGTTTTTAGTACAGAAATGGTGAGAGAATTTGTTCGAAACACAACAGAATAAGAGAAGCCTTAGCTTATCCTTTGAATGTGTCATTTATGTCACACACACTAAAATTACTTCTATACAAACCTATCCAGCTGGGTCCAGAATGGCATTATTACCGTACCAAATGATTAGTTATGGGCTTAAAGTAGTATTAATACCACTTTATATGTCACACACACACACACACACACACACACACACACACACACACACACACACACACACACACACAAATATAGTTCCCTTATTCAAGAAAGGAAATAGACAAAATCCTCTCAACTACCGACCAGTATCACTGACCAGTGTTGTAAGCAAGGTATTAGAAAAACTTATAAGAAAAGCTTGGGTAAATCATTTAGAAGAACACAGTATGATAACAGTAAGACAGTTTGGTTTCAGAAAAGGAAAATCATGTGTTACTAATCTGTTGAGCTACTATGACGGTAACAAACACAATACAGGAAAGGGAAGGATGGGTGGACAGTATCTGTTTAGATTTCAAGAAAGCTTTTGACACAGTACCACACCAAAGACTTTTATGGAAGCTGTACCATCAAGGAGGAATTCGAGGCAAACTGTTTTGTTGGATGCAAGACTTTCTCATAAAAAGAGAAATGAGGACAGTACTAAGAGGAAACTACTCATCATGGAAAGAAGTGACTAGTGGAGTACCACAGGGTTCGGTGCTGGCACCAATCATGTTTCTAGTGTACATAAATGATATAAACAGTAACACTGGAAATGAGAGCTATCTGAATATGTTTGCAGATGATGCAAAAATACAAAGGAGAATTACTATCACAGACTCTTGTAGGAAGCTACAAGAAGAATTAAATAAACTTCATGAATGAAGTAGTACATGGCAAATGGAATTCAGTGCCATGTAATCAAGTTTGGTAAAAGTGGAAAAAGACCTGATTGGGATTATAAGTTAGGAAATAAAACCCTATACACATCAGAAAGAGAGAAAGACCTAGGTGTGATTATCAATAACAGACTATCTCCGGCTGACCACATCAGCGAGAAGGTACGGAACATGTATACACT